>NW_024387095.1:4160457-4515253 GCF_900408965.1 Simochromis diagramma | reverse complement strand
AAATGAAGAGACTATGTGAACAGGAAGTCTTTCCACAGCATTAATGTGCAGGTACATAGTTCCCTGTAGCATTTCAAACTAACAAATTATTTCATTATAGTAATGGATGCCAATTTGTGTTCTCTGCACTGTGAAGATCATATGTGATGCTGCCAACATTATCACAAATGTGGAAGCCAACTGCTCAGCCTCTGTGAGTGGTGGTGGTGGAGGACCCCCACCTGTTTTTCGGGCCTCCGCTTTTTTTCTGTTGGCTATAACGGGTCACATTTGAGCATACAGAGTAAGCAAATATGTACTTGTAATGTGCTCAGATAATTTCAATAAGTGCATACAGAAAGAAAATTAATGTAGCCTCTAACTGCAATTGATTTGCATCGGACAAACAGACCAAACACTATGGCTCATAATACAATTACACCTTACCTGTTTGGACTATATTTTTATATTTCATTTTTACTTGCTGCCAGGAACGTTTGGGGCCTGTTGGGTTGCACCTGCGCTCACATCACATCACAAAATAAAATGTATAAAATAAAATATAAAATAAAATATAAAATAATAACGTGTTGAATGGGTGGAAATCCCTAGATCAATGTTTAGATTAACACTCACGCATTGACTCTGTCGGCTATGTTTTGCCATGCATGCTCCCTTTCTTTTGCAGCTGAGGCTGTGTTACTTTTTTTTCCGCGGAATTTGCATGTTATCGGCATATGCTGCAATCAGAATTTCGGCCTCAAGCGCTGTAAAATACATTGACCGCGCCTTCTTTCCCTCCGTCTCCATGGTGACTCGCTTAATCTGTGCTCCACTAATCAGGGCTTTATGTATCCTCGTGCGCGCGCTTAACTTGGGGTTAAAGCAACTCCGCGTTGATTGAACTAATTGTTATCAGCCTTTCTGAAACCGAATATTCCGAGTTGGACAGTTCGGGGTTACTCAACCCTGAGTATCGTTTTTCACTCTGAGTTTTCTAAACCGGCTTCCTGAAACAGGGCCCTGTTCATTCTAATTCCGTTGTTTTCATTCAAACTCTGTTCTGTACATTCTAATTCTGTTGTTTTCATTCAAACTCTCTTCTGTACATTCTAATTCTGTTGTTTTCATTCAAATTCCTTTGTTTTCATTCTAATTCTGTTGTTTGTTTTTAAATTCCATTGTTTTCATTCTAATTCTGTTGTTTTCATTCAAATTCCATTGTTTCGATTCAAATTCTGTTCTGTTCGTTCTAATTCCGTTGTTTTCATTCAATCTTTGTTCTGTACATTCTAATTCCGTTGTTTTCATTCAAACTCTGTTCTGTACATTCTAATTCTGTTGTTTTCATTCAAATTCCGTTGTTTTCATTCTAATTCTGTTGTTTGTTTTTAAATTCCATTGTTTTCATTCTAATTCTGTTTTTTGTTTTAAAATTCCATTGTTTTCATTCTAATTCTGTTGTTTTCATTCAAACTCTGTTCTGTACATTCTAATTCCGTTGTTTTCATTCAAACTCTGTTCTGTACATTCTAATTCCGTTGTTTTCATTCAAACTCTGTTCTGTACATTCTAATTCTGTTGTTTTCATTCAAATTCCATTGTTTTCATTCAAATTCTGTTGTTTTCATTCTAATTCCGTTGTTTTCATTCAAACTCTGTTCTGTACATTCTAATTCCGTTGTTTTCATTCAAACTCTGTTCTGTACATTCTAATTCTGTTGTTTTCATTCAAAATCCTTTGTTTTCATTGTAATTCTGTTGTTTGTTTTTAAATTCCATTGTTTTCATTCTAATTCTGTTGTTTTCATTCAAATTCCATTGTTTTGATTCAAATTCTGTTCTGTACATTCTAATTCCGTTGTTTTCATTCAAACTCTGTTCTGTACATTCTAATTCCGTTGTTTTCATTCAAACTCTGTTCTGTACATTCTAATTCCGTTGTTTTCATTCAAACTCTGTTCTGTACATTCTAATTCCGTTGTTTTCATTCAAACTCTGTTCTGTACATTCTAATTCCGTTGTTTTCATTCAAACTCTGTTCTGTACATTCTAATTCTGTTGTTTTGATTCAAATTCCATTGTTTTGATTCAAATTCTGTTCTGGGCCCTGTTTCAGGAAGCCGGTTTAGAAAACTCAGAGTGAAAAACGATACTCAGGGTTGAGTAACCCCGAACTGTCCAACTCGGAATATTCGGTTTCAGAAAGGCTGATAACAATTAGTTCAGTCAACGCGGAGTTGCTTTAACCCCAAGTTAAGCGCGCGCACGAGGATACATAAAGCCCTGATTAGTGGAGCACAGATTAAGCGAGTCACCATGGAGACGGAGGGAAAGAAGGCGCGGTCAATGTATCTTACAGCGCTTGAGGCCGAAATTCTGATGGCAGCATATGCCGATAACATGCAAATTCCGCGGAAAAAAAGTAACACAGCCTCAGCTGCAAAAGAAAGGGAGCATGCATGGCAAAACATAGCCGACAGAGTCAATGCGTGAGTGTTAATTTAAACATTGATCTAGGGATTTCCACCCATTTAACACGTTATGTTATTATATTTTATTTTATTTTTTATTCTATACATTTTAGTTTGTGATGTGATTTGAGCGCAGGTGCAACCCAACAGGCCCCAAATGTTCCTGGCAGCAAGTAAAAATGAAATATAAAAATATAGTCCAAACAGGTAAGGTGTAATTGTATTATGAGCCATAGTGTTTGGTCTGTTTGTCCTATATAAATCAATTGCAGTTAGAGGCTACATTAATTTCCCCTCTGTAAGCATTTATTGAAATTATCTGAGCACATTACAAGTACATATTTGCTTACTCTGTATGCTCAAATGTGACCCGTTATAGCCAACAGAAAAAAAGCGGAGGCCCGAAAAACAGGTGGGGGTCCTCCACCACCACCACTCACAGAGGTTGAGCAGTTGGCTTCCACATTTGTGATAATGTTGGCAGCATGATATGATCTTCACAGTGCAGAGAACACAAATTAGCATCCATTACTATAATGAAATAATTTGTTAGTTTGAAATGCTACAGGGAACTATGTACCTGTACATTAATGCTGTGGAAAGACTTCCTGTTCACATAGTCTCCTTCATTTACTGAAGGAGCAATGATTGGAATGTGAGTGCCATCTATACAGCCAATCACGCCTGGGAACCGTGAGAATAAATGTAAAATTTAAGTAGTAGTTCAAATATCACCACATCATGAATTAAGTTTCGTTCATCCTGATACCTGCAATTTTGTGGAATCCCTCTTTGATAAATCTTGTGGGTCTATGACCGGGGAACACCACAAACGAGTACAGGAGACGTTTCAGTGCAACTGTAACATTCCTGACTGCCCGACAGACGGTAGCCTTGGAAACGTGCTCAGCGTCACCAATATTATACAGAAAGCTCCCGTTTGCAAAAAACCGAAGTGCAATACAAATAATATGTACAGAACTGAGAGAATGTCCGCGATGTGTCACATGAGCAATATTAGGCCTGAGGATGTTATTCAAATAAATTATAGATTGTGCTGAAAAACAGTAACGTTCACACAGAAAATCATCAGGAAATGATAAAATGTCCGAACGCGCTCTAATGACTCTCTCCCGGCGGAGAGCTCTGCGGAGAATTTGGGCTTCAACATCTACTGGCTCTTCAAGGAAGGGGCACGCCATGTCTGACACTTCCTACAGTCACGTTTCCGACAAAGAGGCGGAGAAGGTCAGGGTTAGTTGAAGTAAACCTGCTAGGGGGCAGGTTAGCTTCACGGAGTGTGTCATCATAGTAACTCACTCAGAATTAATCTAAACTCGCTTTGTGAAACCGAAAACCCAGAGTTTTCGTTAACTCAGGGTATACTTACTCAGAGTTTGCACTAAACCGGCTTCCTGAAATAGGGCTCTGTACATTCTAATTCCGTTGTTTTCATTCAAACTCTGTTCTGTACATTCTAATTCTGTTGTTTTCATTCAAATTCCGTTGTTTTCATTCAAACTCTGTTCTGTACATTCTAATTCCGTTGTTTTCATTCTAATTCTGTTGTTTGTTTTAACCCTTGTGCTCCCCTTCGGGGCAGCCCCAGACCCCGGGGGTTCCAGAGTACCCCACCCTTAGTAGAGACAGGTGAATGAAAATGAAAAAAAAAACAGAACGATCATTTGGGGTCATCGAGTGCCCCAGAGCGATTCTAATGGGTTTCGTCAGGGGATCAGGAAAGAAAATGTAGCACTTGGGGGCCACGCACAGAAGGAGGAGCAGAAGGAGGAAGAAGAAAGGGGGAGTCTGAGGTCCTCGCGGAGGCCTGTTTTCGCGTAACCTGGGGCCCATCCGGCTAAGCGCTCGCCTGCGAGGAGCAGGAGAACGAAGCAGAACGAAGAAGGAGGACGCTGAGGCAGGGAGAGTCCAAGGTCCTCACTGAGGCCCGTTTACGCGAACACTGCCAAAAAGGAGACGATGATGATGTGAAGTTGAGAGTTGTTTCCTCCGGCGGTTCGGGGTCCCTCCAGACCCCAGTGTTTGCCATCGTAACTTACGAATGTGCATTGGGGTTGCGAAATACCCCATCGCGATTACTAAGGGGTCACAGTGTACCCACGGAGTAGAAAGCAACCCCAGTCCTCGCGAAGGCCGGTTTATGCGTAACCCGGGGCTCATCCAGCTAAGTGCTTGCCTTCGAGGAGCAGGAGAACAGAGCAGAAGGAGGTAGGAGGACAAGGATGCAGGGGGAGTCCGAGGTCCTCATGGAGGCCGGTTTACGCGAACACTGCCCTCTGCAAAGCTAAGCGTCTGACAGCGAGGTGCAGGAGAACGGAGCAGAAGGAGGAAAGAGGACAGGGAGGCAGAGAGAGTCCGCAGTCCTCACTTAGGCCGGTTTATACGTAACCCGGGGCCCATCTGGCAAGGTGCTCGCATTTGAGGAGCAGGAGAACGGAGCAGAAGGGGGTAGAAGGACTAGGAGGCAGGGAGAGTCCGAGGTCCCCACTTAGGCCTGTTTACGCGAATACCGCCCTCTGTAAAGCTGAGTGTTCGGAAGCGCGGGGCAGAAGGACCAAGGAGAAGGAGGACGAGAAGGAGGCGA
The DNA here is from genome assembly GCF_900408965.1 of Simochromis diagramma. NCBI lineage: Eukaryota > Metazoa > Chordata > Actinopteri > Cichliformes > Cichlidae > Simochromis > Simochromis diagramma. The sequence continues at coordinate 4,510,195 of NW_024387095.1, read as the reverse complement.
TGATGATGATGATGATGATGATGATGACGATGATGTGAAGTTGAGAGTTGTTTGCCCCGGTGGTTCGGGGTTCCTCCAGACCCCAGTGTTTGCCATCGTAACTTACGAATGTGCGTTGGGGTGGCGAAATACCCCCCATTGTGGCTACTAAGGGGTTGGCAAATACCCCCGAGGTGATGAGACAGGGGTAACGAAATACCCCCCATTGTGGCTACTAAGGGGTCAGCAAATACCCCTGAGGTGATGAGACAGGGGTAACGAAATACCCTAATGCGAGTAACGCGGGGTAGCGAAATACCCCACCGCAACATCGGTAAAGGTAGCGATATACGAGTTATGAGTGTTGGGGTTGCGGACAAATTGCCAGACAGAAAGACAGAAAGAGAGCACACCACCGACAAGGACATGTCCCGCACCAGGCCGTGGGTGGTGAGGAGGGATCGAGGCGTAGCAGCATCAACGGCATCAACATCTGTGTCAGCGCCGCAAACCCCTTGGGGAAACCGCGGCTCCTTCAGTGGAAGAAACTTAGGCGCATCGTGCACTGCTGCTGCTGCTGCTCCTGCTGCTCCTGCTACTCTATTACGACCCGCTACATTTCATTATCAAGGCCTAGCCAGCAAAGACGCAGAAGACAACACGGTCGCCGGTGGTCACGTAATAGACAGGTCTGAACACGAAACCTTCTCCAGAAAGACAGAAGAAGAAGAAGAAGGAGAAGAAGAAGTCAGTGTCCATCTAACTGACGAGGTTGAACATGACGAGAAAATTGCCTTTGTTTGGGCCGAGGCGCAAGCATCCGGCTTTGAAATCTCATCGCAAAATTACCAGGGTGACGACTCGGAAAATGACTTGGAAAAAGAGTCGCAAGATGACAAGGGGCACTCTGAGGCTGAGCTTCGTGACAAGGATGCTATGGGGGGCACTGAGGATGGCGGTGATGATGGTCGCAATGATAATTACGGTGAAGACGACGACGTAGATTAAGATGAAGCTGCAGGCGATTGCCACGAAGGTGACTGCGATGACGGCGATGACGGCGATGACGGTGATGACGATTACCACGAAGATGGTAGCGACGAAGATGACACCGACAACTACGATGGAGAAGAAGAAGGAGAAGAAGAGGACAAGCAATCATCGCGGTCGATTTATCCCAAACCCTGCGACCTCGAGCAGCGAGGAGGCCCCACCGAAGAGGCTCTAGCCGCGGTCCGAGACGAGGCGTCCTCGTTCATGGCGTACTTTCCGCCCGAGATAGAGGACGCGGTGGTCGTGATGACCAACTTGGAAGCGTCCAGGCGCCACACCGCCATCGACGGTTGGAAGGCCATGGGCCGCACCGAGTTCCGAGCCTACGTGGGGCTGCTGATACTCGCCGGCGTGTATAGGTCGTGAGGCGAGGCCTGCGAGAGCCTGTGGGACGCAAAAAGCGGCAGGTCTGTGTTCAGAGCCACGATGCCGCTCAAGACCTTCCGGGCTTACTCGAGCACCCTGCGGTTCGACAACCGAGAGACCAGAGAGGCCAGGCGTCGCAACGACCGTGGTCAATACGACAAGCTGGCCCCAGTCAGAGCGGTGTGGGATGAGTGGTGCAGGCGATTGCCTCTCATGTACCGACTGGGACCCGAGGTCACCGTGGACGAGAGACTGGTGCCGTTTAGAGGTTTGTGTGATGATGATGATGATGATGATGGGACGTATGAGATGGATACTTGGTTTTCCTCAATGTATTTTTTTTTTTTGTACTTTTTGTATTTTTTGGGGGGCTTTTATTTGGTTTTTCTCCCTGTGTGCTTGTGAAACTGAGATACGTTCTGAACTCTTTCACTCTCTTGGTGCATATGTGTCCGACTGTGGTGATTGTCATGATATTGGCACGTATGGGACGGATATTAGGCTTTCCTCAATTCCTCAATGTATTTTTTTGTGTACTTTTATTTGGTTTTCTGCCTGCGTGCTTGTGAAACTCGGACACCTTCTGAACTCTCTCTTGGTTTCTTGTCGTATCACCCACAGGAAGGTGTCTGTTCAGGCAGTACATGCCCAGCAAACCGGCCAGGTATGGGATCAAGATATGGGTCGCGTGCGACGCCCGGTCCAGCTACGCGTGGAAAATGCAGGTGTACGCCGGCAAGCCCGACAAGCTCGGTCCTCCCGAAAAGAACCTGGCCGCCTGAGTGGTCATGGACCTCACCGAGGGACTAGCGCCTGGACGCAACGTCACCTGCGACAACTTCTTCACGTCGCGCGAGCTCGCGACGAGGCTTTTTCGCGAAAGAGGCCACACAATGCTGGGCACCCTCCGAGCCAACAGGCCCAAGATCCCCAGAGAGCTGCGCTGCGTCAAGGGCAGGGCCGTTGGCTCCGCCGAGGCCGCGGTGCTCCGCCGAGGCCGCGGTGCTCCGCGGCGGCCCGGACGGCTTGTCGCCCAACGCGGTTGTCCTGTCCTACGTGGCGAAGAAGAACAAGAACATGCTGCTCCTCACCACCTCTCCCCGCTATGTCGGGCCCTCCGGGTCGCTGCTGAAGCCGAGCAGCAACCCCGGCGGCGGCGGCGGCCCCGCGAAACCCTCAATGGTGCTGCATTACTATCACACCAAGGGAGGCGTCGACAACCTAGACAAGGTTGTGGGGACCTACAGCTGCAGGAGAAAGACTTCTAGGTGGCCCGTGGCTCTTTTCCACAACATGGTGGACGTGGCGGCCTACAACGCGTTCGTCCTCTGGAGGGAGATCCACCCGGACTGGATGTCGGGCAAACTCAACAAACGAAGGCTGTTCCTCGAGCGTCTGGGCAAAGCGCTCGTTCTCCCGATGCTCGAGGCCAGGCGACGACGAGGAACGCGAGGAGGAAGGCAAGAAGGAGAAGCCTTCTCCGCTCCTGATTCCCGCTGCGACGAGCCACGGGAAACCCCGGTCAAGAGGCAGAGGTGCCGCGTCTGTCCCAGGAGCAACGACCTCAAGACCAAGATCGTTTGCTTCACCTGCCGTGTGCATGTGTGCTCCAGGTGCGCGCTCACGTACTGCCCCAAACTCCGCCGCGGCCCACCCTCCGGTTTCGCGACGAGACCCCTCCGACGACGAGCACCGGGGCCCACCGGTGTCCGCTTGACCCCTCTTTCTTTCTCTCTCTTTCTCTCTCTCCCTCTCCACCACCGAAGATGGTTGAGAAAAGCTACCTATTGACACAACGACTACTCGTAGGCCGAGCGTGTCTGCGTCGATGACTCGGGACATTTACAAGCTCTTTCTCCAAAGCTCACATCACTGGGAATGGACGCGTTCGGTCGCGACGGCAGCAACGACGGCGAGAACGGCGACGAGGGGATCCCGGTCTCCGAATCGGACCGAATCGGACCGATCAGAGAGAGCGAACCGGGGGAGGAGCGATCGTTGCGGAAACCGAACGAGCGTCCCCGTGTGGTTCAGGGGTCACCCGGCAGTCGCTACTGGGACAGACACAAAAGAAACACACCGGTTCAAGCTGTGGCTCCGTTTGACGGGACGTGCGCGTGTTCCGTTTGCAAAGCCGAGAAAACCCGCCGCGCTTCAAACGCCACCCCAGAAACAACGAGATACACAGCGAGAGACGTCTTCCGACACTATGCGTGGATTTTCGATGCGCCGCAACCGCGCGGCCGCCGTCGCGATCGATGGAGGGCTACAGACGTTTAGGTGTCTTTGTCCGATGCTGCGACGAGACCAGCTTTAGCCGGGGGTCCGCCTGACCCCCACCTCCCCCAACCCGAGCCGCCGCCGCAGCCCTTTTTCCCGTTTCGCAACGAGACCTGGGTCTGTGCTGCCGGGGTCCGCGTGACCCCCTCACATGCACACACCTCTCTCCCTCCACTCCCCTCACCGAGCCTCTGCGCAAGGTCCAGCTGCACCGTGGGGTGGGGGCCTGCGTGACCCCGCTCCCTGAGCGTTTTCTTTTTTTTTTCTTTTGGTCCAGGCCCAGGACTGCACAAGGGTTAAGGTGGTTCGATCCTTGTCTGCTCTAGTCTACATGCCAAATATCCTTGGGCCAGAAACTAACCCCTAACTTGCTCTCCAGTGCATGAATGAATGTGTGTAGACAAAAGTGCTTGTGCAAATGAGGTAAGTTTTTCAAAGTGCTTTGAGTGCTCATGGAGTAGAAAAGCACCATATAAGAACAGTAAATTTAGCATTTAGGTCACACTCTTATAAATATTACACTTGCCCCTGTTTGTTTCCCTCTAAACTAATATTAGGTTATTTTGCAGGTTCTGCTTTTTAGCCCATAAGCAGTCATCATATACAATTGCATAGTCAATTTCTGAAACATAATCTCCCTAAGGGGACCTCCCCAAGGAATTGATTCTATTCTATTCTATTCTAGTCTAGTCTAGTCTAGTCTAGTCTTCTTTGTTTGGGTAAGGCTAAAGAGACCCTGTAAGTATTCGTTTGAACTTGCCAGATTCACTGGCCAATAAGGCTGCACTTGGATCATCAATCTGACCTCTTCCACTCTGACATTGGGCCTGCTGTTTCCAATATCAGAAGATCTCAATTGTGATGTTGTTTCTCAGTCATCATGAGGGCTTCATGTCTTGTGTCACATTACAGGCCGCATCATAGATTCACGCGTTTTTGGAAATATCATTTCCCAGCTGACCAGTGGCAAGCAACTTTTCAGACAAGGTCAAAACAAGCTGATTAGTCTTTCCAACCCTTTGGGTCAATTTATCAACCAAACAAAGTAGAAAACTAAAATACTCCATGAGGTGTGCTAATCGCTATTTTCAGCATATCTGTACGTGGATCTGTGCCTGAATGTTATTATTATAAACAGAGATGGGCAGTAACGCGTTACTGCGTTACAAGTAACGCGTTACTGTAATCTGATTATTTTTTTCAAGTAACGAGTAAAGTAAGGGATTACTATTGCAAAAACGGTAATTAGATTACCGTTACTTTCCCATAGGAACGCTGCGTTACTAAAACCAGGAATTTTTTTCTGCGAGAATGTCTCATGACAGTGACCTAAGCAAGTGCGACATTCGTGACAACAGCTGTGTGCAGATCAACAATGGATAATATATCGAGTGCGGGAGAGAGTATGAGCGTGCAGCGTTTAAAGCGTGGAAGTACTGACCTTACTTTAAGTTTGATTCCATAAAAAGTGACAAAAACATTAGCGTCCCTTGTGCGTGGGAAGAAAACTTATTTTTACAGTGAAAAAAAACCCCCTAAACTTCCAAGCAAGCACCGAGTGCACTACCACGTAATGGGAAATTCACAGAGAAACTCGCAGATTCTTCCACTGACCGCTGCGGCACACCTGCACCAGGGTAAACCTCCGCCTACCCCACTCCTGCTTTACAGGTGAAAATAGAGCAAAAGGACCGCTAGTCTTTGACTTTATTTATTTTCTGCTGTGTTTTACTTGCATCTATTTGAAAGAGTGAGTGTAAACACAAAAAATATATATTTTATGTGCTGGAATGTGCAGAAAATAGGTTTAAATATTAAACAAATTTCTTCCAGTCAGAGAATGTTGCATATAATTAAATTTTTGCTTGATGCATAAAGTTAAAAGATTAAAACTAATAAAACAAGTTTTAAAAAGGGTCTTTTCCATTTGATTACCTTTTGTATGATGGATTATGTAGAAAAAGTAGAATTGGGCTGAAACATCTATTGCTTTATCACCTATTCAGGTTGTAAATCGTGTTTTTAAAAAGTAACTAAGTAACTAAGTAATTAATTACTTTTGAAAATAAGTAATCAGTAAAGTAACGGGATTACTTTTTTGGGGAAGTAATCAGCAATTAGTTACTGATTACTTTTTTCAAGTAACTACTTTTTTCAAGTAACTTGACCAACACTGATTATAAGTATTATTAGTGTTGTAAAATATAAAACCTTAAACAATCAAGGCAAAGCCAACCAAACAAATACCCTGTTACTGGCTTCAATGAAGAAAAAAGTCAAGAGCACCCAGCTCACAAGTGCTCCAGGGAGACTGGCCAGTTGTTCCCAGTTGCACTGATTAACCCCGCCTACCAGGAACCTGCAAGGCAACACAAAGGAACAGAGGAAAACACAGAAGGCCTGGCCAAGGCACAGGGCTGTCACACCCATGATGAAATGAATGTATTTCACTGGAAATGCATTATAAACAGCTACTAAATGTGCCAGCGGCTGGGTCTGACTCTGTTCTTTCCATGACCTGTCACTACTCCACCTGTTTCACAAGCAAACATGACACCAACTCTGAGGCAAGACACTGGAAAAAATGAGAAACTGTGAATCACTACAATCATGCAGCATAGTAATTGTGTGTTGATCCAGTCTTCCCTGTTATTGACACTCCCTGTGGAGATAAAGAGTTAAAACTTTCATCTGGTTCTTTTGCACGTGGAAGCAGATTTGTTAACTGCCTTTTCAGGGGAATCTGATGTCATGCTTGATAAAGCTACTTATATATTAGGAAAAACTCTGAAACTGCTCCACCAGCATCAACTCACGCACTGCTGCAAAATTGGTATTTAAATACAAAAACTAGGGATAGAATTCTTGATACGGACATGTGGACACTGTTCAATCATATGAAGTGCAGATGTTTTGAAACTGTGATTCAAAACAGCCATCTTACCATGACTAATGGTAAGATGGCTCTCTCACCCCAACCGGTCGCAGCAGATGGCCGCCCCTCCCTGAGCCTGGTTCTGCCGGAGGTTTCTTCCTGTTAAAAGGGAGTTTTTCCTTCCCACTGTCGCCAAAGTGCTTGCTCATAGGGGGTCATATGATTGTTGGGTTTTTCTCTGTATCTATGAAGCGCCTTGAGGCGACTTTTGTTGTGATTTGGCGCTATATAAATAAAATTGAATTGAATTGAACTAATTGAGGCTTTGTTCATATGGGAACCTGGATGACCTTCAGGCCTATGGAAAATGACCTGGTGCTGTCAGCATGTAGCTGGCCACTGAACCCTTTCATGCTGAAAATGAAAATGCAGGACAGAAAACATGATAAAACCAAACAATTAGACAAAAACTAAACAAACCACAAATAGAAAATGGTGCATAAAGAAGATGCGTGTCTGAGTGTGTGAGTGTATGTGATACTCAATCATGTGTGATAAAAAGCATCCTATTATTAAGATATGAAAAGAGGTTGTCAATGCTGTCAATTCAATTACAGCAGGTGAGGCTAATTCAGAGACAACACTGTGTTAAAAACAGTCCTCTGGCCACCAACTAAATTCTTTGAACTCTTTCACACTTGCTCAGCTGGAAATGCAACTGAGTTAGAGCTTCATTGGCGCTTGATGATCATTCTTGAAACCTCGTACTAAGGTTATACCTGTGTCAAAGCCTGAAACAATAAATGCTAAAGTTTGAATTATTATTTTAGGTGTAAAATGAAGATATTAGGAGAAAAATCAAGAAATCAGAACGCACACATCACATTTTAGGGCCACAATATGACACTTTCTGATTTTCTATTTATTTTTAAATGTTTTATTACTAAAAGATGATGAAAACAATGGTGTGTGAGAACACAGTGATATTATTAAATGGTAAGAAAAGTTAAATTGCCCACATAGTCTATGCTTGATTCAAACTGTGTAAATAACTGTTGCAAAAGTGCCTTTATTTCTTTTTTGTGCATTATAATGTATAGTCTGATATCTTGTGCAGTGTAAAACAGATCGTTTAGTGCCCCCTTCTGGCAGATCTACGTACGTACACGTAGATGGAGACGACAGCTTTTGGCCAATGGTGTGCCGCTCGACGTCACCGCTGCAGCGTGCTGGTAATGAAAGGCCAACAACACCCCCTCAAACAGTGAGTAAACAGAGGCTTCTGTGGCGTGAGAGACGGGACTGACGGCGCACGAAGCTCGTAGTAGCTTTGACCTCATACCAGAAACTCTTCTGTTCACCTGTTAGTTCCTCTTCCGCCTCCGCCTCCGCCTTGTAGGGTGGAGTTGTTTCTACCTGGATTCTGACAACAGACAGAATAACTATATTTGGATTCAGTAATGCTATTTCAGTCTGAAGTGTTTTTTATCGACATTACAGTAAGTTTGTCTTTGATAACGCTAATTGAACATTTTGGCTACTTTGCTGACGTATCGCACAAGCTTGGCTTTGGTTTGGAAGTAGTACCTGCTCTTCGGGTGCTTGACGGGAAATATAAGCTTTCATGTAAAATTACACGCTTTCTCAGCCTAGTTTTCATTTGTTAGTAGTTTTCATAATTTTCACTTTGGGGTGGGGTGGGGGCTCTACGTCAGTTGTAGGCTATATTTCCATGCCAACAGGAGCTAAAACATTAAAGCCTTTTCTTTTTGTTCTTTTCTTTTTCCTGTTAAAGAAGATAAATAAAAACCTCTAGAGTCATACGTTTCATCCTGTAGTATGCTGGACAGTTTTCGTGCTTTTCAAACGTCGTTTTTGTGTTTAAGTGTGTCACTTTCCGTCAGCAGGAATGAGCCAGCAGCCGCGATCAAACCGGGGGCACCGGGAGAGGAACGGAGACCACCGGCAGCACAATGGCGACCGGTCAACACCATCCAACAGGTGCGCACTGCGTTCACCGTTGTTTTAAACCCAGACTGTGAAGTGAGGGCGACTGGAGCAGTTGTCTCATCAGATCAGAAACTAAATACACTTATTCCGCACACCCTCATTAGGATTCTCTCTGCCCGTGGAAGAAGCGCAGGTACTGCATTTCTGCAGAAATTCTCAAGGACAAAACAAGTTTTCAGATAAGGGAGATGCTTTTTGAATGCACAGAGTGTTTTTTTCCTCCCTAAATCTGGATTTAAATCTCCATCAGTAGTACTTTAGAGAACAACCATGTTGACATAGGTGTTGCTGGGTAAAAGATTGTAAACATGGACGGCATATCAGGGACACCTTGTTTGTCTGTATTGACATTTAAAAATTAAAATACTTGTTTGTATCAAACATCACGTTTTACATGTGTTAAAACAGTATCAGCCTACATACTGACATACACAAAATAAATGTCACTCTCGCTCCATATTTATCAAGCAATATAACATACAGATGAGGATAACATTATTAACCCCCCTCTATCAGTGTTTTTTTTTTTTTTAACGGAGTGAATTTTCAACACAGCATTTTTAAACATACTAGATTTCTTGAGAAAGCATAGATTATATCTATTTGTGACACACAGTCACATAATTATCTCAAGAAACAAAACAACAATAACCAGGGTCAATATTGTTTGCCCCCTGAAACACTGACCTTTGAACTGCAGCACAAACCTCTGCTGTGCAATGATGTGCTTTAACTGTATAATTCTCAAAACATATAAAATCATTAAAACTGAGACTTACTGTCCACTTTAAACTTCAGCCAGAGTGTGAGTTGTAAGCATAGTGCAAAAAACAAAAGAAATCAGTTTAAACTTGAGGGGAAAAAAGTGAATGTTCAGTAAGGAGCAGATGGATTTACAAAGTTATCACAGTGTTTCCAAGTGTCATGAATGCAGTGAAAAATATAATGAAATTCAGAGAGAGCCACACAGTACAGAACAAGCCTGGCAGAGGTATGAAGTGAGCGACTTCAAAGACTCTGGAAGAAAAAAATAGTGAGAGATCTGTTTGAAGGGCTCGGAACAACTGCCAACACTAGTAAAAGACTAGTAAAGACCAAGCTGGGAATTTTAAGCTCAAAGAAGACGATCAGTAGAACCCTGCAGCAGAATGGACTGCCAGGTTGCAGATCAAGAAAAACTAAACTTCTGCAGAAGATACACCTTTAAGCCAGACTGAAGTATGCTGGGGAAACCTGATGAAAGAAAGATAAAGATGGCATAAAACCCAAAGAATCACAGTGGTGCAAGTGTTAAGCTGTGGGGATGCTTCGGTGCATCTGGAACTGGGAGTCTAGTCAAGGTGGAAGGAATCATGAGGAAAGAAGGATATAATGAAAATTTCCAAAGAAAACCTCAAACATCAACAAAACTGGATCTGGGTCGTGGCTTTGTTCTCTAACACAACATCGACCCAAAATATAATTCACTACTGTGAAGATCTACCTCCGGAAGACTCAAGTGAATGTTACTGACTGGCCTGCATAAAGCCCTGAGTTGAATCTAATTGAAAATCTGTGTGGTGAACTGAAGACCAACAAATCTGGAGGAGCTTGAGAGATTCGCCAATAAAGAATGAGCTGGGATTGCTCAGCAGACGTGTGAAACTTGAACTGAAGAAGCTTCTCGGATGAGAGGTGAAACGTCTTCAAGCAACTTAAAGAAGTCCAGATGCTTTTCTTTCCAAGCTTCTTAGACTACTACAAACAACTGCATGCTGTTATCTAGCAAAAAGGAAATGACTGATATCCTGACTGATAGTACCAAGGGGAGCTAATAATTTTGATCCTGGTACGTTTTGTATTTTTGTGAAATAAATCTTTCTGTATTTCTATTTAAAATATTGCAAGTGTTCCAAATAAAACCAGGATGTTTGGAAAAACTCTTTCAAAATTCCTTGCTCTTTTTAACAGCACTTGGGAAATTCTTAAACAAAAAAAAGACATTTTCATAATAATTCTTGTATTTGTACAGACAGAAAATATCCCTTTGACTCTTTTGCTTTTGAATAGACATGTAAAGATGTCCATTTAAATTAAATTATGAGATGTTATTGTAATAATTTGATTATTCACTTGTTTAATTTTTTTTTTTTTTTAAGCGTTACAATTGTGACCCTCAGACTTCTTGCGTCAAAATGAATGTTGTAGTCTTGTCCTTATTAGTGAAAAAATGTAAGCTGTACTGTTAGCACAATTATTTACATGTCCTTTCATCAAAAGATAACATGTAGTCTGTGAGTAATGAAGGACACTGTAGAAAAAGTTGCAGCTGCCCTCAGTCTTTTCTTCTTCTACCACTATGAATGTGGCAAGGGGAGCCCCAGAAGCAACAGAGGATTGATATTTTGTTGTACGTCTGCACAAATATTTAACAACAACAAAAAATCATAAAAACGCCCCATTCCTCTTTCTTTTTTTTTTGTGGGTTTTTTTTTTTTATTTTTTTTTTTTTATAACCAGCTCAGAAACATTCAAACTGACCTTAATAGGAAACTGGACAAGCTTAGACGTATTCATTCTGAAGTTTGGAAATGTTTTGTTTAAAATGACTTTAACCCACTTTTCCAAACTTTGTTGAGCCCAGTCCAAGAACTTGGAAGGATTTTTCTTTTGGTCATGGACCAGACTTTATTAATCCCTATGGGCTCTGCTGTGAGTTAGAGTTTGCAGTCTTGTTATAATTGATGAATCTTTTGCTTCTGGTTACATCAGAGTACAACCAAATGCTGCTCTCAATTCTCACTTGCTGGTTTCATTACAGTATATTATTGTATTAGTAAAGCAATCCCCAATTTACTCATGGTTCAAGCCTCAGAGATGTAAGGTTTTCAGAGGAACACTGACTTGTAATTCATTATTGTTATATTGCTTTGTTCCTTTTTTTTCTGAGTACTTTGTCCACTGGTGTCATAAAAATCTGAATTCCAGTACTGAATCCAGAGTTCAGATTTGGCAGTGTATCAGGACTTGTTTTCAGAATCTTTATTGTCATTGTCACAGGTACAACGAAATTAAAAATGGTCCCCGATCATTGCATCATCCCTAACGATATCAAAATATAAATAAAACAATAAAATTCAATAATAAAATAAATGGAATACTTAAAGTACTAATAAGAAGTATCAACAAACATTCACATACATTCCCACATACATGCTTCAGTCAGCGCATAGATTAATACAAGAGTGGCGTGATTGGCTTTTTTTTTTTTTGCAGCAGTATTTTTTTGTTTGCAGTTGGATAAAAGCTGTTTGAGTCTATTAGTCCTTACACTGATTGCTCTGTACCGTCTGCCTGAGGGCAACAGTTCAAACAGGGAGTGGCCAGGATGTGAGGTATCTTTTATGATGTTTTGGGCTTTTTTAAGACAGCGGGTGTAGATCTTCCAGTGTGGGGAGAGGGCAGCCAGTGATCTTTTGGGCGGTGTTAATGATCCCTTGGAGTGCTTTCCTCTGAGCCACTGTGCAGCTAGTGTACCAGATGCATATGCAATAGGTTAGAACACTCTCAATGGTGGCTCTGTAGAAGGACACCAGCAATCTCTGTATGATGTTATTCCTCCTGAGAATTCTCAGGAAGTACAGTCTCTGTTGGGCCTTTCTCAGCAGCTCGGAGGTGTTCGCACTCCAGGAAAGGTTCTCCTCTATGTTGACTCCCAGGAAGCGGAAGCTTGCCACCCTTTCTACACAGTCCCCATTAATGAATAGTGGTTGGGTCTCTGCCTTTTTCCTTCTGAAGTCTATGAGTTCTTTGGTTTTTGAAGTGTTGAGGAGGAGGTTATTGGCCTTACACAATAATGACAGCTGCTCCACCTTGTCTCTGTATGCAGACTCGTCATCCCTGGAAATGAGCCCCACCACGGTGGTGTCGTCTGCAAATTTCACAAAGATGTTGCTCTGGTGGAGAGAAGTGCAGTCGTGTGTGTAGAGAGAGTAGAGCAGTGGACTAAGCACACAGCCCTGGGGTGAGCCAGTGCTGAGATTTAGGGCTGAGGATGTGTGATGGCCAACTCTGACTCTCTGTCTACGGCCCGAGAGGAAGCTGTTGATCCACATGCAGGTGTTGTAAAGAAGCCCCAGGTCTTGTAGCTTGGCCACCAGTTTGTGTGGAAGGATGATGTTAAAAGCTGAGCAGTAATCCACGAAAAGCATTCGCACATAGCTCCCATGCTCTTCCAGTTGTGTTACGGCAGCATGGAGTGCTGTGGCTACAGCGTCTTCTGTGGACCGGTTTGCTCTGTAGGCAAACTGGTGAGGATCCAGGCTGCAGGGCAGGGCTGCTGTGATGTGTTTTAACATTGTTTCACACGTATCTTTCTAATTACTGCCTTTTCACAGTAGTTGTCAAATTGTGATTCACTCTATTTTAGTATAGAAAAGATTTATATTATTGTTATACTTGGAGACTATTAAAAAAATAACAATAATTATTAACAATTAGTCTTGTTCTCAGAAGCAGCTCGGAAGGAAATTTGGTACCTGGCTGACATCCCTGAGTCTAGTTCTGCTCAAGGTTTCTTCCTATTAAAAGGGAGTTTTCCTTCCCACTGTCGCCAAAGTGCCTTGTCATAGGGGGTCATATGGTTGTTGCGTTTTTCTCTGCATGTATTATTGTAAGGTCTACCTAACAATATAAAGCACTTTGGAGCAACTGTTGTTGTGAATTGGGGGTGTATAAATAAAACTGAATTGAAATTAAATTAAATGAGGAAACTACATGCTGTAGAAAGGTCTGTTGAAAGCTCCAAAACAGCATTAAAAGCACCTTCTTTTAAATTCATTTTGTGAGTAGGGAAAATATTCTATTTCTGCAGTTAACCATGTTTATAATTTTGTTATGACATTTAAAATGCCTGAAAAATGGACTCTCATGTCAGGGGGAAAAAGGCTAAAAACACATGTTCCTGTCTCATTGGCCTTTCTGTCAGTGTTTCAGATTAGTTGGCTGATGATTTCCTTCATTGTTATCTTTTTCAGGTCCTCCTCATCACCCCCATATTACCCCCGAGAAGCTGACTCACATCCAAGTCATGCACGGGAACGAGTGAATCACAGTGACTCCAAATGGAACTACATTTGCTCCAGAAGAGGTAGGTCAGGATGTCCAGTACTGTGCAAGAGCCTCAACTCTTTATAGTTTGCTTGGAAAAAAACAACAGTGATTTATTGAAACATGTCCAGAAGTGTATATGGAAATGCAGTGTATAAGACGAAACCAGTTTGTACAAATCTAATGAGCTTGAAAGTCAATATTTTGTTGAGCACAAATATTGACTGTTATATATTATTATATGTCTGTAAAATTGTAACCAAATTTGTAATAGATTGAACTAAAGAAATGGGAACACATCTTTCTTTATCTGTGTTTTTACAACAGGCTGCCAGTAAGAGTGTTTAAAGATATAATTTCAAATTTCTTTTATCTGGAGTTAGGTTTCTTTCTATAAAAAGCATTCCTGTGGTATGTTAATGTCCAACTTAACCCCCTCCCCCCTCAAAACCAACAACTTTGAAATATCTTCCGAAAGCCTCTGGAAACTATTGCCCAAGAGCACTTTAACCTCCTAAGACCTTGATTGGGACCTGAACAAAGAATGACGTGATTTTTTTTTTTTTTTTTTTTCCTGAGAAAAATGAGATCCACATATGAGGACATTCGTAGTATAATATATGATACTGATATAATATATGATATGTGGATATCAGGCCCTTGTAGAGCAAAATTGAGTATTTTGGTCTAGACAACCCAAAGTGTGATGTCCACATATGTGGACACCAGGTTAAACATTTAGAGAAAGTCTGGCTTCTTGGAAGCAAAGTATGACGAAATGAGGAGTTGCTCAAGAGCTCTGCACAGTACTGTATGTGTGAAATAAAGCTGTAGCGTCTAATGGCGGCCTTGAGTTTCAGTGTACTTCATTCTTTCTATGAAAACTGCACTGACCGGTTTTCATGTGTTTACTCAACTTTGTTTTCAGAGGTTAGGCAGAGGAACACTATTCTGGGAAGCTGGGAACTTGAAATCAGAGCCTCACAGATTAGTTTTCTCCTGTGAGAACACTAATAAAGACCTCAAATGTACAGCTGAAGTTAGACTTTATTTGACTTGAGACCTAAGTGCCACCATTATAGTTCTCTGAAGCCCATATGATGCATAACAGTTTATTGATTTTAGATCAAAAATTTCAGTACTCGGGAGAAAAAAAAATCAGTTAGGAAGCTAAAAAGTTCAAATGTCAATAACTAAAAGTACAAGTAAGAAGAAGAATAAATGCAAGTATGATGACTCTTCAATTTAAGCCTCAGCCCTTAGAACCTGAGAATGTAAGACTGCCAACTGGCTCAAACTGCTCTGTAGCTTGGAGCTACACACAGACATATTTTAAAAGTGAGCGTTAACATCTATAAATCAATTCTAACACGTAGAGTAAAAAGCTTCAGTGCAACATTTTGAAATACTTAAAGCTCAAAGTGAGGGAGTAGCAGTAGTTGAGAAATCCTATATACAGGGAGTGCAGAATTATTAGGAAAGTTGTATTTTTGAGGAATAATGTTATTATTGAACAACAACCATGTTCTCAATGAACCCAAAAAACTCATTAATATCAAAGCTGAATGTTTTTGGAAGTAGTTTTTAGTTTTAGCTATTTTAGGGGGATATCTGTGTGTGCAGGTGACTATTACTGTGCATAATTATTAGGCAACTTAACAAAAAACAAATATATACCCATTTCAATTATTTATTTTTACCAGTGAAACCAATATAACATCTCCACATTCACAAATATACATTTCTGACATTCAAAAACAAAACAAAAACAAATCAGCGACCAATATAGCCACCTTTCTTTGCAAGGACACTCAAAAGCCTGCCATCCATGGATTCTGTCAGTGTTTTGATCTGTTCAACGTCAACATTGCGTGCAGCAGCAACCACAGCCTCCCAGACACTGTTCAGAGAGGTGTACTGTTTTCCCTCCTTGTAAATCTCACATTTGATGATGGACCACAGGGCCCTATTTCAGGAAGCCGGTTTAGAAAACTCAGAGTGAAAAACGATACTCAGGGTTGAGTAACCCCGAACTGTCCAACTCGGAATATTCGGTTTCAGAAAGGCTGATAACAATTAGTTCAATCAACGCGGAGTTGCTTTAACCCCAAGTTAAGCGCGCGCACGAGGATACATAAAGCCCTGATTAGTGGAGCACAGATTAAGCGAGTCACCATGGAGACGGAGGGAAAGAAGGCGCGGTCAATGTATTTTACAGCGCTTGAGGCCGAAATTCTGATTGCAGCATATGCCGATAACATGCAAATTCCGCGGAAAAAAAGTAACACAGCCTCAGCTGCAAAAGAAAGGGAGCATGCATGGCAAAACATAGCCGACAGAGTCAATGCGTGAGTGTTAATTTAAACATTGATCTAGGGATTTCCACCCATTTAACACGTTATTATATTATATTATATTTTATTTTATTTTTTATTTTATACATTTTATTTTGTGATGTGATGTGAGCGCAGGTGCAACCCAACAGGCCCCAAACGTTCCTGCCAGCAAGTAAAAATGAAATATAAAAATATAGTCCAAACAGGTAAGGTGTAATTGTATTATGAGCCATAGTGTTTGGTCTGTTTGTCCTATGTAAATCAATTGCAGTTAGAGGCTACATTAATTTTCTTTCTGTATGCACTTATTGAAATTATCTGAGCACATTACAAGTACATATTTGCTTACTCTGTATGCTCAAATGTAGGGATGGGTATCGTTTAGGTTTTATCCGATACCGGTGCCAAATCGGTACTTTTGAAACGGTGCCGGTGCTTAAACGGTGCTCGAACCGGTGCTTAAAGAATGGAGAACACAAACTTTGTCCAAAAACCTCTCATGTTCAGCTGGTTTTTTTTGTAAAAAGATAACAATGTGTGCCTTTTCTGCAGCTATGTGGCATATATGGCATCACTTTCGGTTGGAAGCAGTGCTTAAACAATGGAAAAAACACAAACTTTGTCCAAAAACCTCTCATGTTTAGGTGTTTCCCACTTTTTCTTTGGTCATTTTAGCCTTTTTGGCCAGGGTGAAGGGAGTATCTGCCATCAAACAAGAAGACAGCCACATGTAGCTATGATGATGTTTGCTAGTTCACCTTACATGCATTAATGTAATAACATGGTTAGCCTACTCAACGTAAATTACACACGAACAACATTAAACTACTCACGCAGAGAAGAACGGCTGCTGCTGCTGCATCATCATCCTCATCATCATTTCTGCTACACTGGCAGGGCTAGGGGCCAGGACTCTATTCTTCGGGTTTTTGGGGATGTTGCTCCGGGTCTGATAACTGGCAACCCACCCGACGTGCACGGTGTGAGGTCTTGCAGCAAGCTATCAAATACGGCGCATTTCTTGGCTTTAAAAAAAAAAAACTCTATACGTCGCCAGCTGTTTAATCGGATTCTTGGTGTTACCTCCTTTGACAGTATCAGCTTAAAGCACTTGTTGCTGCTGAGTTTGCATATTTTGCTGTGAAGTACAGCCAGACTTTTGACCGCTTCGCCTTGGACATTTTTAATCTGTAGCTCTGCTCTAACAGAACGTACGTACCTGGCCCCGCCTACTATCCTCGGAAACGTAAAATGATTGGCTAGAAGTGTATCACAGCTCAGGAAAAAAAAAGCACCGAAATAAAGCACCGAAATGTGCGCTGCTTTTCGGTCTGGTTACTACCGTTTATGTCAGAACCGGTGCCATCATGGCAGTGCAGAGAACACAAATTAGCATCCATTACTATAATGAAATAATTTGTTAGTTTGAAATGCTACAGAGAACTATGTACCTGTACATTAATGCTGTGGAAAGACTTCCTGTTCACATAGTCTCCTTCATTTACTGAAGGAGCAATGATTGGAATGTGAGTGCCATCTATACAGCCAATCACGCCTGGGAACCGTGAAAATAAATGTAAACTTTAAGTAGTAGTTCAAGTATCACCACATCATGAATTAAGTTTTGTTCATCCTGATACCTGCAATTTTGTGGAATCCCTCTTTGATAAATCTTGTGGGTCTATGACCGGGGAACACCACAAACGAGTACAGGAGACGTTTCAGTGCAACTGTAACATTCCTGACTGCCCGACAGACGGTAGCCTTGGAAACGTGCTCAGCGTCACCAATATTATACAGAAAGCTCCCGTTTGCAAAAAAAACCGAAGTGCAATACAAATAATATGTACAGAACTGAGAGAATGTCTGCGATGTGTCACATGAGCAATATTATGCCTGAGGATGTTATTCAAATAAATTATAGATTGTGCTGAAAAACGGTAACGTTCACACAGAAAATCATCAGGAAATGATAAAATGTCCGAACGCGCTCTAATCACTCTCTCCCGGCGGAGAGCTCTGCGGAGAATTTGGGCTTCAACATCTACTGGCTCTTCAAGGAAGGAGCACGCCATGTCTGACACTTCCTACAGTCAGGTTTCCGACAAAGAGGCGGAGAAAGTCAGGGTTAGTTGAAGTAAACCTGCTAGGGGGCAGGTTAGTTTCACGGAGTGTGTCGTCATAGTAACTCGCTCGGAATTAATCTAAACTCGCTTTGTGAAACCGAAAACCCAGAGTTTTCGTTAACTCAGGGTATACTTACTCAGAGTTTGCACTAAACCGGCTTCCTGAAATAGGGCCCTGGTTCTCAATGGGGTCCAGATCAGGTAAACAAGGAGGCCATGTCATTAGTTTTTCTTCTTTTAAACCCTTTCTTGCCAGCCACGCTGTGGAGTACTTGGACGCGTGTGATGGAGCATTGTCCTGCATGGAAATCATGTTTTTCTTGAAGGATGCAGACTTCTTCCTGTACCACTGCTTGAAGAAGGTGTCTTCCAGAAACTGGCAGTAGGACTGGGAGTTGAGCTTGACTCCATCCTCAACCCGAAAAGGCCCCACAAGCTCATCTTTGATGATACCAGCCCAAACCAGTACTCCACCTCCACCTCGCTGGCGTCTGAGTCAGACTGGAGCTCTCTGCCCTTTACCAATCCAGCCACGGGCCCATCCATCTGGCCCATCAAGACTCACTCTCATTTCATCAGTCCATAAAACCTTAGAAAAATCAGTCTTGAGATATTTCTTGGCCCAGTCTTGACGTTTCAGCTTGTGTGTCTTGTTCAGTGGTGGTCGTCTTTCAGCCTTTCTTACCTTGGCCATGTCTCTGAGTATTGCACACCTTGTGCTTTTGGGCACTCCACTGATGTTGCAGCTCTGAAATATGGCCAAACTGGTGGCAAGTGGCATCTTGGCAGCTGCACGCTTGACTTTTCTCAGTTCATGGGCAGTTATTTTGCGCCTTGGTTTTTCCACACGCTTCTTGCGACCCTGTTGACTATTTTGAATGAAACGCTTGATTGTTCGATGATCACGCTTCAGAAGCTTTGCAATTTTGAGACTGCTGCATCCCTCTGCAAGATATCTCACTATTTTTGACTTTTCTGAGCCTGTCAAGTCCTTCTTTTGACCCATTTTGCCAAAGGAAAGGACGTTGCCTAATAATTATGCACACCTGATATAGGGTGTTGATGTCATTAGACCACACCCCTTCTCATTACAGAGATGCACATCACCTAATATGCTTAATTGGTAGTAGGCTTTCGAGCCTATACAGCTTGGAGTAAGACAACATGCATGAAGAGGATGATGTGGACAAAATACTCATTTGCCTAATAATTCTGCACTCCCTGTATAAAAGATGGACATCACATATTGGTTTTAGACTGAGCCTCTCACCCTGACCCTCGTTGTTGTTGTTGTTGTTGTTTTTTTTCTTTTTGAGGAATAAGTGACCATAGACACGGTGATGGCAGTGTTAATGTTATGAGTTTTTGCTGGTAGGCTTGATTCACAAACAGACAACAGCACAGATACCTGCTGACTGGTGCTAAGTAATTGAATAATTAAATTATAAGATTTCACCCAAGCACAAACCTCTAGGATGGTTTGTAGCAACTATTCATGACATTTCTTATCAAACACATTTGGTGACTGTAGGGACAGACTTGTTTGTTATTTTTGTTGTTGGGTTATTTTGAGTATTTTTAAAATTTGATTAAATTGGTTTAGTGCCAAGAGCTGAATCAAATGTAGCCCTAAACTGTATGTGTCCGTGCACCACTTCCAAACTTAGATATTTAATTAATGATCATATGAGGCAAAAAAAAAAAAAATCAGGACGCCTCACCACAAAACGCTGGTGCTGGGTTTTTTTTTTTTTTTTTTTTTTTTTTTTGATGATTTGAAAGATTGATTTTTCTGTAAAATGAACTCCAATGCCTGTTCTGTGTGCTGACAAAGGTATCATCCTGATCTGCGCTGTGCTGACCAATGCCCTGGTCCTCATCTGTGTGGTCGCAGCTCAGATGGTTACGTCGGGAATGTCCTCTGCAGCCAGCATGGGCGGCTTCAACCTCAACTCCAACATCAACTTTGAGGGTACTGAGCTGCAGAAGCTACGAGAACTAGACATGCAGTACAACCAAATGAGGGCACCGACCATCTATGGCGGCATCCCCTTCAGCCTCACCTTTGGAATAGTCTCACTGCTGTTTGTGGTGTCTGGGAACAAACCCCCCCACCGGATGTCGCGAAAGCTCCTGTTTGGAGCGCTGGTCTTTCAGGCGGTGGGCGCAGTGGTGTATGTGGTGGCTGTCGGCCTCTACCTGCACTTCATGATCAAAGTCAATTCCACAGATGTGTGCAAGCAGCGGGAGATTCTGTATTCACGGAACGGCTACACCTGGATGAACTGTAACGTGAGTGGGGCCGATGCAGCTGTGGCTCTGTTCGGACTCATCACCGCCATTCTGTACATTGCTGGCACAGTGCTCACTTTCCAGACCATTCAGCACGTGAAGCGTTACCTACAGGAACAAAAGCGGCGGGAAGAGGAGAAAAAGCAGGATCGGAACAACCCACAGAGGGCTCCGCTGTGGGCCGAGACCACATCTGTGTGAGGGAGACTTGTGTACTGTGGTTAAGGGGACACTTTAGTTTCTGCTACAATGACATCTAAACTGATTCAAAGAGGATTGGCTCCAAATGTGTAAGACTGACAGACGGATCACAGGAAACATTTAAACTTACAACTCTTCATTGTCCCCACATGGACACAGCTACTTTGTAGTATAAACTACTTCTGTGTTACTGCCCAAAAGTGACTGGGGATCAGGGGACATAAACAGTACAGTGAGGTAGCACTAATGTGCTGCTGTGGCTTAGTTGGATAAAAAAAAAATGAAAAATTTTGCATAGCTAGAATACATTTGGGATTAAAACAGTACAGTTGAACACTAAAACTAATGTATGACAACTAAAGCTGCCTAGTACTTAGTGAATTTAATGTCGTTCCCTCAGGCACTGTAATACATGGATGAATATTAAAGCTTTTCCACTTATGGAGAGAACTAGAAAATAAAGTGAAGACTCAGCCATCATTCATCAGCCCCACATATTGTTAGTTAGCTCAGAAAATGAAATGTATTATGTTGGCTTTTTATGCACATTTTCTCTCATTTTTGTCAATTTTTATGTAGAAGTTTTTGTATGTGTCTTTAAAAAAAAAAAAAAAAAAAAAAAAAAAAAAAAAAAAAAAAAAAATCTTCTATCCAAATGTAACTTTTGTTCTCAAATGTGTCAGTTATCTCAGGTAATGCTGAACATGACCGGCTTGTGTATTCAAGTAATTTAAATCGCTGAGTAAATCTTCAAATGGCCTGTTTTACTGTTGGAGATAGTTTTCTAATTGTAGCATGTACACTGCTTAATGTTTTTTTCTACCAGTTTGCAGCATTTTATCTACTGTAATTAAACTGACTATGATTCCATTTAAAAGCTGAATCGACTGTATTTAGGGTTCAACAGAAGTCTGAGCGCCTGTCCTGCTGTTTGTGTTCCCCTGTTCTGTGCCAGCCATGACATCACTGCTGTCACACAGTGGAGCGCACACATACAAAAGGACAGCAGTGATGTAACTGCGCTAACAACACAAACTTGTCAAAATTCCCCAGAGTGATAAAATGACCTGACTTCTAAATTTACCATTTCAGACAGCCTGGCCATCACAGCAGCACTAACAAATTTCTTCTTTTGGTTATGCTCTTTTAAGTTTGGTTTTAAAAATGCTCAGCTCTGCCAACATACCCGTTTTAAGATAATAATAATAAGGCTGCAGATAACTTTTATTTTAAATATCAGACTGAAATAATTAGCTGACAGGAAACTGATGGACAAGCAAATGTTCTCCTGCTCCAATTTCCTGTGTTGTCAGCAAAGGGACGTGATGAAAAAAAAATAAAGCTATTAACAATTAAATATCGAAATTATATATCTAATAATAAAAAAATCGTGAGGAGCATTTTCCATCTTTAGAAATCAAGGAAAAAATGTGGTAGACAACAGTAAAAGTCATTTCACCTCTAGACAATTATTGACTTAATCTTCTTCAAATACACGGTGACCATGTATCCTTGGACAAGATACTGAATCCTGAGTGACCCCAATGCATCGGTGTGTAAATGTAAGAAAATGAATATAAAAGCATTGCAAGTAGGGCTGGACCATATAATACCGTTCACGGTAATACCGGTATAATGCTAGGCAATGATAAAATGAAATATCGCGATGGAATATGGGTAAAACGCGCATGCGCAGTGCCTTTGTTTTCATATGCACATGGCAGAAAAAGCGTGGTGGCGACGGAGAATGAGAAGGGCGGAAGCAGATTGTTGAATGAAACTGATGAACCAGAATTTGTTTGTAAAAATGCTGCAACTTCAGTGGTGTGGAACTGCTTTGGCTTTCTTCCGTCAGATACTCACCAAAGCACAATTTTCAGTAGAACATGCAAGCGGGCCGTCGTTATCGGAAAAGAAGGGTTAGGGATCGGAAAGGAAATCAGTGGTATCGCACATCACTACATTACAGCTACCATAGACAGGAGCCTCGGCGGAGTAATATGTACTGTGCTTCAACATAATATTACCGTATTGTGACTTTAAGTTTTGTGGATATTATACATTGTTATGCTCAGGATATGTCAGCCAATTTCCACTGGAAATGCCTTTAGTCAGCAAGGAATTTGCATTTGCACGGTTATATTTTTATATAGCTTTAATGCACATAAAAAACAGCTGCTTGATTAAGTGAAAATACATTGATGGGGTTTTTTTTGCACTAATAAAGTTGCGGAGTTGTAAAGTATTTTGCCTCGCGTCAATGTCGTCAGTTATATCGTTATCGCAAATTTTCAAATATATATCATGATAAATATTTTTGGCCATATTGGCCTGCCCTAATTGTAAGTGTGTGTGTGTGTGTGTGTGTGTGTGTGTGTGTGTGTGTGTGTGTGTGTGTGTTTGTGTGAGAGAGAGAAATTAGGTGAATAAGGCTTGTAGAAGAAATGCACTACAAGTTGAATTCTGGAAATACAATCATTTCACCTTCTCAGTGCAGCTATACACATACACACGTTAAATTAATTAAAAGAAATGAGTGAGCATGTGTGGACTGTATGCAGGTGACAACCGTAAGTTCGAGAAGCAGATGTGTTTTAATCTTATTACATAAAAACATAAAAGTGACACTGTGTGGATGGTTCTGAATGAGCAAGATTTTAACAGTTAAACCCAAGTCCGACATGTTTTGGTTATCTGAAAACTTTATTATATAGCAAAAGTAGCTCTCTTGTGCGGTTTGCTGAAAACTGTAACACTGTTTTGAGAACATTCATTAAGCTGTCAACCACTGATCAGCATGTAGCCACTGCAGCACCACTAGACTCTGCACACCCCGAAAAACAAACATCTGGAATATCAGCCTTCACAAATAATCATCTTTTCTCTCAGAGAACATTAGCACGCTTTAGTGACGAGGTCACTTAAAAGTATTCAACTCCTAAGGGAGTTAGTCCAACCGTTTTGCTAACCCCAGTAACTGTAAGGCCATCAGCCATGGCGAGCAAGGAGAGAAACAGTCTGCTCTAAGACAAAAACAGACAGGTCCGACTCTAAGTACCAGTGAACATAAAATCAATGAGGCTAACACAAAGCAAAGTGCTTCAAATCAAAGATGTGAAACAAATGAATTTACAGGTGAACATTTCATCAACATGAGTGTTAGAAAAGTTTCATTGGTTTCAAGGTGAAGTAAACAAAACAAAAGCTGTAAGGAAACAGTGTCAAAGCCGGGTCAGAGTATTCTGAGGTCTTGGAGTGAACTTAATGCTGAGCTCGTTCACAGAGACTCTGTGGTCTTGTGTGAAACAGACTGACTCCAGTTGTGAAGAGCAGCTGTCAGAGGGGTGTGAGGAAGTAGTCTGCAGGATTCTGGTAGTTGTGTGCTTGCTGGCTGTGTGTCTGTAGCTGCTGTTGCTGTTGCTGGATGATCTGCCGGACTTCTTCTTCCAGCTCCGGGGGAATGATGAGCTGATCATCGGGGTCTGGCTGGGCAGGGGCGTTGAAGTAGCCCCCCTGCTTCTTGACAGGAGCATCGGCAGCCTCCTCAATGAGGTCCTGGTTCCTGCCTTGACAGGCCACAGAGCCATTACCTCGAGCCTTCCGGCCCAGAGTTCCTGACCGAGCCTCCCCACCGAGGTAGGGAGAGGAGGGCGGGACGGGGGAGGCAGATGGGGAAGGGAAGGCCAGAGGCAAAGACTCACTCTGCAGCGTGACAGGGGGAGGGCTGTCTGTGCTTTGCTGAGACTGAGCACAGTTGTGTCGTAAGAGACAGTGGACGTCAGCTTCCACCTCCACACGGCTACCGTTGGAGAAGACACCAGCGATGGGCTCCTCGTCCTCGCTGTCAAGCCCGTTATCAGACAGTGCTCCAGAGAACTGCCTGTGGAAGCTGCTCCCCCTACAGGCGGGCCTGTGCGTGCCAGCTCGCCCCAGGAGGTTCGGGTGAGAGGTTGGGGGTTCAGCCTGCGTCAGCGGTTCCTCCGAGGACGCCGTTGATCCCACCTCGCTGCTCATCTCAGATGTGCTGAACTCGCTGCTCAACTCACTCACTGTTGCTGAGGAGGTGGGCGGCGGCTGTGGCAGCGGAATGCTGCCATCACTGCTTCCCGAATAAGGATGTAAACCGGGCTGAGTTGCCGGGCCAGGGCTGGGTGGTGGCGGCGGCGGCTCGCAGAAGCAGCAGCATTCTTCAGTGATGCTGAGCTTCACAACGACGGCACTGAGGCTATCAGAGCAGCCGTAGCTCTGAGCCAGAGTCACCAGCTTCTTTGCAGCAGCCAGAGCATCTGGTAAGTTCCTTACCACCTCCACCGCCTCGCTGGGCGACAACATGTCCCACAGTCTCCGGCTGCCCAGGAGAAAAAACTCGTCCTGCGGGGTAAGCGCCACCGTGGAAACATGGGGGTGAGGTGTCACTGATGGGCAGAGGAAGGAGTAACCCATAATCCTGGTGGAGTCTGTTACACCGCTCACTTTGTTATCCTGCAGGGAGGAAAAGGACAAACAGAAGCGTTTGTATTTTCCCCCCGGAAAAAACTCGACAATAATGACATTTATTTATGGTTTTGTAGGGTTGAAAACGGACTGCTGACTGTTTCAGTAACAAGCTGTCAAACAAAACCAATATTCTCTTGTTCCAATGTTAATTTTTCTTTTTGTCTGTTTAGATTCAGTATTTGTGTGCTTTATATTGTTGGTCTCACCAAACTAAATGAATTGAATACAGTTTACTGTCAGTTATTTTAAAAAACATTACAAAACAGTCTGTGAATAGATTCGCCCCATCAGTAGTCCAAAAACTGGTGTGGTTTAAGACAGAGAACAGCTTAAGCCAGACAATATTTAGCTCCATTAAATGGCCAAAATCTGCTTTTTTTTCTTATTTTCTATTATCCATTTATATACTATAAGCATGCAAATTCTGGCTGTTCATATTAACCATGGCTAAAGTTTCAAATATGCAAAACAACTCTATTAGAGTCCAAAAATACAAATATGGAGCTGGAAGTGAGAATCACAGGTGTCGATAAATGGACTTGTTTCAGCACTTTGTGCAGCATATGAAACGTGTCGTTACCTCAGTGATAATAGCGTTATGCTGCCGAACCCTCTGGTACTCGGCCTCGTCTTTGACAGTGTGGATGTGTGAAAGTTGCATAGCTTTGCCATCTCGGCACAAAACAGCCTGGCACCTGCCAACGTTGGCGGCTTTCAGAGTGAAGCAGCCACCATGCTCACTGGACGCTACCGGGTAATGTCTGATGTGACACAGAGCTGCTGACCCGCCCATCCTCTGGCCTGCTGTGCCCAGTTTCCTGCAGGAGATGGGCACACAACATCCTGAGTGAGGTGAGGCTGTTTTCCTTCCAAATCACACGTCGTTTGGAGGTCAGTGTTTACCTTTGCATGGTGAGGAAAGTGTTGTTGATGTAGTCCTCTTGCCTCTGGCCCCTCTGAAGTTCCTCTGCGAGCACATCTCCCATGGTGCACTGCAGCAGATAAGGCACCTCGACATTCCTGTCTCCATCAAAAACTCCATACAGAGCTTCATGAATGCCGCAGAAGCTGTCCAGAGCCAGAGCAGCCACACACAACCTGAGAACAGCAAGAAGGAGGCAGTTTAGAACAAGAACAATGACACAAAGCCAGAGATGGGGCATAAAAAACAAAACAAAAAAAGGCTGAAGCATCAAAGAAAGACTGACTTGTTTTTCACTCCAGAGGCCTCCGTGTAGCCATGACTCCAGACTGCAGGGACTCCTTGGCTCTCACTCACACAAGGAGCTGAAGGTGAAGGATCCACCCTCAGACATCGGATATTACTACAGAGAGAGGGAGAACAGGACAGGTCAGGCAGTTGCTCTTTTATTCCCAAGCTCAGGTGGTGGTGTGTTTATGCGAGTGATTCATACTTCAGGTGTTCCAGGCTCTTGTGGTCGAGGCTGAGTCGAGGATTTCCTGTGAGGTCGAGCTCCTGGAGTTTTGAAGGAAGGATCTCTGGCAGAGTCACCTCAGTCAACTCATTGCAGCTCAGATCAACACACTGAAGAGAAACACAGTGTCAGTCCTGACATGTGCACACGAGTCAGATTAAATTAAGTGTTTTTGTCTAATTTATCATCTTTTTCCAATTTGTTTTATAAACTGCATAAATTCAATTTTCTTTTTGCAATTCTTTTATTTTCTCTTTGTTTCTGTTCTGTAACGCTGGATAATCTATCCAGCATTAGCATTACCACAGCTACCTCCTCCTCTCAAATAATACTTCTGGCAGGTAAGCATTAATTCAGTGAGTGGCATTAGTACACTACAGCTACCTCCCTATTACTAGGTGAAAAAGAGTTAAGTTAAGATTTACCTTAATCTCAGGCAGCTGGAGGACTTCAGGGAAGGCGCTGATACAGTTGGAGTGGGCAGAGAGCGTGTGCAGGCGCTGACAGTTGAGAATGGTCGTGGGCACCGCTCTCAGCCTGTTGCCACTCAAATCCAGCTCCTCCAGCTGCTCCAGTTGAGCTAGTTTACTGCAGGACGTGGAGGTAAAAAGGAGTAATCATGACCTGCACCAAGGCTCAGATTTTATACAGGATGATGAAGGATGTGTACCATTTACTTAGGAATAGAACACCTTGTAAAAACAAAGGAATGTGGGAATTGGTGGTTAGAGGTGGAGTGAGTGAGGATAGTGGAGCTGAAATGATAAAGGAACCCTACAGTTAAATCTAACATGTCCAGATGTAAAGAAGCCTTTATGGTCACATTTTAAAGCTCAGTTTATATCAGGTGCAGTATTTCACCTGGCAGTGAAGGTTTGCAGCTGGTTGTAGGCGAGGTGAAGCACTCTGAGGTGGCCGTGTCCAGTCAGAAGAGAGATGCACTTGTCGGTCAAGCTGTTATTGGTCACGTAGAGCTCTTGTAGGCTGCTGAAGGCATCCTCTGATAGGCTGGCTGCAGGGAGGTTCTCCAGCTTATTGGCCGACACATTTAGGTATCGCAGGCTGGGAGGAATTTCCAACAGAGGGTACAAATTTAGTACAAGATAAATAACGGATACATGCTGATGGGAAGAAACACACAAGAAAAGAACAAAAGGAGGGAAGAAAAAGATGTGTCCACCTCTGCGCTTTGATGAACAAGTTGTGTGGGAGCTCAGTTAGATGGTTGTGTTGGAGGTCCAGGACTTCTAGCTGTGATCGCTCCAGCCTCTCATCCAGCTGACACACATCGTTCCAGCCTGCCAGCAGCTTTCTCAGGCTCCCACTGGACAGCAGCCTAAACACAAACAGCACAGCCAACTCAGTGTGTGTGTGCTGTACATCTGTTAGTGGGACCACCATGCTGAGCACCATCTGATTTCCCATGGAGGTTCAATGAGTTCACTTTGTATTCAATTAATCTATGCTTGAGATTCATGTAGCTGAAAACTATCATCAAGCATGAATGAACCCAAATAACTGTGATTGTGAATGCAGGATTACATCATACGAATGAAAGAAAATCTGTCTGTTCATCTGTTTTTCACCCATCTCCACAACTATTCATAAGATCTGCTTAACACTTGGCAGGTGTGTTGCTCTAGGTCTGAATAAATGAAGTGGTGATTTTAGGCCAGACTTGATGAGCAGTTCTCATATTATGGCTGAAAGCACAATGTTCACACTGTGACTGCTGCCTACTCCACTCTGTATGTGGAGAGGTGCGCACACATGCGCGCACACACACACACACACACACACACACACACACACCCCCACACACGCGCACACACACGCACACACGCACGCGCGCACACACACGCACACACGCACGCGCGCACACACACGCACACACGCACGCGCGCGCGCACACACACACATTTGTTTTGCTACCTGTGTGAAGACATTCACTGATAATGCCATATTTACCCATAATTGCAATCATCACAAATAAGTGCAAAATAACTAATCTAATATAATTCTAATTAGAAACTTTAAAAACATGTTTTAACCCTAACACAGGCCCCTGAAGAGGTGTAAAATTGGAGCTGGCAATTTTTTTTTAAAACTTCCAAATTTTGAGAATTCCAATTGGCAAATATGTAAACTGGTTCTCACAGAAAAGCTCAAGGCATTTTATTTAAATGCACCATTTTGATGTCTTTGGTTTCCTGTGATAAAGGCTCTAGCCACTCATGTGGTTTGGATGAAAAGTTCTACAGAAAACTGCAACCCACAATCTCCTCATTCTGCACAGCCACTTTTTAAACAAAGTAACAATCACGGACACAGACACATGTAGTCAGTGGATCCTTTTAGCTGTCCTCCTTTCTAAACAGTAACTTTATGATTATTGTATGTGATACATTTAAGGGGCACGTTTAAATTGTAGCTAAAAATGTTAGGTGATATCCCTCATACAATCAATCAATCAATATCATACAGTTTCACCATTTGAAAAAAAAGAACTGCCTGAAACAGATGTAGTTTTGTATTTTTTCATTAGTTTTTATTTTCAGTAATAACTTTCTCTTCAGTTTAGTTTAATTTTTGCAAGTTTGGTTCTTAAGTCTTTTTAAATGTAATTTAATATATTTTAAGAACCTTACCACAGGCACATTGAAGATCAAGTAAGTTCCAGTGATGCATTATTATCAGCTGTTACATCCAAGCTGCTTTCCCTCACTTTGATTTTTGTCATTTCCCCACCTGTTCTTTCATGAAAAGCATAAGAATCATGTGTCTGTGCGATGCT
This sequence comes from Simochromis diagramma, assembly GCF_900408965.1. Classification (NCBI taxonomy): domain Eukaryota; kingdom Metazoa; phylum Chordata; class Actinopteri; order Cichliformes; family Cichlidae; genus Simochromis; species Simochromis diagramma. Next base: position 4,480,862 of record NW_024387095.1, on the reverse strand, counting down.
CACCGTACAGGCAGCTCAGTGACACAGTTATGGCTGATGTCCAGCACTTCCAGTCTGCTGCTCTCCCACACCCAGTCGGGGACACATCCCAGCTTGTTCCTTTAGGAAAACAAACAGAGTCAGCACCCAGCTTACAACAAGCACATGTTCTGTTCTTCTAGATTGTAAATAGGACAGTGAAGTATTCTTAGTTTTTATACCAGGATAAATCCAGCACAGTCAGATTCTCTGGAACAGGATGCACCTCCAGCTGCTTCAGCTCTAAAAACATAACACAACTCTTTATGGCACGAACGTCTTTCTGGATTTAATATCTCTCTAGAAACAATTAAGTGGTCGTACTGTTGTGTGCAGCATGCAGGCTCTTGAGGGCGTGGCCACAGACTCTGAGGAGGGCAAGAGTGTTTCTGTCACAGCGGAGGAGCTCCAGCTTGCAGAGAGAGCTGACATCCAGCTCGTCTAGACCTGTATCCCTCAGGTCCAGATGAACAATGTGGGCCAGCTGCTCCACATCTGCCACTGTCGCCTTCTGAAGCTGGTTCAGCCTGTTCGAGGCAGACAGCACAGAGAGGAACAGAGAAGGGGGAAGTAAAGGAAGAGGGAAGAAAGGACCAGAAGAAACAAACACTTTAACCTCTGACCCGTTTCACATTTCAGAACCTGAGAAGAAGTTGTTAGGCATTCGTAGTACGACTGACCAAAATAATTAACTGACAGGTTCCCTTCCTTCACCGTCTCTGTCTTTATTTTGTACTTCAAAAGGCTAAATTAAGCCTTTGTTGCCATTTCAAAGACCACCAAACATAAAAGGGGAGTCATGCAGAACTGCAGTATTTGTCATTGGCAATTCTAAAAATGTAAGCTACTGCGCGGACATTTTTACCTGAGATCTATGTAGCGAGCAGACAGCCACTGCAGGCCAGCCAAGTCCAGGACAGAGAGCTTGTTCCCTGCCAGACAGAGTCTCTCCATCCCTCCAAGTTTCTCTAGGACAGGGGGCACACAGCTGAAACAATTGAAGGATAAGCCGAGGTAGGTCAAGCCCTCCAGAGAGCCCAGCTCCACAGGCAGTGAACTCAGAAGGTTACCGTCCAGGAGAAGAGTCTGCAGGCTGGCCAGAGCCAAACAGAGGGAAGGGCATTTAGTCGTGATTAATACAGATACTGTGTGTAAAAAACATGTTATACAAATATAGTGTTAAGAAAAGACTTCAGACACTAAACAGGACTCTGACATTTTTGTACTGACTTGTCTGTAAGTATAAACAAGCTTAATTTGGAACTTTTAAATATTACTTTATATTCAGTTATGGAACATAGCTGAGTATTTTACATTAAAAGTAAAATACCGTTTCCAAATAAACACCCCGATTCCAAGTTAGACATAAAAATTGTGTTTTGCCTTTTGAAATTCCTAGAAAATTTCAAAAGAAAAAAAAAAAAAGCCAGCATATGCGCAGAAACTCCAAGCTCCCACATCACACAGAGACACTGTTAGCGTCACTGTGTACTATGGGCACTTGGACAACACCTCTAGATTTCTACGACAGAAGTCTGGTGCACAGCCAGCTGTTCGCTCAATACAGAGATGGATTAATCAACGCTGATGTACCGTAATGGTACTAACAACAACTCCAGACTGATGTCTCTGTCAGCAAAATGCAGGTCAGTGAGGACACATCCCATTTTAGGCTTCATTCTTATGAAACTGCAAACCTTGGATCATCATTTACTTACTTGTGCATTGTTCCTACTTCTGCAGGCACGGAGGAGAGACGATTTCCAGACAGGTTTAGCTCCGTGAGGGAGGTGATGTCACACAGGGCCAGAGGAAACTCAGACAGAGCGTTATTTGACAGACTAAGGCTTCTCAGTTTACAAAACCTAAAGAAAAGGGGAGAGAAAGAGAGAAGTATTCAGCAAGAGTGTGTGAGAGAGGAGGGAAGGGCAAGAGGAACAGGGCCAGACAAAGAGAGACAAAGATATTCATCTCTGTGCTATAATAAGACTCTGGCCTTCTTTAAAACACAAAAAACACACACAGTGAACAACTATTACTTACATAACACCTGCCAGATTAAAAAAGTAAAATCAGCACAGAAGAAGCTAATACAAAGGTTCAAGGACACAAAGTATCAAGTTTTCAACAGAACAATGCAGCCTGTGCTTCAGGTAAGAAGCTTGTGTATATTGTTTATATTCATTGCGCTCTTCTCCTCCTAATCCAGTTCACAGAGCAATCAGAGTGAAAGGCTGATCCAGGCCCACATTCTTCTTAGTTAGACTCACCTGCCCATCACAGCAAGGATACAGTCCTTAAAACACTGCATGATATGCATATGCTTGTGCCAAAACAATGACGTGTAGAGGTTGCCATCAGGCAAATTTCAGGTTTTGATGTCATGTTGCCTTGACAGGCATGGATGCAAGAAGCCAAAATAAAGACAGACAGAAAGGAAAACGAGGCTGTTCAGATGAATGCTGCTAATCTCTGACTGTACATAATAGGTTTGTCAGTGCTGGTCACTTTACTTACCCACTTTACCATAAAACGTAACGCTGGTCACTTTACAAGACAATCTGCAGACAGTTTATGCTAGAAGTGTAAGCTATATTTGAGGATCAGGGCATTTTTACTTATCTATGCAAATTTTGTACCAAAACTTAAGAAAATAGAGATTGTACTGTCTCATACTGATGTCCTCATTAGCACAAAACTATTACTAAACACTTTTTTAGACTACACCTGCAGTACTGTCAATTCTGAAAAGACGCACATGTCAAAAACAATGTGCAACCCCTGTCGTTGTCATTTTCATCCAAAGTGAAAAGTTTTCGTGCTCTACGTCGCAAATCAAAGCTTACAGAATGGTCAAATGTCTTTAAAATTGCTGCCAAGATAACAAAATGACACAAGGACCAAGTCTAAGTTGCTGAGAATACATGTCTCTTTGATGCTCAGCGTAAAGTGAGAACATCTTTAAAAACTAGAAATGCTTTTATCTGCACAATAAGGTCTATGTGATTTTCTAGAAATAATGAAAGGGCATTTCCAGATAATCAGTCAGTTTGTGGTGTTATATGGATCAATCCATTATTTAAACAGAGCAAGCTCAGGAGCAGCACACTACCATGGCAAAGTACAGTTGGGGAAAACAACTTTTTGATTCCCTGCTGAGAGTAAAGCATTATACAATTACCTTATTCTGAGTTTTAGTCAGTGACTTTCTTTTTTAACTGACGTTATAAAAACAAAACCTGCTTTTCGTTTTTTATTTTTAATTATTCAAAATAAAAACAGCCTCCAAAAAAACTATAACGGAATAAAGCAAGGGACTAAAGAGCGAGGCAAATTTTATTAGTGTTTTCCTGATGAGTTTACAGTGCGAGTTAATAGTGTTTTATCTGTTCAGCTGATATGTTAGATCTTGCATCTCACTGTGTAAACAAACTTTAAAGTTTGGTGCTTTCTCTGTGATTCATGAAAGCACCAAACCTCACTTTCCCACTTCTGCTGTACATGATAGCAGAAGCGAGAAATAAATAAGAGAAACTGATGAAAACTTCCATCATGAACCAATTGAAAAGTAATTAAGAAGTAAATGTAATTCATATTCATGACCTGGAAAGTTTTTCCTCCGTGATACTAAACGGGTTTCAAGACCTCATAATCAAGCTTTTGTAAAAGCTTGTTTGTACACCCAGAAAACTGTGTAAGACAATTTTGCAAGACATTATACTTAATATTTTGTTATGAAGGTAGTGTGAAAAAAAAGAAGCCAGAGATAAAAGAAAGTCAGAGAAAGACTGCTAAACCTCATAAAACCGTGACATCGGCAGCTGACGTCACCTAATCTGACCTGGAAAACACAGAGAAGCCCTCTACCCGAGAGGCCAGACAGCTGATGTCAAATCTCTCATCACTGCTGCAGCTCTCTTTTAATCACTCACACACACCCAAAAACCAACATGCTTCCACCACCCATGGATAACCATGCACGAAACCACACACACGCGCGTGCGCACACACACGCACACACAAAAAGAGGTAACTACACAAAATGTTTACTACCAGATCCTCCCCGTGCCATATCATTAAACGCACAGGGAGAGACGTACTCTGAGAATCGGTGGTGCAGGAGAGCTGATGTGAGAAACTGACCTGGTGAGTGCTGGAACACCTTTGTGAGGGGACATGAAGTTGTTTTTGAGGTTGAGGTGGGTAAGGTCCTGGCTGTAAAACAGCTGAGCAGGCAGCTCCTCCAGGCTGCAGCATGACAGGTCCACCGAGTTCACCCTCTGAGAGGCGATCTGACAGAGAGAGAGAGAGAGAGAGAGAGAGGAATAGGACCATACCATACCTTGTAATGACAACAGCCATGCAGTTACTTCCATGACACATCAAACTAGCCTTAATCGGGATCCATTAAGTTCATTTCAGACCAATTTTTATTCTTTCACTCTATTAAACTAGTTTTACATAACATACATACACTCAAAGTCTTCAATAATCCTTATTTTCATTATAATAGGTCTTGGTGCTGCCCTTAATCCTCTGTTTTCAACACACGCTTTTAGCTCCTCTGCTTTTCAGCTAAGTTTCTTCCCATTGGCTACCCCTCGGCTACCCCTCATAAACAGAAAGTTTGAATAGTGAGTGGGGCTGCTGTGCTTACAACCATCTTTGTGCCTGAGATGACCATATTAGGAATATTTACTGAATATTTACTAAAGATTTACTAATGAAAAAAACAACAACAAAACTGTATGAAACTGTGTGAGTATTTAGGTTAACAGATGGTGCAAAATGCAGTTGCTCGCATTTGAACTAAAACTGGAAAATTTGAGCACCCCTGTACTGAAATCCTTTCATTGGCTACCTTGTCAGGTTCGAGCAGATTATAAGGTCCTGCTGCTCACCTACAAGGCTTTAAATGGTTTGGCACCTTCATACCGCTCTGATCTTTTGCACCTTTATGTTCCATCCCGTGCTTTCCCATCCCAGGATTCTGGCCTTTTAAAAGTTCCTAGAGCCAGAAAAAAAAAAAGACTACTGGGGAGCGTGCTTTTTCTTTTCGTGCCCCATTTTTGTGGAACAACCTCCCTCAAGATATTAGGCAGACATGCTCTGTGGAGGTTTTTAAAGCTAAGTTGAAGACCCACTTGTTTACCCTATCCTGCATGTCTTGATTCTATGCCATTTTGTTTGTTTTTTAAATTTTTATCGCTTTTAACTTTTATTATGTTTTGAACTTGTTATTGTGTTTTTAACTTGTATGTATCACTTTTATTTATTTATGTCTTCATTTTCAAATAGCTGTACAGCACTTTGTTTGAAAGCGCTTTATAAACAAAATTATTATTATTATTATTATTATTATTAGATGACATGGATTACTCGTAGACACACTAAACTCATTAAATAAATTCTGATATTGTAACAGTAACAATGGTGTGACAGGAAATAATGAAAAGCAGAATCGGTCCCATTTAAAGGAAACATTCAAAAGCCTTTCAAAAACGAAAGCAAGGTGCTCGTACAACACCAAAACCGGTTTTGTGTTACTGGAATTATTTTTCCTGTTTACACAACACTCAACAAGTATGTCAACTATGAGGCTAATGCTCATATTTGTCAAATGAGTTCATAGATTCATCTTTGACTCCTCTCATTCACGTGCTTAACTGTCCTTTGAGCATGTAACTGAGACACATGTTGATCAAGATGGTGATCACTGTTTGGTGGTATGTAAGTGTAAATAGGTCCGTATGACCCACAGAAACACTCTGCTAACCCTAACCTGTAACATCTCTAAACCAGATTCTGCCACTATATATTAATGAAATTGGAATTATAGAGCATTTCTGGAACCAACAAGCATGAGCTGCAATGCTTAAACATAGTCTACTAGTCACATAAATCCAGTTTCATATTGTTTAAATGTTCAGATGTGCCTCTGACTACAATTGCACTTTGTACCTTTGAGGCTGTCCTCTGCCAGCGGAGGTACTCTGTGTAGGAGTCATAGCTGATGTAGTAGGTCTGACTCTGGGGACCAGCTGAGCTGAAAGCCAGACAGTGGCTGTGTCTTCTCACTTCCTCCACCTGCATTAAAAAAATTACATTTATTGAGTATCTATCTCTCCAATGACATTCTCATCATTCAAATTAAATGCAGCCCTAAACCATGACAGAGCCTCCACCATGTTTTACATATGGCTGTAACTGTACCTCTCTCCTGAACTCCAATTTAAACCAAAAAATTCAAATATGGATTCGTCACTCCATACCTTGTTGCCACTGATTTCCCGTCTATATTTTTTAAGATATTTTCTCCCTGTTTCCATCATTAAAATACCTTCTTAACAGCCACTCTTCCACTGAGACTAAGGAATCACCTTACTGCTGAAAAAAAATACCCTTTTACACTTGTCACACCTATGGGATTTTTTTTTTTGTAGATTCAATTGAAGACATGGGAACCAATGATGTGTTTTTGCAACAAGTACTAATGCCTAAAGATGCAATATAAACTTGTTTCTTTGGCAAGTTGTCTATTATGTGTAGAAAACACTTTTTAAGCTTGAATGATTCATTAGGTCAGTGTTAATTCCCTTAACAACAACAACAAAAAAATCATTAATTCATGAAATGGTCAGGTACAAGGACTAGACTGAAAAAGAGTAAAAAACTTTAAAAGGTTTTCAGAAAGCCTGGTGAACTATTGTTCAAGACCACTTTAAGCAATTTCTAGAAAGTCTGGCTCCTGGAAAGTGAAATATAAAGAAATGAGGGTGGCTCAAGACTTTTGTACAGTACATTACAGTTTCATAAATGTAATAATGTAGCCTTTACAGTAAATTCCCAAATCAGCGGACAGACTAACTTCACTGTCTTAAATTACAGCTGTCACAGTAGTCCTTGTTCTGCTTTGTAGTCCTGGTGAGCTCTGTGTAAGGAAACCAGCTCTACACCAACTGCAAATCCACATTAGCGTGGCCACCCTTGCAGCGGCTCTACAGAGCAGAACAAAAACTGCCATAGGCTGCTACAGTACGAGATGTGGAGTTGCAGTCTGTCTCATCACAGGACAAGAGACTGAAGAGAGCCAAATACCATCAACAACCAACCCAACCTGAGACCTGAGCAGCTTGCCCATGCGGGAAAAACATTCAAGAGTGGCGGGGACTGAGATGCTTAACAGTGACTGAACTTTCAAAAGAAGATTGAGAACATATTGCTAATGTTGCTGTTCTGCACAGATGTTTTATGTGGGAAACACTACTCTCTGGCCAAATCTCAACAAAGGCTTGCAGTTAAGCTAGAACGAAGACCTAGGAACGAAGATCCTGATGCAGCAGGAACAAAAAGACCTCTGGTCTAAACCACAGAGTATTTTTGTCCCTGATAAAATGATTCCCAGCCACAGTACTTGCTTGTTGTGTGTCAAAGACATGAAACGTCTCACAAAGTACCTTTCCTCCGATGAGAGGGAGGATGTGCATCTTGCCAGTGTGAGCATGCTTCACAGACGAGACAATGAGGCAGGTTCCACTCAGAGTGACCTGACGTTTTGACCAGCGGTTCACGGGCAGTGCCAGCTTCCCTTTCCGCACGTTAAACACCCCGGACAGCTGCACGCGCTCAGAACCTCCCACACTACGAGGTTTACCTGTGGAGGGAAAGAAGACAGTATGACAGAAACAGACTTTTCATAACAGCATTATAGAGGTTACTGTCTTTTTTGTTGTTGTTTGCTCTATGGGATTTTGTGAATCAACTCTCTCTCAATGGTCTTCTCTTTCACAAAGTGAGAGCTGCGTGGTTATGTAAGAGAACTGTAGCTCAATAGCCTGTGGGCTGGCAGAGAGCAGTCACTCAGTCATCATTTGTTACATTAACCCTTTGCTGACACAAATTAGCTTCAGTAATGAATTGGAGCTGACTTTTGCCAGTATAAGCCAGAATACATTCTAGGTCTTTTAAAGCACTGACTAAATTGTCCAGGGTTTTTAAATTCTTGGAAACTCAAAGTTACTTTATTTGCTCTTACCAGTGAATAAGAAAAAGGGAGACACATGAAGAGTCTGAGCCACTGAGAGGCCTGAAATCAGATTACCTTGTTATGTAACGTCCTACAATGCCAGCACCTACATCCTCCCTACTGCCTCCTCCGGTGACTTACACACAACATCACCTAGGTTTCACCGGCCCTAGCTGACTCATCAGTAATGCCTCAGTGAACCTCAGTGCTTTAATGGTACTGAATGAAATCTGTAAAGTGCAAAGGATTTAAATCTGTCAGATATAGAGTCTTAAACTGAATCTTTTATTTTTTTATTAAACCTATTTTAGACTCTTAATTCAAGCATGCAAACTAAGTGTTTGGGCTACTTTTTCCAATTCAGCTTCACGCACATCATGATTTATTGTGTTCTAACATATCATAGAATCACTGTATCATCATGTAAAATATATCTTATGAATTACTCACTGACTCCTGCCCTTGCTGGAGATTATATTCTTTATCAAATCATTTGAAAATCATTTACATCTTTAGACCTCAATATTCATATTGGATTTTTAAATCACCAAACACTGGCATCAATTTTAAAAATCCTATATCAGTTGTATCCAATTGTATGCTTTCCATGATCAGCACTAACACTGAGGTTTGTATCTATTACAGCAGGGGCAGGCAACCTTTCTGATGGCAAGTGCCATTTAAAATTTCCTCAGAAGTCAGTGTGCCATATGATTGCATTAGCAATCAATTTAATAACGCGCTATATGAAGAGTTACACAATATATAGAACCACTTTATAGAATTATATTTGTTCGCAGATGTTGGCAGCTATCAGTGAATAGTTATCAGCTATTTTGAAACAAAAAAGACACCTTTTATCCATAACAAGAACTCCATAATAGCAAATGAACTGTACAACAGAAAATACAAATGCTATTTATGGTCTCCTCACAACAATGATAAGAAAAATAAACTAAGCCAATATGACATGTCTGTTAATACAGAGACACACATGTTATGTGATCTCTGGTCTCCCACTCAGAGACATAGGTCTCCGAGTGTCCAGCATTCAGACGGCTACCTGAGGACACTCATGTGAGAGAAAATCTGCTCACACAGATATGTAGAGCCAAATACTGTCAATAAGGCCTCTGCAATGTTCTGAAGAAGGTCAAACTTGTCAGGTAGTGATGTCCAGCAGGTGAAAATGCAAGCTCCATGAACACGCACAGCTGTGGATTCCAGCTGCTTCGATGTTGCATTAACTGGCATTAACTCAGCCAGTTAATGCGAGACAAATCCAGCTGCTCATTAAAGATTTCTGGTTTGTTCAGAAAATCAAACATTGGTCCACACACCTGAAAGTCCCAAAAATGCATTGTGTCTCGAGTTTACGGATGTATCCGTGTATTTCCGTGGTGCTGATGCTGTGCTGAGCAGAAAGCTCCTGAAGCTTTTGAAGTGTTGGAATGTGGAAAGCTAACAACGTCCCTCTCACCGGTAGGCTAAGTTATTTTTAGCCAATTACAAGTTGAATCTGGTAATTTGGGTTGTTAGCTAATACCGTCATTAAGAAGAGGCACAACTAATGTGTCTATCCGAGCTGATTTGCGATGTGCACCGCTGGCGCGGCCATTTATTTTTTGATGCACCTTCTCAGATTAATTCACTGCGTGTCGTGCCCAGGGCTGGGCTGGGACAAAAAAAAAAAAAAACAGCCCGGCTTGACTAAAGACCGTCCACCAGGTATTAAAGCCATTAAGCCTTTGAATGAAAACAAACGCTGTTGTGATAGTGATGTACAATCTTGTTGGTATATGTATGATTTCTATACATTTTACGTCAGATAAAAACTTTGGTTGTAAGCTTCAGATAATTATTTAATAACAGCCAGACATTTTAAATGAGAATAAGAAATTATTTCTTTGTGCCCCCCTCTCCCTGTTAATGCCCAACCTTGCCCCCTGGCAAAACTTTGCTAGATCCACCCCTGCACAGTTACCAGCTGTCAGCTACATAGAAAAGGATCCTGGTGTTATTTGTCTCTCAGAAACAGTTCATAACTTCCCTTCAACTCATTCATGTGACCTAAAAGGTAAACCTGTTTCTCAATCACCTGTTCAGCTCTGATGATTCAGTAAGGACATCTCCTGGTTTCATCTTCATGTTTCCCTCTCACCAGATATACAAACCGATATCATGACCAGCAGGTTTTACAGCTGTGGCTCCAGCAAACATCAGCTGATACTAGAAATTAATATTAAATAAATTCTAACAACAGCTGATCAAGCTTAAACGTGCTGCTGTTTAGCGCGACATCCAGCAGTTTCTTCTTTCTGGCGCAAAGTGGACGATAAACAAACAGGAGAGAAAAGGCGATCAGCTGATCATTGATCAGTTTCATGATTAAAGTAGCAACAGCAGAGAGAGGGGGAGAGAATGAGAGAAGAGGCAGCTGTGCAGCGTAACGACAGAATAAATCCACCTTTGTGTCCACCTTTGTCCATCCTAGACAAACTGCGTCCCTTCTCAGATCATCACGAAACACGTAATAATTTCTCTGAATGCGGGACGATTTCGTCTTTTTACGGGACGGTTGGCAACTCTACTAACTAACCTTATGAATAAAATAAAGTTCACTATCAGTAACATCATAGCACCGACCCAGCCGTATAGAAGCTCTGTCATGCTAGCTAGTACGCAGTATGAGTTATTGTAACTGACTGTAAAAAGTCAGCACAACGAAAATAAACTACACCTAAACTTGGTTTATATCTGACCCAGATAGACTGCAGGTCATAACTTCTTACCTGAAGTTCAGTTCACCTGACACTCGGACCGACGGCTGCCTCGGGTCTCTCATCCTCCTGCCTCCCCTCTCCTTCATCCACCTGCTGGCCTCCACCACTTGCTAATGTTACTGAATCTGTGGAAGCTCCGCGATAGCCACCACCAAACAACTGAGTTATTTTTACACACCGGCCAGCATCTGGCCAATCCACCACGTTTCATTGTTTATACCGTTACCAAAAAAAAAATAAAATCATCGGCCCACCCACCGAGCAAATGCCCGGTATGCCCGATGGCCAGTCCAGCTATGGTCGTGCCATCAGTTAACCCTTCGCGTGCCAACTGTGGCACGCGTGCCTAGGGTTGCCGACCCCTGTATTACAGTATACCAAAAAAAGGGAGGAAAATCAGCACACCTGGAAAGCTAAAACCAGAATCTCACAAAAAGAGAAATAACAACAACAACAACAACAACAACAACAACCCTGAAAAAGTTATCCAGAACTTCACTGTCACTGTATCATCTGCAATTTAAACTGATGGAGCAATCAGTTTTTTCAAATCAAATTTTATCATCCATCATCAGTTGGTTACCAAACTCTATACTTTTTAACGGTACCAACTGAATTACGTCTCTACCATAATTAGCAGCAAAATTTTAGTACCAGTACCATCTGATGGAGAGTGACACCATGATGTCACTTCTGCAGTGTGGCGAAATCAAACAAAAACAGTGCAATAATGGCAAGCTGAACGCCACCTCAGGTGTGATTACACTTTTCAAAACCTGACGCAGACATTTGTAGTGCAAAATGCAAAGCTGGCCATGGCAACACACCTAATCTGAGGAAACTCAATTAATTTGCTATCTGCAAATCATTATATATTAATATTATAACATATGTTCTTATTATATATTGTAAAATACGTTATGCTTTCAATGGAAAAAGATTATATACTTAATTTGCTGCTTTACACACCAAACAGTTTTCTGCTAAATATCAGATGAAACAGGAGCAAATCCCAGAGAAGGTGGAGGCAGCATGTCTTGAATATTTAAAAAAAAAAAAGTTTTTAAAAATAATAATTAAAATAGCTAATATTATTTTAACATATCATTCAACACTACTTGTGTTTGAAATCATTTAGGAGACTGACATATAATTAAGATCTACTAACATGTCCTTTTCTAAATTCTGCACATTTCCTCATTACAAACAGAAACAGTGAGGTCTGACTCTGCAGACACCAATGGTGCACTGAAATGTAGATAAGCTAGAACCTAATAAAGGAGAAGAGTTTCTCTGAAAGTGAAACAGAATGTTGAAAAGAAGACAGCCAAGAGTTACTATAGTTCATTTCATTAGCCTGCAGCTTTAGAAGAAAAAGATCTGTGTGAACTGTTGGGTTTAAACTAACAAACCTTATGATTGGTTGGTAAAATTGTTGTCATTATTGGTAGATTGATCAGTATCTAGTCCAAAAAATAATATATAATTAACATAAACATGAACACAATGAACAGAGCCCAGTTTACACTAAACAACATTGAGGAATGTGCATTGTGTGTGTCCACCCTTTCCTAGGCGGAGGAGGTAAGATGTTGGTTGTTAACACACACACATACATGCCCTTTCCGTCCGTCTAGTTCTCTGAATGGGGAACATCCTGTCTCTCATGAAGCAGGCAACAGCCACACCCTACTGATGCTAGACCTCAACTTTTTCTTGCTTGTGTCCCCCCAAAAAAAAAAAGAAAAAAAAAGCATCTGACATCCTGAGCCACCTCTCGTGTCAAGTTGCTGAATTTTAGCCAAATCTGAATGAGAGTTGTAGTTTCAAGTTGGAAATGCCACTCAGACATTCAGACTCAAAAACAAAAAAGGCTGTAAAGTCTGGGAGAGTAAAGCTGCGACCTCTGGATGCTGCAGTCTGAGGCTGAAGAGGAGCCTGCAGCTGCAACTGTCTCAGAGGTAGCCGAAACACTGAGGAGGTGAAATTTGAGTTCCACTAAGGTCACTTTTCTCTTAGAGTCAGCACAACGTGGCAATGTGCATTTGGCTGCTGGGATTTCAGATGAGTCAAGCTTCTTTGGCTCAGCTCGGGACATCAGAATTAACCAACTCGTGCTGTGCAAACACATACGGGACAACAAACAAAAAAACAAAACAACAAAAAAAACAAAAAACGTAGAGCAAAAATGTCCTCTCCTGAATTAAAAGAAGGGCCCTCACTGTCAGCTGCACAACTCTATTTAGTGTTATGTTACTACTGTGAGACAAAAGGAGAATGAAGAGCAGGGGAATCTGTCCAGCTGCATTTTCAGAGTGCAGAGAAACCAGTTTTGTAGCATGTCACGAGTGTGTCTATGAGGGTTGCAATGGTATGTGTAATGGTCTATTTAATTATTTATTCTTTTTTGGGAGGGGGGGGGGGGGGCTAAAATATAAGGAATTTTAGCACATATCAAAGTCCAATCATTTCCTCCCGACTCTTATTTTGCAGCCTTTGCTGATGAGGTCAAAAATGAGGTCAAAAAACAATATCCAGCAATGCTAATCCCATAAGAGTCCCTGTTTTTCCATCCTCTTACCATGACAGTGGACAAAACAGGATCTTTTATCAATAACAACAACAACAACAACAACAACAACAACAACAAGAGGAAGAGGGAAGAAGACAAACTGATTCTATAATGCCTCAGGATTTGGTCTTTGCTGAAAGAGTACACCTGTTACCTCCAGATGTGTCTCCCTGCCTTACCCAGTTTACACGCACAACACAGCTTATTGTGCTGCTGGGACAATTGAATCCACTTGTTTAACGGTCTGAATGACCAAACATAATGACAGCACTCATGGTATGGTGAGAACAGAAGAATAATGACTGTGTAGAGACAAGCCAAGCACAACTAAAGTGGCTTGCATTAGTTTGTGGTGTTCTTACATCTAACACTGCAGGATGTTTTAATAAGAATTGGGACAACTGTTGTCTTTACTGAGAGAAGATGCCTTTCCTTCTCACTAAAAATAAAGTGCTCACCAAAGTAGAAACGGATCAGGCAGCCAATTTCAGGATTCATGCCCTCCTCCTGCACTCGCCATGGATCTTCAAACCCCAGATTAGTGAGGTACTCATTTAAGATCTGCAGAGGTCTTTCATCATCCCCAAGCCGCCTCACAGCTCCACCGTGCAGCTGGATGTAGAGGGCCGGCATTGGGCTTGTATTGATGGGCTCAAGCCATCCTCTGCTCCCCCCAGGGACCTCTTGTTCAGGCTGGACAGAAGCTTGGCTGGTCAGAGGGCGAGCCTGTGAGCTGCTGGAGCATTTAGAAGGAGGTTTGATTAATATGTGTGTATCTGTGTGGTCACCAGCCCCAGCTTCAGTGTCAACATTTGGTCTTGCGGATTGGTTTGAATTCTTGGGGATGTCTGAGAGAGAGATAGCTGAATGTGAGGGAGAAGAGATGAGGTCTGTTTCATCAGAGGAGCTCTCAAATGGGTCAGGTCCCTCTGGAGCACTGTCACAGTTTGGGCTCAGCACAGAAGAGTCGGTGCCCAAACCCAACCCATCGCTGAGTGAGTCCCCATGCTCCATGCTTCTTGGCCCCCCTGCACTGAAGTCCTCACAGGTGCTGCTCTCTATGTCAGAGCCTGAGTAGACTCCATAACAGTCTCCAGTACTCAAATCCACGCCAATGTCATTCAGGTAGACCTCAGATGAAGAATTACTAGCAGTTTTGTCATCAAGTAGCAAGTTAGAAGGCAGTTCCACATTTTTTGTGAGTTCATTCTCCTCACTTTGGAGATTTTTAATATCCACACTGTCACTGAGACTTTTCATGTCATCAGCATGGCCATTAGTATCTTTACAAAGATCGTTGAGGTCACTTAAAGCACTAGGTTTGCAGTTAATTCTCAACACAGCCCCAGCTTTACTTCCTTCGAGCTTACAGGCTACCTCTTTAGAAGTAGTGTCCACTGTACACAGCACTGGTCGCGGGTAGGAGGGCGTGAGCCAGTCGTGAACGTGAATGCAACCCCGCCGGAGGTCCGATCTCACCCATGTTTTATCAGAGGCCTGAAGCTGCTTCGACTGCTTCTGTCGGAGGAAGGTTTTTCGATCAAGACTGAGGGTACTCAGCGGCGAGGATGAGGGAGCTGGGCTGGCCGCCTCCGCAGAGAACGCTCCGGTCGAACCGGTGGTCGGCGGAGCCCCCAGAGACAGATTCCTCTTGTGCCTGTGCCGCCTCCTGCTCAGCATAGAGTTTACCGAGGTGGAACTGTTCACCGATGTCAGACTGTAAATGTTGGCCGTTTTCACAACAGACATGGTTGCGTTTTTGGCCGCTCCACCGATAGCGTTGGCAACTTGGCTTTGATAAATCCCGTTCCTTATCGCAATCTGGAGAAGGGAGGTGGCCGCAAGCCCCTTCCCGAAGAGTTTCGCTTCTGCGCCTCCTCCGTCATCCTCCCCGATAGATGGTCTCTTTCCAGAGTGCTGCGGCGATAATCCGCTTGGCTTCACGGAGTTACTGTCACTGCTAGAATCAAGTGTTCCCTGCAGTGTCGAAGAAGACGAAATCGCTCCACACTCGTTTCCCTTCACACTTTCCATTCTGTTAGCTTGCAACAGCAGCGTAGAGTAGTTAGCAGCAGCCCGCAGGTAAACGCTAGCAGTTAGCTTAGAGCCGCTAGCTTGCCCTAGTCACTGCTGGCTGGTAAACGTAACCGGCTCAACATTAGCTTAGCATACTAATGTACAGCGCAATTGCTCTAAAGAATTAGTACGCTACATCTTCCCATGACATCGGACGCCCGTTAGCTCTCTAACGGGAGCTTACCGGCTGGTGGAGATGAGAAAACGCATTTCTAGCTGGTCGCCATGGAAGCTGGCGCGACCACTACTGTAAAGACTGCTTACGAATGGTCAGAGGCACACCGTGGACAGGGCGGGGTCTCATCGGATATGAATTATGACACATTCGCTTGCTACCAGAATGCTCGGAATTTTCCCAGTGAACGTACGAAAAGCTTCACGATCAGTCAACGTAGTTAAAATAACGGGGAAAATCCTATTTTCTCCAACGCTGGCTTTTAAGGAACAAAAAAACCTGACAGTTAAAGCTCTGCACCACACCCTAAACCTTTAATCCCGAAATTACGAACTATTTACTTGGCTTTATGTAGTTTTTTTTAGTCTAATACAATATGGAGATGAAATTATTTTTAGAAGTAAATATTTGTAAATCTATTATATGTTTGGGGCTTTGTACAAAACAAGCCAGGGATTAAAGGATCTGACAATATTTTGAAGACTATCCAAAAGAATACAGTCAGCAGACGGACAAAGAGGGGAATTGATTGCCAGTTGCAGTTCTTATATGATTTGCAGAAATGTTTTCATCTAATTCACTTTACGATCCGCTTCGTAGGAGCCAGTGAAGGAAACATAAACTGTAGCTACATTAGTTGATTTTGTGTTAACACACCCGGCGTCTTAATTTTCAACAGTAAAAGTATCTTTTTACTGGTATTAATGATCTTTAATTCTTCAACACACATTTATAATTGTTCTGTCGATGATATTTGTGTTAAATGCCGTACGGGTCTTATTAATCAATAACCCGTCATCTGGCGCCATCTAGTGGAAAATGGACGTTATTATTGAGATATTGCCGACAGTATGTTATAGTCGTTGTACTGTTTTTTTTTCCATTATACATATTGTCCTCCTAACCCCGATTTACCATAACGATCAGTGATCAGTCTCTGGTAAAGCACTATGAAATGCATTTAATCTGTATGAAAATGCCTATAGAAATAAATTTTTTAGTGTCCAATAGCACCAAAAATATGTGTTTAAAGTGCTATTGCAGTAAATGTAAGCATCCACTGAAGTAGCCACATCAGTGCTAAAACATTGTGCTATTTATCTAGTGGTGGGTCTTGCATACATTAGATTTAACATCGCAACTGTTCAACTGCATGCAAAACAGTCATTTTTCACCAACTATTGAGTTTTACAAGTCAAATCAACCTAACTCAGTTTATTTGTATAACCCATTATCACACATGAAGGTTCAAAGGGCTTGGCAGACATAAACCATACAAGCAACAATTTAAGAAGTGAAGTTACAAGGTAAATCATATCTTAGAGGACTCTGTTTCTCCACTCTCTAGTTTAAAAAAATGTGATTAGTTAACATTGAAATGTTGGGAGATTATGCAGTAGATTTGAATAGAGTTACCCTGGAGTGGAGATAACTTAGAACAAACATTGTTGTCAGCTCCCATGTGTGTTGCTCGCTGTTTTTTTAAGAGTACTGTGATTGGATTGTTCCAGCTGTCTTTTTCACAAACAGGGGTGGACACACAGTGAAGTCACACTGCAGTCCAACAGAGGGCAAAGTGCAAGCAGTGCTGTAACAGTGCAGTTTATCACGCTCTCTCTTGCTCTCCATTCCTCCCTCCTCCCACCTCCTGTGAAGTCTCTCTCTCACACGCACACACACACATATGTTCACAGACTTTCACTCATCAGGCTGTACATTTGACTTCTTGTTTGCAGCACCAGAGGCCGAGGTAAGCCTGTTCCTGTTCTCTCTTAACACGTTACAGTAAGTGTGCGGCAGTGTTAGCCAACACCCTGCTTTCCCGCTTGAAAGCTTTCCTTGAAATCCAGTAGCCTCTGATGCTGGTCCAAATCTCTTTAGTGGTAGCATGTGATGGATGGTAAATTCAAAACGGGGGGTTAGGATTACCACTCCCACGCAGATGCAAAGATTAACCCACTGACACATTAAGACACTGAACCCCAGGAGACGTGTTTCCACTGGGCTTTAGTCCGTCTTAAGTCATTTAATCTTATATTAAGTCTTAAAATCTTGCCTACATTGCCAGTGGGGCTGTGATAATTCCACTCATTTCCATTGCTAACAACTTGCTTTGAGAATTCCTTTGAGTGAAGTGACATGATTTTGATACAAATGTTGCTGCAGGATTCAATTCAGTGTATCTCTGGGTTGGGGTGGGAGAATGTGTAAGAAAATAAAAAAATCTTTGTGGGGATCAGTTGGACTAAATGGAGATTAGCTTAAAGCTCAGGACAAAGGAGACTTTAACGGAGAGCACAGAATTGGACAATAGATCCTGACCACCACAACCATGGTGGGACATCGCTGTCAATTTCACTTGTGGTATTTTGTGCAAACACTTTCAATTTCAAACAGCCCGTTTGGCTGAGTTAACAAATCAAACCCTGGCTCTGCTCCTTCTGCATTTAAGAGGGAAGTCTTTTGCTTGTGAGGAGAAAAATAGAGAAATAAAGATGGCTAATCCATTTTGAAATGCCTTCCTTTAAAAGGGGAAAGAGAGGCTGTAATTGGATGTGACCAGTTTGGGCTCCCTATGGCAACATGTGTATATGCATGTGTGCGGTTAAGTCGCACACTTCCGTTTGTTTTGCTTCCACAGGCGGAGCGCGGACAAATTTAGATTGCAGCAGTCTTAAAACGTTGGAAAAACAGCCCAGAAATACATCATTGGAGAGCAGTCAGTCATTAAGAGTGTTTACCCAACCCTGTCAGAAAGGGCTCACTCGAAAACAGCAGTGCAACAAGTCCAGTTCACAGACAGTTAAGATTTAAACCACCATGCTGTATATGTATGCGTGCATTCTGAGGCCAACGGGTCCCTGAGCACAGATGTGTAAAAGCCCCCCCTCCACCCCTGCCCTGCAGTCTTTTTGGTGTGTGTAGTAGTTTGCAGTAGTTTAATGATTCTTGGTTACCTTTATGGCTGAGTAGGCTTTTTTTTTAATCTATTTATAGTAATTTTGTAACTCTATCTGATTTGTATCTCATTTTAAGCATTAGCTATCTCTTTTTAGTCCTTTTTTTGTCTTTGTGTTGTTCTTAGTCTGTCTTTATGTTTTTGCGTCTTCTCCCCTTAGTTTTTGGTACTCCGGCTTCCACCCGCAGTAGAAAGACATGGAGTTAGTGTGGTTACATTAATTGGTGACTCTAAATTTCCCACAGGTGTGAATGAAAGAAGAAAAAAAGTCGTCTGTCTCTAGGTGTTGGCCCAGTAACAGGCTAGTGGTCTGTCCAGGGTGTACCCCACCTGTTGGCCTGTGGTACCTGAGATAGGCTGTAGCAGCCTATTGCTTCTCTTAAGTGGTTTTGTGTCTCTTTGGAGTCATTTTGCATCAATGTCAGCTCATTTTGCATCTCTTTGCAATTTGTTCATGTCTGTTTGCACTTATTTTGCATCTCTCTGCTGCCATTTAGTTTTTAGAGGCTACAGTAAAGCTGTCAGCTATCCTAGCATATTCATTTCTTTCATTGTTGAAGAACTCTAGATTCTCAGGTTCAGTCTTGAGCAGCTTGAGATTTACAAATCCTGGTCCTTTGCCAGTCTTTTTTGCTTACTACACTCAAAATTGGAGACAACATAATAAAAAAACCCCAAAAACTGTATCATTCTCCAAAATGTCCTGAAGACTTTTTTTTGACTCAGTTCTTGGACACACAACATAACTTAGAGCTTAATTTGTGGCAGCTAAATTAAAAACATGTAGTTCCTTTAATGACGCAGGCTGCTGCTGCAGTAGATTATTCCTGTATGTTGTTTCAATGAGAATGCCTGTCTCTGTTTACTTTGCTGTGGTCACATGGTCAAGATAAAAGCAGGTCAACCACTGCTCTTGTCACACTAATTTCTTTTCTACTGTGTCTGGGTATCACTCCTCTAGATATACATGGGCATGAATGTAATTTCCATGCTCCATATACTCATATAACCCCTCTGAAAACACAGAATTTATTTAAGAATGGGCAAAGAAATCACATTGTTTCGGATCTCAAATGATATTGTGTAGAAAAACATAAAAAAAAATTTTTGAACGGAAGGCTAGATTATCCTATAGACTATCCAATGGATTTTAAAGGGTAGACCTTTTATTTCTTTGTTCTAATTTTAATATAATTTTGTATGCGCAGCTTTTCAGCTTAACTTTTCACACTTTCACAACTGACAATAAACCATATTATTTTACACTTTAAACCAACAGTCAAACGATACCTCTCTGCTATTGCTTTTAACATGTTTTTTATATATTTTTTTATATATTTTTTTTTGCACATTTTTGTTTTGAGTTCTTACTATGAAACGGCACATTCATTGGTTGAGCATGTCAAGGATGATTCTTCTCTGAAATTCTTGGAAATTCATGAAAATTGACATAATGTTCTCTCTTTGACCTGAAAATAACAGCAAAACCCATAAACTTAAAATATTTACTGAGGTCGTAGAAGATGGAAGCTGCCTTTTTGTAACTACAGGTTATATCCACTTATCCACTATATCACTGTCAATAACTTTAAGTGATGAAGAATTCTATAACTTATTACAATATTTGCATTAATGTGACAAAATTTTGATTTGTGACTTGCTGAGTTGTTAACATTATATATGGTCTAAAAATGGTGTCAAAAGTAAATATCTAAAGCATGTTATTAAGGACAGAAAGCTACTTCTACATTTTATACTAATGTTACATGTGTAATATAGTATGAATATTAGTTGCTGTCCACATAGTGAAGTGTTAGTTAGCAAAAAGCATTTTTAGTAGTAAATCTCATCAGGTTCAAAACATTTATTTATACACTTGAAAAGGATATCAACATGTTTAAAAACTCTAAGAGGTGCTACTGTCTTTCTAGAATGATCATTTTTAGTACCCACTTGTTCCTATTTTAAAGAGAAACTGAGTGAAATGACTGACTTTGTCAGCTAAATAACGGAACAGAAAACAAAGTAGCATAGCTAGTCAAAAGGTTCCTGCTGATATGACTTTTCTTTTTTCGAAATATAGGGCCAGTAATGCTTAAAACTTAAAAAAAAAGACCTTTGTCAAGCTGTTCCAGTCATGAGACTGAAAACAGCTCAGCCACATTTTCCATGTCTTGTCAGAATCAGTGTTTTCAGGTTTAGTGCTGATGAGTAATGAGGTTAAGATTTGGTGTTTGTGGCTCACTGTTAACTCTTCTGTGGTTGCAAGATCAGTAAGGCTTCCGGTGACTAAGCTTTTGGTTGTCCATGACCTCGCTTTGTTTTAGCAACACATCATGTAAAAGGCTTTGTAAGACTGATCGCATTTGAACTCAGTCCCATGCTGTGTAAGCTGAAATGCAGAAGTGCAGCCGATGTGACACAAGCAAGTCTCACTTCTCTAAATTTTCTTCAGCTATTCTTTTTTTCACCCACTGTATCACTACTTGGGTCTTTGCAGGCAACTGTGTGACTGAAACCAACTATGGAGGAAGCACATAGAATGGATCTGACCTACATCACTGAACGTATCATCACCATATACTCCCCTCCCAGGTGTCCAGAGGAGATCTATCTGCAGAACCTATGGGAGATTATTCCCATGCTGCAGTCCAAGCATGGACAAAACTACATGGTGAGACAAGTAGATGAGATAAAGATAGCTAGAGAAATTTTATTTTTTAAAGGTAATTGAAAAGCAAACCAAACTGATTCAGAGATTTGAGAGACAGTGGCCTGCTTTTATAAAAAAATAAATATAATTTAAACAATCATGAAGCTTACCGTTCGTACATTCAGTTGTTTTACTAATTTCTTTATTCCAAAACAATATGGAAAGCATCAAAACAACCACATAACAGAAATCAAATGCATACTATGAGAAACTTAAAACATTTTATTTAGTTTATCATTTTTCTCATTACACTCTTCCTTTCGTTGTAGTATAATTTGTCTTATGTTTGGAAGTCTTTGTTTTCTGTCCTTGAATGACTGGATATGTTTTATAAGTTACATATAGCTCTATATTAGGATAAATATTATAAAAGTTCCTTACTTGACCTTGCTTCCCTAATCATCATGTTCCTCATACCTAGATGCAAACATTCAGGTAACTGTAAGGTTAAATGTTAGTTAATAAATGTTAAACCACAGAAAAATCTTGTATGCAACCAGCAGAAGTGATTTATTTATTTTATCTCATGCAAACAACCCTTTTTTCAGCTCATCAACCTCTCCCGGAAGCATGACACTGTGAGCAGACTCAACCACAAGGTAATTCTAATGCACTCAGTTTAAATGTCACAATGTAAAACTGTAAGCAGGTACTATAGCGCAACTGGGGCTTTTTCCGTCAGGTTTTGGACACAGGATGGGTGGATCTCTTGGCTCCCAGCCTGGATCAGATCATCGGTGTGTGCACAGCAATAGAGAACTGGCTGAACGCCCATCTAAAGCATGTCCTCGTGTTACACTGCAGGGTAAACATCACTGTAGTCACCGACACTGGCATGTTCTCTAAAGGCATTTGTGCGATGTACGTAAGCACCTAAATTTTATTTATCCTGATCTTTTGACTGTTCCTAACAGGGAGGAAAAGGTCGACTTGGAGTTTTGGTGGCATCCTACATTCACTTCACCTCCATCTCAGCCAGGTAACACTGACTTTTTAAACAGCAGGGAAAGTTTCTGCTGTGCTGGATATTGGTTGTGCATAGGGACTAAATAACTGCACTGCCATTATGTAAAACAAAGCAATATCACATGGCTTAGGTCTCATCTTACACTAGTGTCCTTGGGGTGGAGTTAATATAAAGGGATCTAGATCACCCTAGTCATCATACTGGGTTCAGGCCATAGTTGTTTATAAAATGTAGCCTGCTGTCAGTTTTCGAGGTTTTTCAAAGGAGTTCATCCTACAGCAAGATAATAGGCCAGGGGTGGGCAACTCCAGGCCTTGAGGGCCGGTGTCCTGCAGGTTTTAGATGTGTCCTTGATCCAACACAGCTGATTCAAATGGCTAAACAACCTCCTCAACATGTCCTGAAGTTCTCCAGAGGCTTGGTTGCCCAACACCGGTCTAGGCTTTATATGAGAGAAGTGTTACACATCTCCAGGGTCAAACCTTAAGTTGGTTTTTGGATGAACTAGAGAGAAGGGAGAAACTAAGCAGGTCTAAAACATTTTTGAGACCTTCTGCAACAGTGTTAGTATAAACTTTTTTGTTTCATTTTGGTGTTTGGCTGCTGAACTCACTCACATCTTATTTTCTGAAATAAATCAAGAAACTATGCACGGATAGCTGGATCAATAAACCGTCTTTTAAAATTTGGGATCAGGCCTAAACACAGGCCTCTTCTCTTCTTGGGAGTATAACCTTACATTTTGATACAGATATTGAAGTTTTGCAAAGGATTCATCCTAAATTCTCATAAAATGGACTTCTCGGAGTGATGCAAAAAGAATATTTTCATATGTTGTTGTGTCCAAAAAACTTTTCAGGCTCTGGACTTCACATGTTGGTAATGTTATCTCTGATTACATCAAAGTGCAGGACATGGAGCTGTGAAGTATTGCGCCAGTAGTGACATTTAGTGCTGGACATGTTTGCAGATCAAAGAGTGCTGACTGAACAATAGACAGAGGGAATAGTGGCTGATCTGCTGCGTGTCTCCACCAGGCAAAGGGCAGCACGGCTGACAGTAGAGACTTTGAACTGTGATTATGTTTGATTTTTGGGCAGGGATCCTGTTTCTGTTGGACACCAGTGAATACATTTACACCGACTCTGAGCAAACACAAGAGCCTTCATAGCATCATCCTATAGCTTATGTGTGATTTTATGGTCCACAGCTGAACTATTAAAATGATGTCCTTGTTTTGCCACATCTTATTATGGCATGTTGGGAAAGTTCAATTTGAGGCAAATCACTAAGAAAATGCAGAAAAAGAGGAAACTTCAGACACGTTGACAGTGCATGTGTTCCATACTTGAACACCTCACTCTTATACATATATATATATACATCAACATGAAACCCTAGAACATTATCTAAAAATGTGTCTGTCTCTCAGTGCAGACCTTTCCCTCGACCATTTCGCCATGAGGAGGTTCTACAATGACACGCTCTCTGCTCTTATGACCCCTTCACAGAAACGGTAAAGATTTACATGACTGATTCCTGGAGGTCAAAGTTCAACTGTGGTTCAACTCTAAACCTGTGCTCTGTGACCAAAACATCTGCCATTGACCTGAGATCGCATGCTCATTGATCACCTGATTGACCGTTTTGTGAAACAGTTAACATAATAAAGCTACTGAGAACCAATGGAACCAGGGAATTCAGTGAAAATCTAACTATACTGTCTTCCATTTCTAATAATGTTATAGATACAGACTTTCTTTCTGCTTTTTCAGGTATGTATGGATGCTGGGCAGCATATTAAAAGGCAGACTAAAGATGTCTCCTTCTCCATCTTTCCTGCTCTGTGTTGTTCTTTATAGTCTCCCCAAACTAAGACCAGATGGAGGTAAGCAGCACAAACAGGTTTGGCATTTTAGCTCATGCAATCCTGATTTTTTTCTCTTTTTTTTCTTTTTTTTGTCAGTTAGTTGTGACCATATATTTAACCTGGGATAGCTGGGATAGCAAAGCTCATTTGTAGTTCACTATAAGATTATGGGACGCAGATATGAGCTGATTAAAAACAGACTTAAGACACACCCCAAAAAACTGAATGTACAACTCAACAAGGTAAACTTGTGCATAACTTTATGGCTTATTAAAATTAAAACAGGTGAGCTAAATAAACATTGAAAGTGAAAAAGTAGTCATAGAAATCAAAACCTTTTTTTATACCAGTCTGTTTATTTCAGCCATTTTTACATAAAAATCTATGGATTTTTTGTTTTGGAGTGAGCCTCAAGTGGTTATTTCACCAACTGCAGTTTGTGACATTTCCTTGCAATGTAGAGGAAGGAGAGATGTGATTTGAGCCTTTATGAGCCTAGCAAGGTACCCATTGTTTTAATCTAGAGATCCTCAACACCTCGATCAGATCTTTACACATAACATGACACAATTTCAAAATTCAGCAAGGTAGTGAAAACCAAGGTGAGCCTTGCATGTTATTGTAACAGAAAATGAAAAAAAATCAGTAAATGGATTCTTTTTTTTTTCTTTCTTTTTTTAACTTTATTTATTAAGCGCTTTTCACAGACAGGCAATCACAAAGCGCTGTACACAAATATTAAAATATTAAAATAAACAATAAAATCAATAGACATTATATACAATGTAAAAGATCAAATGTAGATAATGTAAAAAAAAAATATAAAATATGTAGATCAACAAAAGGCTTGTTTGAACAGAAGAGTTTTTAACTGTTTTTTTTAAAAGAATCCACAGAGTCAAGCAAACGTAATTGTAGTGGTAAACTGTTCCACAGCCTTGGTGCAACAGACTGAAAGGCTCTGTCCCCTTTTGTCTTCAGTCGTGTACGGGGAACAACTAAGAGACTCTGAGTCTGTGAGCGGAGATGACGAGCAGCAGTGTATTTTAAAAGAAGCTTGGATAAGTAATCTGGAGCCTGGCCATTTAGTGCTCTGTATGTTAAAACAAGAATTTTAAATTCTTAGGGTTCTCTGAGTGTTCCTAGTGTAAGGCTGTGTGCCCAGTCTGTACACCAAAGACTGCTGCTGTCCACTGTCCACTGTGAAGTGCTTGAAAAGTGATGGTCTAAGTCTTCACCTTGCTATATAAAGTGCCTTGGAGTCACTGTTGTTGTGAACTTGCTTCATCTGTCTATCTTTAGTCAAAGTTTTCTTAAACTACCCTGTTTAACTTGAATTATAATATCTCTGTTGATGTTGTCTCAGGATGTTTCCTGTTCTTGAGGGTCTACCAAAGTCTACAAGCTGTTTGCACGTCTCCAATTTAGTAAGAAATACATAATTTACACACAGTAAACACAGTAACCGTGGAGCTTACATAAAGCATAAGGTACTAATATGTGCATCTCATGTTCATCTCAGCCATGTTAATGCAGCTGAGACAGATCGCCTCTACATTGTGCTTCAGCCCGCTCAGCTGCTCAAAGGGGACATCATGGTGAGTTGTGATACTCTGTATATTTTGATTTTTATCAGCTAACTGATGAGCAGATGTTTACACAAGAGTAAGGAGCTATTGTTTAATTTTGTAAACAATTTTTGAACATGTGTTGATTTTGAATTTTTCATTCTTCAAGAAATATGAACTTTCATGAATGAAAAGTTTATTAAAACTTTTCACCTGAATCGAATGCTCCCCTGTGGACTGATTTTTGAATATCTAGCCCCATGTCTAACCCCTCCGGCACTATTACTACTACTACTACTACTAATAATAAACATTTCTGTAATTGGAGGACACATCTGTGTTGCATTATTTGAATATTACACTTGCAGTTATATGTATATATATGGTTTTAATGGTTTATTTGTGCATCTGCATGTATGCATGAGTATACATTTTTTTGCTTGAGCACCAACAGGACAAGTTAAACAGAACTGACCATTCTGTCTAATGCCAGACCCAAATCTATCTTTGTTTTAATCTGCCTAAATTTTAAATGTAACTTTTTAAAAATCTTTACAAAAAAAATGAACAGTCATGTTTTATTTTTTATTTGTTTTTATTATCGTCTCACTGTCTGTTTGTAGGTGGTTTGTTATGACAAAAACAGCCGGTCAGCCAGTCGTCAGGTCGTCTTCCGGCTCCAGTTTCACACGGGCCTCATATCTGGACACGCCCTCACTTTCTCAAAGGCGGACCTTGACTGTGCCAGAGAAGGTATTTATGACCTGCTACCTCAGCCTACACACTGCCAGGTGCAGTCTTAGTGCAGCACCACTATCAAGCTTAATCAGTAACTGATAAATCTATCAGCCAGTCTGCTCTCCATCTACCTGAACTAACCCTGGAACCATATCAGCTCCGCAGGTGTGAAGGGCACATGGAAATATGCACAGAATGCCAAGTTAACTGTCCAGCTCTCTGATCTCTCCCTTAACGTTCCAGATGCCCGATTCCCAGAAGATGGAAAAGTAGAGCTGCTATTCTCTGAAAGTCCTGAAAAAATTGCAGGTAGGTTGTCTCTCACAAAAAACTTTCCTTTGATGTGTTCTTCAGTAAAGCTTGTATATGCATAATCATAATTTTGGTTAAAATATGATGCAGGTGTTGCAGTTTCTGGTGGATATTAAGAATTCTCATTGAGCCAGCTAAAGTCTTTTGATCCTGTTTAGAAACATAAAACATTTTTATATACCGTACTCCACCACTCATCAAAAGCAGATTGTTTGGCAGCTGCCATTTGTAGAATAACTACAGTACTGTTCAAAACTCCTGATCCACTCCTCATTTCTTTATATTTTTTTATGAAATAGAAAAAAGATTCAGCACTTTATTGAAATATTTGCACAAGTATGGAAATACAGGATATAAGGAAAAAAACTGAGTTTGTGCAATTTTAATAAGCTTGAAAATCAATATTTGCTATGACAGCTTATTTTTCAACGCAGCCTGAGCTCTCTTAGGCAAGCTTGGGTGTAATTTCTTAATTAGTCTCCAGGAATAGTTATCCTCTTCAAGGACATTCAAAGCTCTTCTTTGAACGTTGGCTGACTTCTGTTCTCTGTCGAGATGAGCCCACACTGCTTCGATAATGTGGAAGTACATTATCGAAGCAGTGTGGGGAGGCCAGTTCATGACTGAGAATATTCAGTTTTTCTATCCAGGTATGCTTTTACTCCACTGGCAGTGTGTTTGGGGTCATCGTTGTGCTGAAAAACTAAGCTGTTGCCAATCAGATGCTTTTCAGATGATACTGGATGGTTGATCAAAAACAGCTGGTGCTTTTCTGTTTTCATATTTCCATCGGTGTTGTCAGAATCTTCAACACCACTGGCTGAAATGCAGCTCCAAACGATGACAGAGCCTCCACCAATGAGTCAGACTTTCTTCTAAAAACGTTCTAAGGCTTTCAGATGCCTGGAAAACTATTGCTCTAGAGCACTTTGGCTCCTTGGAAGGAAAATATAAAGCAATACTATATACCAAGATACATTGTACTGTATCTTAAAAGAAATGTATTTGCAGGTCTCAAGCGAAAGATTTCTTCTTCATATAAAACTTGATCTGACTCACGAATGTACTAGTGCCAAGTTAACGCTGCATGACAGTTGCCCTAGAAGAGCATAGACATAGTGGGTCAATACCGCACATGGGTATTAGTGTCAGGGTAGAAAGAAATTACTCATATGAAAGCATTACTCATACACAGATTCCTAGAAGTCAAGCATACTGTTAGATCAAGTCTAGTCTAGCTCACCTGCACTGATTTAATTGCCAAACCACATTTGCCTTTTTTTTTATATATATACTTTTTGCTCAGCTTGTACCCTTGCAATGGATTTCACAAATAAACAAATGCTATATCACTTTAGCTTGCCCACAGTTTCTGTGTGCCTTTAAGCAACTTTGCAACTCATCCCCACTCCAAATTTGGAGTTGAATAATTTTGGAACAGCACCAATAACATAATAATTATTTACTAATTATTACTAACTAATGTGTAATTATGTGTTAAATTATTCAGTTACTTCCTGGAGAAAGTCATTTCTTACACTACTTTAGTGTTACTCTGTAACAGGACATGAAATGCACCGTTGTATAATTATTAGTTAACAGTACAAAAGTTATGCTAGAGTCCCACACACTGACACAAATCTCTATCCTGAGGATGAGGACGCACAAGGTCTTTCTTTTAGTGTTTCTATATCAACACAAACCCCAACAGCAAAGTTGAAAAGCAGCACAAAGAGCACTTCACAGCCATCCTCACAGTGACTGTACTGGAAATGGTAGCAACAAAGTCCTACTGCTACCTGTTACCTGTTTGAGTTTAGGTGATAGCTGCTTGTCTGGGGTCAGCATACAGCTTAACACTTGAATTAAATTGATAATCCAAAAAAATGAAAGATATACTCTACTGTTATATTCTTTTTTCATATATTACCAATAAAAGTAATAAAATAGTGGAAATTTACAAAGAACATATCGATGAGAGTTTCCATGTTAAGTTAGATAGTAACTCTGTATTATTACATTTTTAATGTTTAAATTACTAAAAATGAGTAATCTTTGTATTGATTGTGCATTTTGTTGTGTAACAGCTCTTTGCTTTTGTATATGTTTGTGAGCTGTCATGAAGTGTGGAATCAGAAGAATGCAAATGTGGTAATGCGGTAACCAGCAGATTAAACCAAAAACGAACCTTTAATTAAATCTGTAATGCAGTAAAGCAAATGTCCACAGAGGGAAAAGTCAAAATCCAAAATTCTGCAGAGAACAGGGAGCAGATGAGGAGAGCTTAACAGATGATCTGAAAAAGAACAACAGAAATTGGCTATAAATACACAATTAAAGGAACCAGGCAGGGTTGAAATTAATCAAGACAGGGATGCAAAAGAAGCAAAAAATGCAAGACAGAAGACTACCTAAATAAAAGAGGAAGTGAAATAGATATAGACAGAGACAAGAACTTTATAGAATGAATAACCTGAAGGCCCACACAGAAAAAGCACTGAGGGAACAACTTAAACAACTTAAACTCTAGCATAAGGACTACATTAAATGTACTTAAATGTACTTCCAAGCGTTCCTGCAAAGTCTCACAATTTGACACATAAGATGAAATCCAATGGTGATGATAAAACAAGACACTTAGACAAGTATTGCAACCAGCTATACAACATGCCTACTTGTAATTTGTTTGATTGTTGTGTAGCCCTTGATGACATATAGATAACCTTTTAGAGTTTTCATTTTCAGTTTTTCAAGCATCAGCGCTGCCAGCCAAACAAACTATGTTTAGTCATTTGCTCCAGAGCTGCAGTTAGCTAGTCAAATCACATTATAAATATGTTCCAAGAGGAAATGAAAAAGAAAATGAGCTCTGTCCTGTGCTGTACAGTTAGTAAAGGATTGCTCATGCTAATGGATAATAAAAACTATGCTAGATCTTTTTTGGGGGTGTTTCTATGGCAATCATACCAGCAATGATATGCCCCCAAAATGTCACTTATCACACCCATCTTTAAGCACTGAAATATGTCTATCATAACTTAACTTCAGTCAGCTTGGCTTACAGACTGGTCAGTCAGCAACCTAATGGCAACATTTGGACTTTGTTCTAAGTTTTAAAGGGTTTTCAGTAATAGCTCTCCAACTTTTCTTTGGATTTTGGCCACTTTTCTATTAATTTTAAGGGAAAATAAGTGGCTACAGGTCCTTTTGGAATTCAGGTTCATGACAGTGACCCAAACACATTGCCAGTGCAGTAAAAGCATACCTGGATAGAAAATCACCCAATGCAACACTGTCGGTCATAGATTGGCCTCCCCAGAGCCTGGACCTCAACATTATCACTTGAAAGTGAACCCAAGATCCAAAGAAGAGCTTAGTAATGCCCTTCAAGATGCCCGGAGAACTACTTCAGAAGACTACTTAACGAAATTATACCAAAGCTTGCCTAAGGGAGTTCAGACTGTGTTGAGGAATAAAGATTTTATACAATATCTTATACTGACTTTTATGTAGGGCGGTTAGGTCAATTGATTATTTTAAATTGGCCATAGGAGTGAATGTGAGTATGAACTGTTTTTGTCTCTCTGCGATACCCCTCAGATATTCTGACTTTTATTTTCTTGTTTGGTGAAAAACCTTGAAAAATCCAAACATGTAGCCTCTCTAATTGATGCAGCAAGACTATATTCATATTATTTGGATTAAAAGGCTGCACCAGGCTTCAATGTGTCTTTAATTCAAGCAGACAAGACATGAGTCAAACTGAAGAATAACACACTCTGACACATTGCCTGTGAATGAAATGATCGGTCAGCCAGGTGGGGGCAGTGTTGGACACCACACCGGCCAAACTGGCCATCATCAACTGTAGTCACACTCCTTTCCTCTCAACAGGAAGCAATACACAGAGTTATCACACACACACACACACACACACACACACACACACACACACACACACACACACACACACACACACACACACATACATATCTGACAGGAATTCAGATTGTAGATACTGAGCACACAGGAAATACATACAGCCGGACTCACAAACACACACATCCAGACACACAGATCTTAATGAGCTGATAGAAATCAGAGTCTAACCCAAAATAAGGCTCACAGCAATATTTGAAGCAGATTTTCTGCAGGATCGGCTGTTGGGGATTTGCCCTAACACCAGTGTTTGAGTTTGCGTGTCTTGTTGTTGTTTCACTGACTCCTGACCAGCACTGTTTGTCATGTGCAGGCAGAGAGCTGTGGCACAATGGACGCTCTGTGACAGTGGACTATGACACCTTGGACCCTTTGGTTAGACGAGACTCTTATCAGGACACATCTTGTCTAGAAACAGGTGAGGTGTATTTTAATATTTCTTAATCAGAAATTCCCCACATTCTTCTCCTTCTTTCAGTTTCTTTTCCTGTTTTTTGAATTTCTGTACTTCCTCTGAATTTATTATTACCCAGGGTTGAACAGGATAACATTTTATCTGAATACCCCTTTTGGGAGATAGATTAGCTTGTCTTCACTGCTTTAACATAGTATATATAAATACAACAAGAAAAAAACAATAAAGCTATGTCTGTGATAGAGAAATGGTCGCAAAATAAAAGTAAAAATAAATACATTTAAAAAAAAAAAACGTTACACACATCTAAGCAGGTGAACCAGTAAAGATGCAATTTCCATATGTCCAATGTTACAAAATCTAGGATTACATAATCCCTCTATATCATGCTCATGTTCACACAAAGGCTTTTAGTGAAATAAAGCAGACCAGTATAAAGCATAAAAAATATCTGGGTTAACTTTGTCCAAAGTGAGAATTTGTGATTTATATTATTCACCCATTCACACACCTTTGTACAAGCCCTTGTTTCTACACCCAAGTAGAGCATTCACACTCCAATGGACACAGCAGAGAGCTCTTTGGGATTCAGTATTTTGCTTTGGGACACTTCGGCAGGTAGACTGGAGCAGCCAATGATCAAACCACCAACCTTCTGATTAGTAGATAACCTGCTCTACCTCCTAAATACAGCCACACCAATAGCAATAGCAAAGACTGTAAAGAATATTTTTGCGTTGAAAAACAAATGCAAAATAAAAACTTACAATTGGTGAAATAACCCTTTACTAGAGCAAGCATTATAGTAATGCTCAAGTAGCCTACTAGGGAAGGACAGAGGTTTAAAAAGTGATTGCAGTAGCTCTGTATTCAGCCAGAGTTAAGCCAGCTTCCCTCGACAGCAGCCAACTGCAGCCACAATTACAGCTACTAACAGTAATTTAAAGCAGTATGCAAGTATCTCAGGAGCTTTATAAAAATATCCTGTTTGAGGTTAAACGAAAGTGATCACTTTCATTTAATGTGTTTTTAAGTAATGTCCAATGTTAGATTTCACTGGGCAAGGACTGGTGGCCTTGCTTATCCAAATGGAATGGTGTAACTTTGTCTTGTTACTTTTTTAAAAGAAAACTTCTCTGACTTCGATGAACTCCCCTTCAATATTATTTCCTTTTCTGTCTCCAGCTTTTAACACAGCCCATACTCTTAAATTGTGTCCTTGTAATCCTTTTATGGCTATCTGCGCCTCTACCATGTGAGTTGAATCTTCTGCAAAATAGAGACCCCTGTATGCCATATTCCTGCCAAGAGCCTTTTCCCCAAGGGACCAATGTATGGTGCCCTGATTTGTTGATATCAAAAATGGACTAGAAAAGTATTTTGTTGACATTTTCTGAAAACTACTGGAATATATCAGAGATACCCTTTAAATAATATTTATCTCAATTTGAAAGAGAAGGTGATGTTTGCTGTCTGAAGGTTGTGCTGAAAATGCAATTAAGAAAGTGGTCCAAGGAACATAGTTCTTCCAAGCAATCTGGAGATGGAAGAGACCATGCCTGCCAAATTTGCATCAAGCATATCTTTTGAATTTAAGGTCCAATCCCAGAATTTTTTATAAGGTGATGATATGTCAAATATTTATATATCTGTGTGTGTTTTGTAGCTTTTTTGGTAACCTTTCCATTACAGTACCTTTGGCTGTTATGTAGTAGTTAATACCCTTAGATCCCTGAGATTGTCTGTTTGGCCTTTGCTGTGGCCAGTCTTGTGGGTAATTGCCTGGTCATCAGTGTGACAGCTTACAACTGTTGTGGTCACAAAGGCCTCTTTGACATTCCTGGGAACGGGTGTAATGCCAATCTTTGAGAGCGCAGCCAGACCAGAGCTGTGTGTTTTGGAGGCGGTTGTGGGTTTTTAAATTTTTTTTATATGAAGTTTCCATTAGGTGGAATAAATGTTCACACACAGGAAATAAACAATACAAAACAAGACCTCAAAATTGAGACAGCTGAAACAATCACTTGTAAGTGGAAGGTTAAGGCTTCGGCTCCAGCTGTTTTGCTAAACCTGCCCATGGTCAGCCATGTAATTTAGATAGAGCTTTTACAAGCGGCATGTAAACACACATAGACACACGCTCACATGAATGCAAACAACTAGCCATTACACGTTACACATAAGCGTAATGAAGGTGCAATGCCAGTTAGCCGCACAGACACTTGCAAGAACATTGTTTTCAATCACAGACGGTTCTGCTTTGCCCTCCCACACACTCCTCCTCACTTTATCTCCTCATCTTCTTGTACTTTCTCCCTTCCTCTTGTCTCCTTTATCTAATCTCCTATCTCACTCTTTCTACCTTCAAGTTCAAGTTGCAGGTTGCAATTTGTCCAATGTGTCCCCATCCCCCTTTTCCAGACAATCTCTCCAAAGCCCGCCTCCATGTTTACATTCCCCTCTCCATATTTGGAGAGCTCAAGGTCCTTATGCTTTGTTTGCTTTTTGTTTTTGTTTTTTTGGTGTGTGTGTTTTTTTTCCCTTGAAAGTGCAATATGTGTGTTGTACACACTTTTCCACCTGTGTGTTCGTGTGTGTGTGTGTGTGTGTGTGTGTGTGTGATTGCAAGTCTAGTGAATGATCCACCCTTCAGTTTCCTTTCTCTCCAGTTTCCCCTTTGGACATAAAAATGCATGAGTGCACTCTCTCTCTGCCTACCTGTCGCAGCCTGGACAGGATGCAGGGGGGAGGGCAAAAAAAAGGAGGCAAAGCAGAGCGAATTACGTGTTGACGGCAAAGGCGGGGATTCATAGTGCAGGGACTGAGTGCAAGAGTGACATGAGAGAGGGGAAAGAGAGAGTAGGAGAGGGGACACTGGAGAGCTCTTAGCACCTTAAGAGAAAGAATGTTCTTTGCTTGTCTTCCTGTGGCAGCCTGAGAGACAGTGAGGACTACAAACACTGTAAGAAGAAGAGAAGCTAGCCTAAATCTTTTTCACTTTGCTTTCACTTCCATCCTTTTCATTCTACCCTCGTCCCTGTGTCTCTTTCCATTCTGCTTGTCATCTGTTCCTGTTTTCCTCTTTCTGTGACTCGAGTGGTTATGCTTGAGCAAAGCATTTCCATCCTGTTTCTAGTCTGCAGTGGGGCCAGTGAAAGTTTACTCCTAGCAGTCGAAAAAGTAAGCTCGACTTCATTTATTTATTTATTTACTTCTATTAAAGTGATGAAGTTCTGTAAATTGTGGAGTTATGCAGCATGTTTGGAAACTGTGTGCATCTCTCTGTGAGAGAGCTATTAGACCAGCTGTGAGGGTTTACCATGCATGTCTGGTATTTGAGTTTTATTGCCTCTCTGGACTTAAGAGGCTATCTTCATACAGCTCTGGTATGCACTGTACGTATTGTTGTATTTACTATACAGGGCAGTCCTGTCGAAGTGCAGCACCCTGTTTTGGAAGATAACTTGCTCTTTTAGTCATACAGCACTGTTTAGTTTTCTGTGTTTCACGGATACAATTTGCAGATATTTTCATTTGGTCTATAACAATGTCAAAGACCTAGCTTACTGTCATATGATATGCAGTGTTTAACAAATTTATTAGACTGCTTTTATGTTCTAACCATAAATACTTTATACATAAAAGTATGTTTAAAGTATTGAAAATCTAATATGATGCTATATTAAATACTTTAGTGGTTAATCCACCAGCATGGATAAGCTCTTAAATCAAAATAATTTAATGCTAAAATAAAACTACCAGTAATGATTGTTACACTGAATTACACTCATTCTGTATTGCAAAGCACTGTTATGTTGTGAAAAGCGCTACCTGAATGAACCTTACTTACCTAATTTGTGACTTCTCAGCAAAGTATAAAACATGAATTCAGTCATTATTAGTTTTACACAGGTTTTCAACAGATTTCTAACATATTTGTTTTTTGTTGTTTTTATGACAGGTGGTCTAATGAATTTGTTAAGCACCGTATATGACAAAAAATAGCAATTTGTCTCATTTCTGAAGCTATATCATTGCAGGAATTGCAGGAAGACAAATATATTCTCTTGTTGCTACACCCAGTTAAAGGATAGAAAAGCTGTGTGCGTGACCATGCTATCGGTTGTATCTGACCCAAGGTAGACATCTATGAAAGACACGTCCTTTGTGTGACACATGCATCTACCAGCAAACACAAAGGGGCTCTGTGTTATCTCCATGGAGTGTGTCTGGCGTAATGAGTCATGTACAGTAGTTGTGCAGGCACAGAATCACAGGTAGCAGGAATATGTTCAATTCCAAGGTGCTGTTTTCAGCTTTAAATACAGTTTTCTGAGTGCAGCTTTGACCATTTTATGCTGAAATATCACATCTGTGTCCTCTGATTGTGCTGCTGACGTAATACAGTTTAGCAATTTGAAAAAAAAATCTGCTTCAAAAGAGGTAATTAGCCAGTTGTCTGTTGTACTCTCCTGTAATGGCAGTTAAACATTAAGAACTCCAGTGGCATAAAAAAGTCAGAAATATGAATGCCATATTATCTCTGACTAAATTACTTTCTATTTTATTTTGCTTTAAAAAATTGATGGTATAATTCTGTTTTATCTACCCACAGCTCCCCCCCATGCCCTGGACCCTGGAAACATTGTTTTGAGTGGCAGAGAGAGGAAGACGAGTAGTGAGGAAGGAGCTTCATTCCCTTTAACTACCTGCAGTGGTAGTTGCAGTGACCGAGCTCCGTCTGCCAGCAGTGATTCTGGCTTGTCTGTTGCCTCACAGGGGCTGACTGGGGCCAGACTGAAGAGAGAAGCCAACCAGGACAAGTGCACCCAAGCAGGGAAGCTGGTCTCTGAGGTGGACTTTGAGCTTCCTCAGCCTCTTCAGGAAGTCATGACTGAGCTGGCTTCAACTAGTGGAAGAAAGGAGGAGATAGCTAGAGATGAGTCTGGATTGGGACGCACAATCAATGGAGAGGCTTCATCCAGCGAGAGGGAGACTGACATATTGGATGATGAGGATGAAGCAGATAGTGGTGCAGTTCCTGCTCTAGACATTCCAAACTCAAGTAGTATTTGCTCCCTCTTGTCCGAAAATCTGCCCAAAACTCAGAATCTAGCCCAAAGTGAGTACTTGACGCACTCCTGGGTACAGCAGCAACAAAAGGCTGCTGTCAGTGATAACTTCATTACAGTTGATGGGGATGGGAAGTCGAGCAGGATAAAGAAAGGGAGGCCACCACCTCTGGCTGCATCTGTGGCTGCTCCAGACACTCCACCTCGAGGACTCAGCAGCAGGGAAGCAGTGCAGAGAGGGCTGGTGCATGAGAATGATGCACGTATCATAGATAAAACACAGAACATACACTCTGCTAATACCACACAAACGTCAGCTTGTCAAGAAGACGAACTAGCGTCTTTATCCACAGACATTGATGAGTCCATAGAGCAGCTCAATCAGCTGATTCTGGATTTGGATCCCACCTTTGTTCCTGTTCCTACCTGCTATTCCCCCTTAACTCGCTCTGCTTCCCTACACAGCAATGGCCTCAGCAACAAGGGAAGAACTCATCAGTCAGGTAAAAGCAAACACAATGCATGGCACATCAGCTATTACAAGTAATACATTCATCAATGAATGGGAAGCCTCAAATTTTAGCGATTCCTCTCTTATATCCGAGATATCTCCAACACCAGAGGGACATTTTAGAGGTCGACATTTGTGTGTTGGAGTGAAAGACCACCACACAGTTGTAACTATGTTCCCCTAAGGATTAATAATAATAATAATAAACTTTATTTATAAAGCACACTTAAAAACCAAGGGTATGCCAAGGTGCTTAACAAGTAACATGTGAACAAATAAATGGAAATTCCACTTATTATACACATAGAAGTGTGGCGAATACTACTATAAAAGTGAAAAATATTGATTAGCATCAGTGTTGACTTTAACATCTAACCTGATCAGAATAGGTCATTTTATAAAATTGTTCTCGAGATTCTTGGCAATCAGAGGACAAATGATGGACGTCAGAATGATGGATAAAAACAATTTTTAAAAAGCCAGATGTTAGCAAATACAATACACATTTGTTCGTGTTGTATGAAAAGAGAGAAGGTTAGCACTCCCCTTGACAAGGATGGAATTGACCCTAGTGGCCTGCAACAAACATATGGTTAAGGCATTGCCACCTACAGTGTGGCATCTCTAACCATATCTTTTTGGCTGTAGCTCAGGAGGCACAGCAGGTCATCTACTGATCAGAAGGTTTGTGGTTTCCTGGCTCCTCCAGTCTGCATGCAAGATACTAACCCCAAATTGGTCTCCAATGCGTTCATTGGAGTATGAATGTGTTTGAATGGTAGTTAGGAAGCACTAAGAAACTTCGAAGACAGTGCTGGTGTGAATGGGTGTGATTGGGTGAATGTGGCATGTTGTATAGAGTGCTTTGAGTAGAAAAGCGCTATATAAGATTCAGTTCATTTACCATTACCACACCTGTGAAAATTGCTTGTGGACAGATGAAACTTGTATTTTATATATCGTTAAGCTCAGTTCAGTCTGAACACATGGAAGCTTTTATAACCCTGCCTGCAGTGCCGATGCACTCTTTGGTTGTGAGCTACAGCTGCATTTCTTACAGAAGGTGTGTTTGTAAGTGTATTTCCTGAGAAGGAGGAAGCATTTGATTAAACAGCCTTACATATTCTTGCTATGTAAGCAGTGTAAAATCAGGCCCTCACTGCTTGCTATGCAGTGATGTGTTTGCCCTCCAGTCTGTCTTATTTTGAATGGAAATATACAGAGGCAGAAATAAAAGGTTACATAAATAAGGTATGTGTGGTTACAGACATACTCGACTTCTTGCCAGTGAAAGGAATCAAAACAATCCTTTTTCATAATTTAATTTTATCAAAATTCAGTCGGGAATGTCAGATGCTCTTGGATAAAGTTAAGATATTATACATTTGTCAGGAGACAGTTTAGTCTTATTGCAGATTTAGGACTAAGGTTTACTGATTTACTTGTCGTTAAATAGTTACAGACTTTGATGTGGCCCTATCCCCACAGGTTAACTCAGCAGACTACTTGATGGATGCGTAAGTTTTGATTGGCTTGTTTATATCTGGCATGCTTAACTCTGAAATCTTTGTGTAATGCAATTGAAAGTGGTTGCACAGAGGTTGAACGTGCAACACCCTCAACCGCTATGTGAGCAGATGGTTGCCGCAATTACTTGCAATCTGAATGGGAAAGAATTCAATGCATTTACCAGCCAACCACTGAGTTGGTAGTCATTTTCTATCTGTGGTCAGTGGGTTTTAAGTGTACAAGTGATGTTATCATCCACCAGTGGTTCATGTAAGACCACCCCAACACTTGAGAGCTTGCAAGGTTGACAGCTCCTAAATCGTTCATATCAGTTCT
The DNA here is from genome assembly GCF_900408965.1 of Simochromis diagramma. Lineage (NCBI taxonomy): Eukaryota > Metazoa > Chordata > Actinopteri > Cichliformes > Cichlidae > Simochromis > Simochromis diagramma. The sequence goes on along the minus strand of NW_024387095.1, from coordinate 4,442,303 downwards.
TAAAATGTATGTTTGTAGCTGATAAAGTGTATCAGTAGGCTGGAGGTTGATCTGTAACTAACACTTCACTTGCTTAATTACTGTGGAAATGTTTCGAGGTAGGAACTTGTGAGCAATCAGGAATGCTTTTGAAGTTGCGACACAACACTTTGCTGTCCTTCTCCCTCTCATCATCTTCAGAAGAGAATAGCCCTCTCACAAACACGGTGGGCACGAAGTGATACTCGACACTGCTCCCTCGGCAGCCCCGCTGGTGTGTGACAGACAGTAACTGGCTTAGTTTCAGTTGGTCCACTTTAGCTTTGCTTTCATGTGATTCTGAGATGATGAATACTCACAGTGAAAGCTGAGCTCACAGTGTTCCTTGTCACTGTTTATACATGAATCCACAACTGAGGGTGATCTCATGTACAGTATATCTGTATTATGACTCACATCAGTCTGTGGTTGCTGTGTTATGGTGTGGTTTTGGTGATTGCTGTTGAGCAAGACTGTTTTATAACTTACAATAATCCCAAAATATTTGCCCAAGTATAGTTTTAAAAAAATCCGCCTTTACTTTGTGGTCACAATTGCATGTAAAAATATTTTTCTTCTTTGGTTGAAACATATAGAACTGTGTGTAATCTACTGATGTAATCTCCACAGCATAAAACCCTGATTTCTGGACTCAGTGTCAGTGTTCTGACTGCTGTAATTCGTACCTAGAAGGGATCATGCTGTGGTGAGAGGAAGGAGTGTACTCAGTGTGTACTAGTGTTACTAAGCAATGTTAGCAAGCTGCAGACAGTGCTGTAAACGTAAACATATAAATATAAAGATACAAATTATAGAATTTAACTTTAACAGTGCCTGTTTCAGTGAAAACAACCATGATCCTTCTGTCCCCCCCCTTTCTTTAGCTGCAGATATTCTTTTTAATGCTTCGAAGTGATACATTTTAATATGGGAACCTATGGGAATTGACTCACTAGGACAATGACCCCAAATGAGTGTCTGAGCCCACAAACTCATCAGGAAAAGTGCTTGCAGAGGTCAAGACAGAAGCTATCACCATTGGCTTTGTTTTTCCAACTCGGGAATTGTTTCTTACTTTTTTTTTTTACTTTTTGTGTTCTTTAATGTAGACATTCCATGAATGTCAGTTTGTGGCACTACCACTTTGACTTTAAATATCTGTCAACAAATTTGGGTAACTGATTTATAGTTACAATATTTTATTTAAAAACCCCAAAACAGGGATACAATCCTCTATTACAACACATGAGAGAAGAACCTAGTGAATGGTTGGTTGGTGGCGTGGGTTGCTGATGAGTTTTGCACATGGGGAGGCAAGCGCTACCATTGTGAACAAAGCTGTGGAGTTAGATCAGGTTTTGCAAGACTAATACTTTGTAAGACTTTAAAGCTGTTCATTGAAAGAACCAAGCAGTGATGCCTTTTTGCTCCATCCAGATGTGCGTAGGTTGGATGTTGTTGTTTCTTAAAGTGATGTGATTTCTGGAACTGCAAGGTTAACCATAAGGAAAGGGGAATGCGCTAAGCAATAAGCCGATGGTGAGAGGCTTCATACAGTCTACATTTGGTTAGTCAGCTCAGGACGTATCTAGTTGTTTTTCTAAGCTGTGTGCACTCAGCGAGGCCAATACTAAGCTAACTGTTGCAGGCTCTTAGGATGATTTAAGTTACAGTAATATTGTAGTTATCTCATACTTCCTTATCAATTGGTTGACTTTTGGTTCTTTTTGAATCTTTAGCTATCAACTATACTCTCTTCATAGTTCCATACAACAAATGTTGTACTTATTGAGAAAGATCATTTAAGTATTTCTGATGTTAGATAAGATCCAGCTCAGGGGGCTATCCACTCATATTTGAAAAGAGAACAACTGATTGTTTCAGCAGATGTTTTCCAGACAAGCCGCCCCGATGTTCCACCATCTGGTCACAGTGAAGTCTTGCTTAGTCATATAAGCTCTGCCCTTATGATAGTCTCCCTGCTTTGTTGATACATGTATACTAATAGAAGCTTTTTGTCAGAGGCAACACGTCAAAGAGGAATCACCGTCATCAGCTTTTCTTTCTTAATTTGCAACCGGTCAGAATAAAGTCCAACTACTGTTCAGTGTTGTTTGTATTAGAATAGACAAAACTTTAAGCATATGCAATGGAGAAGAAAAAGGAATGACTGAATTTGAATCTGTGGTTGACTGCATTTCAGATCATAATCTGACTGACTGTCTGTTCTCTCCCTTTCTTCCTCACACACCACTGCCCTCCCCAACCTCAACCCTCTTTATCACTTTGCTTTCCAATCAGGTTGGATACAACAGAAGCAGGTCACTGATGTTACAGATTACGCTGGTCATCATAGTCCAGTATGGATAGAGGGTGGACATCAGAGCCTAAGGAGTTCCCCAGGCTACAGTCCTTCCTCGCCCTCTCAGGTAAACACACTTTTTAGGTTTCACTTTAGTAAAATATATACTACATACTGGGATATATCTGTAAAAACAATTTTATTTAAACCTTAATACATAAAATAACACATAAAATAACAGCACAGCAAACCTGCCAACGATCTAGCCTCAGTTAAGGAGCTTAATCTGAAATGAGATGTAAGCCATGGTAAGTGGGTTATTAGAAATGTAGCATTAACTGAAACAGATAAACTATCAAGAATAGAGCTAAAATATTTGAGCTATAGCATTAGCTAGTGTGACACAAAGGTAACATCACGTTAGCATACCACATTACTATAAATGTAATATGCAAAGCTAAAATATCACCAATGGAACTAAGCAAAAAGCAGCAAATCATCATCAGCTAATTTGAAACAATGCAAAGAAAATATTAGCAGTGCTAGAGAATCAGCAAATCTAATACAGTAGGTCACAAAGTCAAGCAGGGGTAAGCTAAAAGCATGAGCAAATTGGCTATAAAGCTAACATTGCATTGGATCATGCATAATCATCTGCTTTCAAAAAGCTACATTCTTTGAAGTAATCACCCTAGAAACATGCTATAAATTTTAAAATGCATGCCTGAGTAAAAGTAGTCAATGTGTCTCCTTCTGAATGCAAGGCATATGCCCAATCAGTAGTCAAACTCGACCCATTCTTTTACAAGCACGTCTGGGGTTATTCCAGTGGCTGTGGTTGTTATGCTACATGCTGGCAACCGCATAAAATGCATGAATGCCCTCTTTCCAAAAGCACGTGTTTCATTCGTCACTAGTGAACGGCCAAATTACCCATGTTTGTGTGGACAGGGCTTTACTCAATTACATCAAGAAAACTAGATGTAGCACTTTCAATTTTGTTACAGAGAAGGAGATAAAGAGATCCTGATTGTGCAACAATGTCTACATCTTAATGTTGATGTTTCTTTGTCTTTGCTCTTATTTTTATTATTATTATCAGTCTTTTAGTTTTGCACTCAGTCTTACAGCTGGGTGGAATGAATGGCCCAAGTGTTTACACCAAAACACAGGCTGCAGCCACACACAGATCACAAGACTGATGTCTGCTTGTGTGTGTGTCTTGTCATCTTTTAAGACTTTGTGGGGAAAAATGGGCTTTTTACTTTTCTCCCCTTTTTCATACCTCTTTCTTACTTCTTTCTTTTTAAAAAGCACGGACATCTCTATAAATACAACAGTGTGGACTATCAAGGACGGACAGTTAGCTCTGACATCGTCCCTCCCACTCCTGCCTTCCCAGTGTCTCCTCCAACGCCTTATGGTAAGAGATCATGTCAGAATGAACACTTGTGCTCGTGGGTGTGTTCGCATTAGCAAGTCTTATCAGTGTTCTCCTTCTCTTTCCAGTGAAACATTTCTCAGAGTTTTCCCAGCTCAGGACAGGCAGGCAGTTTGACCAACACAGCTTGACACAAGGTACATTTTGCCAGGAGTGTGTGAGAGACCAAAAACATGATGAGTGTGTTACTGACAAAAGCACTCAATCCAAACACTTGAGCTCCTGATTGCTGTTGGACAGGGTTCAAGAGTTGGCTGGAATGTCCTTCTGGCATAGGATACCAAAAACACACACTCATACACATACCTAACCTATGCTTTGTTGCTATTAGCTGCATATGCGGGCATGGCTTTTGTTTTTGGTCATTTGTGTGTGGTCAGGGTAGATATATGGCTGATTTCTAGACCTTTGTCTTCATTATTTTCATCTATGTCTTTATATTATTTAAACCAAAAGGATTTCGATATCTTGTCATGCAGGACAGCTGATGCTGGATATCCGCTAATAATAGTTTCTCGGTAACAGAGGAAGAGACCACTGCTGGCAGGATGTCCACTCATGTCCTGTTCTGGGAGGGGACAGGGGGAGAGGGGAGGGTCTTTTGTTGTTGGGACATCCTGCTTGAGGAGGTGCGTACCACATAGCTGCTGGAGGAGTTTATTGTGCTGTCAGAAATCAGTAAAAATGAGCATTTAATCATACTAAGGCAACATGGTGATGTTGTCTCAAGGCCAACTGCACATTATATGTACAGGAGTTGCTTTGCTATTCAAAACTATGCTGTGAAGCTCCTGGTGCACAGTTCTTGTGCTGATGGCAATGCCAGAGGCGGTTTGGAACACTGGTTGCAATGGTGATATCCTATTATAGAGATAGTAATTAAAGTGATATTTATGGTGGCAATTTGCATTGTATTGCAGGCAGATTAGTTTGAGCTTTGAAACAGCGGGTCTGCCTGTTTATTGTAAACACGTTTTTCAAAGCAGAGCGGCAGCAGGATGGAGTAATAGCTGCTGAAAGAGTAATCATCAGTTATGTAAAAAAAGGCTTTTTTTTCTTTACTGCATGGATGAATTAACAAACAACACCAAATATCTTTCGCTCGGGGATCAGACAACAGTTTCCTGTTCCCCACATTAAAATTAAACTGCAGTCTGGGAAACAGTTCGCCTTGTCTGGACAAAACAGTGACGTACCTCATTTGAAATATTTTTTTAATGTTTACAGTCATTATTGTAATCACAGTCTGACCTTAGGCTACTGCTGTGGACAGCATCAGGCAGCTAAAAAACAACGGCGCACCCAGTCAGACACACTAACGCTCCAGTTACGACTACCAAGGTATTCACAACAGATCCTGGTGTGTCATATGTGCTGGTATTTTTATGAAGCTCGTAGAATTATAGTGTACATTTTAGTATTCCAGTGAATTTGATAGACTTTTTTAAAGTCTACTCTAATTTGAGTCTAAAAGGAAAACTGAGTTTATTAAACTAACATGTGAAAGTTCTTTTTATTTAAATAAATAGAAATTAGGGGGAATCGTCTTTTGCTTCTTTGCCAAGAGTTTAGTGAGATGCTATTACTCATTCTATATCTCTGGAGTTAAAGGGCAGTTAGCACTTGAGCAAAAGTATGCAAAGATAAAAAGCAGCTACACATAGGCAATATAGAGTTAGACAGATAATAAACCAGAATATGAATTTGAAAGTCTTATCTAACCATAAAAATGATCTAACTATAGTGTTTCTCATTTCCTAATAAAGAAAAGACAAAAAATGTAAAACAAAAAAAAACCCCATGTGAAACAGGTAAAGCAGTCACAGAATTTGCCAGTTACACTTAATGCAATTACTAGCACTCTAGTAGCACAAAAGCCAAATCTAAAAGTATAATATAAAGCAGAAAACAACATATTGTTTATTTCTTAAAGGTAAATAGCCAAAAGAGAAGAGCTGCTGCATCATAAAGCTGAACCAAAACTATAAAGTTGGGGACCATACCCAGAAATGATAGTAGGGTAAAACACATGATAGAACTAGGGTTGATTTCAGAGTTAGGTGGTAATTATTCAAACATTGCATATAACATATGGGATGTCGTTATAAAAAGTGTTTTAACCAGTCAATGCATTGCGTATATGCTACTATATGAGTGCCTACAGAGATTTCTTACCAAAACAGAGATACCCCACACATGCTATATGCTTTAAGGCTGTTTAGTAACAACACTAAGATTTTTAAAATGGACAGCAGACTCACATCTAAGCCTTTGGGAAACCAACATTACAGTACCAGGCAATCATCAACCTAAAGATGAACTCTGCTGCGGTTTCTGCACTTGTGTACTTTCATATCCTCGTGATGGCAAGCTCAAATTCAAGTGTTATGTAATGATAATTTCTGTGTGTACTTTTGTATGAATCAAAATAAACACTGATATATATACAGAAGGTCTCAGCCAGCGGAAGCAGGCTTTAGCCAAGGAATGTAGATGTAGTTACGAGCTGAGGTTTAACAGAGTCAGATGGTTTGCTCAGATAGACACTTGACTTTCTGAACCTCAGGGGTGAAAGGTCAGGAGAAAGTCAGAGGGTATAGCACAGAGGGGAACACGACCTCTTCAAACGGTTGCTTTTTGTTGTGCTTAGTGAATAGGAGTGAGCTAAAGGGTCTTTAGCTAAATATTTCAACTGTCATTGTGTAGACATGCAGTATAATGATCCAGATGTCAACAAAAGACTGAAAGTTGCCTGTAGTATGCACAGTGTCATGCAAAATATCTTGCATAATGAATAATGTGATAATTTCACTCACTACACATGTGTCTCATAGAAGTTATGATTATATACAAGATGGATATACAAAGCAACTACAGTACTTTGCTTAGTTTGTCACACTTGGGGTGTCCCAGTGCATCTCAGCTTGGAGTCTGATAGTCAAAAGAAGACTGTTTTCTCATTTGAAGTAATTTATATTTGGCCATAAAACTCCACATTCTTCCACATGCAGAGCAACAGCAAGATCCCATTACAGAACAGAGCAGTCATCACTGATAAGAGATATGACAAAGATGAAATCATTAACACCAAAAAGCAGCTGGAGGTGGGTTTCAAAGTGGCTTGCAAGCTGAGCTTGAGTGACTATGCGGCATGCCTGAGCTAATGCAACACTCGATAACTCTTTTTGATGCTGTTTAAGGCGTGTGTAGATGAATAACTGAAGTCAGCAATTCAAGTCAACTTCATCCCTGTAAATGTTACACCAGTCTATAGCAAATTGAGCAGTAAAACTAGCATGCATTTTACAAATAAAAAAGGAAAAAGAAAAAACAAACAATGAAGATAAAACTAAAATCCATTCCATCTCATTTCCTGTCAAAACCAGGCATGCAGCGCATGCTTCATTTCAAGCAAAAGTAAACACAATTCAGTTCATCAGGAGCTTTATGGTGTAATTTACGAGGTGCTAAGATTAGACACATGGCAGGAGACACTGTCAGTGTGTCTGCATGCCTTTTCCTTTGCATTTATAGTGAGCAGATGGTGGGAGTGGACACACATGCCCTGACAGAGAGCTCATAGAAAGTCTTCAAACCCCACCACCTCCTCCTCTCTCTCTATGGTCCATAAAAGGCCACAAGTGATCTCTGACCCCTCTGGTATCCACTCTGATTGGGGGAAAGTGCTCACAGTAGCTGAGCAGGAACAATGCTCAGTGGTCAGTAAGAGGGAGGGAGTGGGGGGTTGGGAGGGCAGGGGGGATTCCCTACCTCTTCTTTCTTCCTCCCTCTCTTTTCTGTCCCTCCCTTCATACAAACCCAGAAGTTGTGCGGAGTCACAACACGCCAGGAACAAACAGGGGAGCTCATTTTTCCATCTGGGATACGAAAGGAATTGGGCATGGCAGCGAAACTATCCAGCCCCTGAACACACACACACACACAAGAAACCTCCAGTGAGTTGAGTTCACATTGCTTTGTTGCATACAGAAGTGAAAAAAGGGAGAGAGAGAGAGGAGGAGATTCTTGGTCACAGGGAGGCTTTCATTCACACAGGGAGGCAGAGCGTAGTAGAAAGAGATAGAGGTTTTTGGAACAGGAAGGGGAGATCCTGGAAGTTTGGGGGTAAACAGGAAACCTACAAACAGGAGGACAACTTCTGAGAGTGTCACCGTCATGACTGCATCTCTTGGTATGTACGTGCACACACACACATGCCAGAAAGCCTGAATGATTGTGTATGATTGAATAGTTTTGTTCACAAGTATGCGTACACACCGGCTGCAACCACCTACAGTCATGATACACCGGTGAGCTTTTAACAGGTTTCCTTGTGTTCTTTATTTTTATTTTCTCAGTTTTCCTTATATTCTGTCTCTTGTTTATGAAATGTTACCTCTCCCTCAGTCCCTCGCAGAATTTTTAAGGAGGCGCACATGCAGAGAAACACTTCCCCTCTCTTCTCTCTAATCCAGGTCTCCGGTATTTGCCAACACTTCCTGGAATTTTTCCTTTTTCATCCACCCCCATCCCTCCTTAAAAACCCCACATTCTGTCTCTTTTTGTGCATGAAAAAACGATTTAGCGTGCAGCCCGTCTGACATCTCACACTCGGTGGGATGGTGAGGTGGTTTGTTCCATTGCCGTGTTCATGATGTCATCCCTTTAAAGGCTATTATGGCCTGTGTTGTGCAGTCATGGAGGCTGATGTATTGGTGGTTAACCGAAGGAGGCCCCGCTTCCCCCTTTTTTCTGCCCTACTGACCTGGGTTGAACTGAAAAGTCTTTGAAGATTTTCATTTTTGTTGGGGTGCTTATTGCTCCCAGCATTCCCCCAGGATGTCACACTCAACAGAATAAGCCACAAGTAAACTTCAACTTTATTTTTCCTCCAGGAACAATCTTTGTCTTGGTTTTAATTTCTAAGTGTTGAAGTCAGGTTTTGAACTTGGAGTAAGTACAGCTGGTCTTTTTGATATTTTTATAATACTGGATAAATGAAATTGCAAAATGGTGCATCCTTTGAATTTGATGCATTTTACCGCTATTTCTGGACATTTGATAAGCAAAAATATATGAAAAGCTTAAGGAAATGAGATACAAATTTGCAAAACTGGTCACCAGGACTTCTTCAGTGCGGTGGAAATAACCCGTCTCCCTGCTTTGCAACAGAGAAGGAAAGTTAGGCACAGACATAACTAGAGAAGAGTGGCACATTAAAAGAAAATCACCTGTTTCGTTATCAAAATCACCCCTTGAAAGCCTACTAGGAGTAACCCTTTTATGAAATGGGTGGTTTCTTTGCCATATTTCAGGCCAGCTTGTAGAACAAAATGACTGAGTTTACATCAGAAGTTAGTGAGGGGGATCTCTGCCTATGCAGCTATCCTAGAAAAAATATTCTAATTATCATCAAACAAAATCTTTATTTATGTATACAGAGGTGTCAAAACTGATCATTGAGGGTACTTCTTTATGGTGGAAAGAGTTCAGGTCTTGAGTGTACCATATGCCTCCAGAACAGCTTCAGTGTGTCTTGACTTGGATTTTCCACATCTCCATAGAGAAGTGATCCATCATTTTACTGTTATAGAGTTTTTCCAAACACAGTGGTTCACAGTCTCCCATAGGCAATCAACTATGTTGAGATCCAGTTTTATGATTCACGTGATTTGGATTTCACATCATTCACATGATTTGGATTTTCAGTGAGTCTTTGTTCCTATATGAACAGGGGGCATTGTATATCGTAAAAGAGAGCACTACCTTGGGCACAGAATAAAGGTGATCCCTCAGAACAACACTGGGTTGATTTGTAGTGCAGTTTTGGTTCACTTGTCCCTTCAGGATAGACAGGAAACTGCCCCCAACAGCATGATGACCAGATCCCTAAATAATAGGGGTCAAAAGGGTCACTGTTTTCCCTTTATTTTGTTACCCACCTGTGGTTAATGAAAACAGTCCAACATTTATGGGTAAAGAGAGATAGTCTGTCAGGCATAGGCAAAGAACAGGTGTAATTCCATTACAAAATGTTAAATTGCTTTAAACTGCAGACAAGAGTAAAATACCAAAAGCACAAAATGTCTTGATAGAAACATGAAAACTCAACACCACAGTGAAAGAACAGCTACAAACTAACAAATAAACAGAGTCATCTCTCTATGACGATTGTTATGATGCTGTTATGGTTGATGCATTGGTAACTGTTGGCATGATGTCAACACTGCCCTGTAGTCAGGATAAAAGTGAAAGAAGTGGTTTCAAAGTTTTTGGCACAGTGTCTTTTCCAACGACTGCAGCAGTCTCAGGTTTTGAAATCCGTCTCCACCAGTATCCAGACATCATTGCCAAAACTATGTCGCATGGAACATTTATGCACTGCTTGGGAGGTGGGTTCTTTTCTTTTTGTTACCACTGGCAACGTACAAAAGTCTCTTGCATGACATGCCGAAATAAAAGCCACAGCCACAGAAATGGTTGAGTGTTATGGTGAAGTGGATGTGTCATGATGTTTCCTCGATGTTGCATTCAGAACATGTTTTTGCTGCCCTCAAATGGCCAAGTATTCTGACTTTAGCCCTTGTACTGTGTAGAAGCTTTTTCAAATACTAATAACTATAACAAGTAGCTATTTTCAGTTAATTAATTCTAAATAATCACCAAAAAAGAGTATTCACTAAAGAATTTGACACTATTAAGTAGTAAGAATTAAGTACTATGGTTAAAGTAGAGCAATTCAAGGATTTTTTTTGGTTTATTACCATACTGCACACTAAAATTAAGCACTATCACTAATCACTGAGTTTTTTGTTTGTTTTTTAAATTTTCAGTTCAGTTGTATTTACGTAGCGCCAAATCACAAAAACAGTTACATCAAAGCATTTTATATGGTAAGGTAAAGACTGGACAACAATACAGAGAAAACAGAAAACCCCAACAACTAGATGAGTCCTGTGAGCTAACACCAAAGCGACCACTTGCTGCAACCAGTTGGGGCTGAAGGAAGGAAGACAGAACAGGACTAGACAAAAATATCAAGGAATCTGAAGATAGTTGTTGTTAGCATAAGTAGCTGCACAGTGTCAATAACAGGTTCAGAATTTAGAGAACTTTAAAAAAAAAAAGCTCCATTTCCCTATGGGACAAATTTATTGACAAAGGCTGCTCAGAGACACTGTGCAGATGTTTGACTTTTGCTGTGGTGCAGGAAAGCAAGGGCAAAGATTGAGAAAATCAAACCACAAGATGGAAACTTTTGACAACAGAGCAGACAGAGGGCCTGTTCAGGACGCAGGCACCAAGATGGAAAAACCGAAACAAGGATTTTGTTCCTCCAACCATTAATCAACAACTGGTCCGTGTTAAAGTTCTGGCTATGTGAGACTAACCAGAGCATACATTGTCTAGCATGCAAATGCTGATGATGCAATCATTTTTAGTACATCTGCACTTTGGAACCATATGACAAAGCAGGAAGTATGGAATCTATAGGCAGTCCATATGACATGATCTTTGCACAAGGGTGGAGTTTATGGCCAGATTTGAACAGGGTAAGGTTTATCTCTCAGAAGAACTAAACAATGATATAGACTTATGGAGCAGCAGAAATGCTCACAGAAGAGGACTTACATCCAGTTATTTTGTATTCATTATTTTGCTGTAACTATTATTTCCACACAGACAGATTAAAAAAAAGTGCAGCATTTTATTTACTTGTTGTGTTAAATTAATTTGAATTTAATTTGAATTAAACTGAATGAATGGCTGTATTAGACTTATCAACATGTCTATTTGACCTACAGTGATTTGAGACAGAAAAAATAAATTGACAAGTTGTTTTTTAGTTAGCATGTCTCCACGGTGTTAGAAAGGCTCCAACATGTGTGGATCCAATACCAGGAGAAAAAAAAAACATGATTACTTCTCCAGACGGGTCAAGTTTGAGGAATTTCACTTGAACTGATCAAATATCTGGGTTGTTTACATGCTTTACTGATACATGAAGAATACTGATATTCATCTTCATCTTGAGGGAGCTAAAACTGAATAACATGAGCATGTGATGATTGATTTGCATAGTTATGTCATTATATTATGAGTGAAACCATAGCACTGAATCTGACTGTGGTCCATAAAATCATTGTCATCATGACAATGCTCTAATAAAAGCCCGAGCGATGGTCTAGTCCCTTCAAACACAGTCTTGATTACTGGACTTTATTTAAGAGATAAGATAAGATAAGACTTCATTGATCCCACAACGGGGAAATTTTTGCGTCACCTCAGCTCAGGTACAGATATATGAAGGAAATACAAAAATACAAATAAGTACAATCAATGAAAAAAGTAAGATAATACACTATATACAATGGTAGCATACACAGCATGTGATTATGGATATAGTTGGAAATATGGAAGACATAAACTATATAGCTTGGAAGGTCATGGAAGGTCCATTATGCATGAAGTTGTGACCGTGGATGTTCACAGTGTCCAGTGACTTATGACATCGTGATTGAGGAGTTATAGAGTCTAACTGCTGTTGGGATGAATGATCTGCGAAAGCGCTCCTTCCTGCAGCGAGGGTGTTTCAGTCTCTGACTAAAGGAGCTGCTCAGCCCACTCACATACTCATGCAGTGGGTGATGTGGGTTGTTCATGATGGATGTCAGCTTTACTAACATCCTCCCCTCACCAACCACCTCCACAGACTCCAGGGGACATCCCAGCACGGAGCTAGACCTCCGCACCAGTTTGTCAATCCTGCTCCTGTCCCTGTCCGTGCATCCACTCCCCCAGCAGGCCACTGCATAGAAAAGGGCAGATGCTACCACAGTGTCATAGAATGTCCTTAACAGAGTCCTGCAGACTCCGAAGGACCTCAGTCTCCTCAGCAGGTGGAGTCGACTCTGGCCCTTCTTATACAGGACGTCTGTATTTGTAGTCCAGTCCAGTTTATTGTTGAGGTGAACACCCAGGTACTTATAAGAGTCCACTATCTCAATGTCTTTCCCTTGGATGTTCACCGGTGTTGTAGGGGGTGACTTCCTCCTGAAGTCTATGATCATCTCCTTTGTCTTGCCGGCGTTGATTCGGAGTACGTTGGTCTCACAACAGCCAACAAAGTCACTGACGACCCCCCTGTATTCCTGATCATTCCCGTCTGATACGCATCCAATGATGGCTGTATCATCTGAGAACTTCTGTATATGGCAATCGTCCGAATTATAACAGAAGTCTGAAGTGTAAAGGCTGAACAGGAAAGGTGAGAGAACCGTGCCCTGTGGTGCCCCCGTGCTGCAGATTACCACCTCGGACACACAGTCATGGAGCCTCACATACTGTGGTCTGTTGGTAAGGTAGTCGATGGTCCATGCAGTCAGCTGTTTGCCTACTCCGGCTCCCTCCAGCTTCCCTCTCAGTAGTGCGGGTTGGATGGTGTTGAAAGCACTGGAGAAGTCAAAAAACATGATCCTCACAGTGCTCCCCGCCTGCTCTAAGTGAGAGAGGGATCGGTGTACCAGGTAGATGACAGCGTCATCCACCACAATTCCAGAACGGTAGGCGAACTGCAGGGGGTCCATCTCTGAGCCCACCAGTGGCTGAAGGTGGTGCATGATGAGCCTTTCCATGGTCTTCATCAGATGAGAAGTCAAGGCAACAGGCCTGAAGTGGTTGGGCTCCCTGGGGTGTGCGATTTTTGGCACCGGAACCACACAGGAAGTCTTCCACAGTTCAGGAACCCTCTCCAGGCTCAGGCTCAGGTTGAAGATGTACAGGGCCACCTGACAGAGCTGGTCTGCACAGTCCCTGAGCAGTCTGGAGCAGATTCCATCCGGACCTGCTGCCTTCCTTGCCTTCGTCCTCTTGAGCTGATTTCTCACCAGTGTTGTTATGAGAAATCTGTTGTTACAATGTTGTTATTCGTCACTCCCTCTCCTTTGCCAATTTACTGAGTTGATAAAACTGTCAGTCTGAACACTAACAGAGAGCAAAGGAATCTGTTTCACATACAACCTCCTACTAGTTTGCCCTCCCCACAATTTGGACACTAAGTTTCTGAATAGCTGAATGGGAGGATGAGGAGGAGGAGGAGGAGGAGGAAGGAAGACACCGCAGAAACTCAAATTGATTGAGTTTTTTTTTTTCCAAGTAAGGCCTTACCAGACAGCTGATTGCATTCTGATTTAGGGCCAGGTGATACCAAAGAGAAAGCTGCATGCCCTTCTCTCCCCAGACTCAGACAAACAGTTGATCCGACTGCAGAAAAATGGGCTAAATTTGTTTAAAGTTGTTTTTGGAGATACTTTTGGTAGCTTATCATCTTCATTGATGGTTAGGTCCTGGCTAAATTGCCCATACAGTAAGACCTAATCATAATTGTATTGTTCAGTTTAGAAAATCAAGAAAGAAAAACAGAAGCAAATGTTTTACATGTGCCAGATGAATTGGATGTGGATCGCGTTGGTTGCTGGCACATTGCTGTGGTTGTCATTTGAAGAGAAGAAACTGACTTGTCTACAAACACTGATCTGTAGTGAAAACTGCAAAATGAACAGCAAATTGACACTGTTTGGTTTCAAAGTAAAAGTAGTATCTTTTGAAGCCCATTAGCTAACTTAACTTGAAGGCAAATCTTCTACATTTCCCAAGTGCTACTACTGCTCATCTAGTAGTTAGTGAGTGTTTGGCGACAAACATGAAAAATTATAGGCAACCATTAAAATCTGTTAGCACCAGAAGCAAACATTAGCAGGTTTTTAGCACAGCAACCAATTTCTCCCAATGAGAGTATATGAAACTATATACTGAAATTTGGCTTTTAGATAAAAAGCAAAACATAACAAGAGCCAACTTAGCAAAAACTGACTTAAAATACATCTAATGTGTGTGGAGATTCTTCGCAGAAATATATTAAACAAGCTGAAAAGATATTTCCATCATGCCTTCTGCCTTTCTTTTAGAGGACAGACGTCTTGTTAGAGATGTAGTAATTGTTGTTCCTTCTTCTGTAATGAACGAATACTCCTCAACTGGAGAATTAACACCAGCAGTTTTTATTCCCCCAACATAAACATCATCAGTTTGCAGATGGAAATGGTGATTCATGTGCTTTGTTCAATATGCTTTAAAAATTGCTGTAGTTTTTGCACATATATACCATCCATTGTATGTAGTCTGTAAATATTTTTGATAAATTACAAGAAGTTTGGTACTTACATATGCTAATGTTACTTTGACCTTATTTAATAGATTTGCTGTTGATTTCTAAACAAATGCAGATTTCATTTTGTCTTTTAAGTGATTGTAAGTATTTTGCTATTTATCATCAAAATTCGACTGCATGCTGTCAGGTATCGATCAAATAGGCAAAAAGTTTGAGAAATGCTGTGTACGCACAGAAAAAGTCCATCTCTAAGACCTCAGCATATTTTCAGCCTTCCTGTTGCACACTCGGAATTGAGGTTGTTTATAAACAGGAAACCAGTACTTAAATCATCTAAAAACTCACGTTGGCAGATTTATATATAGAAATTAAACTTCAACTCGGGGTTTGACTTGTTCTCATTAAAATTAAGGTTTCTGCTGTCAGGGCTTAACTTTTAAATTCACCGGAATGAACAAGAACCTTACTTAAGCTAAACTATTTTTGACATTATTATTTCTTCATAATACATAGTCTCACTGGGTATATGGGTAGCAGCAGGTGTCTTCCTCCCCCCATTGTTTCTCTGAGAAGCTGCAGTCTGTGATCCCAGTGAACAGCTGTACTGTAACATACTGTGAAACTCCAGACGTGCCAGCCTAAGTCTGTGTGTGTGTGTGTGTATTGAATACTTGCACTCTGCATTCCTGTGGTCAGCATGCCGTTTCTCCAGCAGAGCTGCATGCATCCTTGTGTTTATGTATGTGCGTAGGCTCAGCCTTCTCTGCTAATAATGCACCACACAAAGTTCTTCTTTGTCAGATAAAACATTAGCCCGCTGTATCTTACCTAATTTATTCAGCAGGCTCTGCAGTCTGAGGAAAATATAATCTCCAGATCAGGTTTTATTTTATTGAATAGAATTCATATTTGTTCTAAGCAAGAAGGTATACGGTACACGCATTCACAGTCTGATCCACCTAACCATCACTCACTGTGATCAGAAAAGTGTGTGTATGCCTGTGTGTGTGTGCGTGTGTGTGTGTGTGTGTGTGCGTGTGTGTGTGTGTGTGTGTGTGTGTGTGTGTGTGTGTGTGTGTGTGTGTGTGCATGTGTTTGGAGTTGGAGGGGTGGAGGTGCTTGGCAGTTGTGCCCACATGGGCTTGTGCCATTTGGAAAAGGTTTTGCATGGTTTAATGGTAAACTGAAGAGGCTTTGTTCAAGTGAGAGCAAAACAGTGCACAGGAAAACGCTAAAGGAAAAAAAAATCGTCCTAAAGTTTCAATGCATAGTTTGTTCAGCAACTCAATTGGTTACTAACCAAGTTTAGCATATCATGCTAAGAGCTGAAAGTGACGAAATGAACAAATTTACAGTGCAACGGGGAAGGAATTGAAACACAAAATGTCATGTGAAAACTTGAGCTCTTTTGGTCTGGACCAAAGTGATGGACCCACCAATATAACTCTGGTATCTTGAGCTACTGTTTTAGGAACAGAAACATATTTTTCTGTAAATAAACTTTAAGCAGCTAGAAGTTACATGTTTCCTGACTTCTTTTTAATAAAGCACAACATTCAAAGACTAAAACTATTTTTTCTGTTCAGCAGTTCAGGGTAAATAACTGTATTTTACCATCTTAATCAAAAACAATAATGTACTTTATGTTTTTTTCCTCCTATGTTGTAAAACTGTAAATTTGGAATTTGTTTTGGTAATTACCAGTACAGTTCATTTAGGGAAGCTGTGGTATAAACCTTAAATGGGTGGTGGTCTAATAATATGTGCACTGTATGGTAGTTAACAAGAGTCTAGCATTATTGAATGGTGATTTTAGTCAGAAGTATACTTGATTGTTGATTGATTAATGTATTTAGCAAATTAGCAAAAGACCATTTTTCACCTGAACATGAGTAAGGATGACACAAGGAATCTGATTAAATCATTAGTTCCAGCAAATAACTGAGACTTCTAGCTGCCATTGATAGTAATGACTCTTGTTTACTGTGAGCGGAAACATGAACCAGTGTGAACCACAGGTTGCTGAGAGTGGAGGCTGGCTCAGCAGTTTGGATTTGACAAAGATTTTGTTGCTTTTTCTGTTTCAAATGAAGAAATGACTATCCTTCCCAAAACATCATCTTCTTCTTTTAACCCACACTATTAACATAAGTTGATGTCTTACATGCCAACACTTTTTTTTCTTTCTTTTTTTTTTTCAGCATCAAATTTTCATCATTTTACTTAAACCACCAGAGTGTATAGTATCTGGCAAACCTGGATGGTTACACTGTCCATTTAGTTTGTTGTGGAGTATATTTGACTCTAGACTTCATTGGCAACATTCAGTCCATTAATTTATACATTTTTTTCTATTGTATGTCTATGTCTGCCTTTATTTGGATGATAGCTGTGATCTTCCTGGACTTGGATGAAAGCTCTCTATCAAAATTCAGTGGACAGATGTTTCACACATAATTCCTTTCAGCTCCTCTTTCCTGGAGTTATGTTTCTTTCTGCTTTACCTTCTTCCAAGCTTCTTTAGACTGGCAAGATTCGTTGTATTGTACATCTATAAATGTCATCTTCCTGCCTCTTTTGCACTCAAGCAGCCTCCTGCCTACACACTCTGTTACAGTTAGCACTAAGCCTGCTCTTGTTATACCTTCTGCACCTGTGATTTAGCTTATGTTTATTTATTCAGTAGATGCTTCAAGTGAATCCATGTTGAATGAGACACAATCCAAATAAAAATGTGTTCATGCACTTCAGTCTATCCGGAAAGATAAATGCAGATTAACTCACCTTTGTTGCTTGGAAATTGTGCTCTGGGTTCTGTAGTTTCGGTGTATCCAGTCTGTTTGTATGTAATTATACATAA
Organism: Simochromis diagramma; assembly: GCF_900408965.1. Classification (NCBI taxonomy): domain Eukaryota; kingdom Metazoa; phylum Chordata; class Actinopteri; order Cichliformes; family Cichlidae; genus Simochromis; species Simochromis diagramma. The sequence continues at coordinate 4,424,512 of NW_024387095.1, read as the reverse complement.
GGTTATATCCTATGATTTGACTAATAGAATAATACAGTTGGTCTAAGGTGTTATATTTTTGTATCTTTAAAACAACTGAGGAGATTCACCAAAGCCCAGTACTACATGAACAAGCTTTATTTTGAACTGAGAATCATGCAAACATGGACAAAGCAAAGGATCAGTAAGTGGAGAATTTTATTCTTAAGAGCATATATATCTATATATATCTATATATATATATATATATATATATATATATATATATATATATGCTCTTAAAAATACATGTCCTGTCCTGCAATGCAGTCTTGTAAGAAACTTGTAAAGAAATATATTGCATGAAAAATCAGTTTTCTATTTTCATGCGTAGCACAGGTTGGGTTTTTTTCATCTTTAATTTGTACCTGCCTGAAAGTGTGTAGCTACTGTGTAGCATAGCTGCTGCCAGTGAAAGGTGTAAAGCAGGCTGTGGATTCAGTCACAGAGCAGAATCTAAAGTCAGAGGTCAGGTTGGGGTCAGCTGGTGTTGCCACACGTATGGCTGTTCTGTAATTAAGCAAACGTGCTGGGATGAGGCGCGATGAGCCACAGATGTGAAAAATCACGGTGAAGATAATCGACCGTGGGAACGGTGGGGAGATGAGAATTGGCTGCATTCCTGGAATCATCCCCAGAGAGGAATATAGACAGTGACTGTGGGAATGGCTGCTGCTCTCCCTTCAGTTTGCGTGTGTTCCCCGTAAGAGACAACGACACCAACACAGCCCGGGATTATCTTTGCTTTCTGAACTGCACATTATCGCTTATGTGTGTACATGTGCGTGTGTGTTTGTGTGCGTCTGCTTTTATTTATGTAACTTTTTGTGCACTGAGCTCTTGACCTTTAACCTTCGAGAGTTCAATTTGAGTGTCAACTGTTACTGTTTGGTGTATCGGATACTGTGTGGGAATGTGGTGTTTGTCAATAAGTACATTTCTTTACATATTTATCCATCTTATATTTCTGATACTGCACCACATTTCAGTGATTGGTGTCGCACTTATTCCTCTACAAAAACTGATTCACAGAAGATTGTTTCTTAATTTTCAGGCAACATACCAACTATTTCATGGTGTTAGGTTTTCAGGAAGAAGGGTTCACTGTTTTTCCTTCATTCTTTTAATTTTTCAAAAATAATTTAGATATTTAAATTCTTAGTTGTGCTGAACAATTAATTTGAAGAGGTCCCTTTTGACTCTAAGTATCTGATGTGGGTGCTTTTGCAATAAGTAATGATATTATAACACTAATCTATTATTTTTTTTTGCATGAACTACTTTTATCTTTAACTTTTATTAGTATATTTTCTGGACTGTGATGCACTTTTCCTTGTAACATAAAAATAGCATCTTTGCATATGCAAGAACCCATTTGTTTTCTCTAAGACCTGCAGACAAATAGCTGTGATGAATAAGCATTCAGATATGACTCTGTAAAAGTCACTCTGCAACACAAACAAAAGCCCTTCAAAACTCTGTAAGAAAAGGAAGCCATTTTAGCAGAAGCACAGGTAGCTGTACCTAGCTTCTATTCAAATTTTGTTATTTGTCAGACGCGTTTAGAAATTCAGTCACCAACTGACCAGAGAAGTGCCAATTCAAGTGGCACCAGTTTCTAGTTTAAAGCATACAAAATAAACTTTTTGATATGTTTGAAATGAGCCATTACCACAGCAGCTGCCATTATATTGACACTTTACATTTAAACTTTAGGACATTTGTTATGCCATACAGAGTGTTGGCACTGTAAAAATGTATGTGAACATTAAGCTGTGGGAAATTCATAGCATCATGGCAAGAAGCCATAGCATTTCACTAGTGGCTGATGAAAAATACGCTCATTATTTGCTATATTACTCCTTTAATTTAGAAATGTTCCTTTATACCACTATGTTATGCACCAGAATCCAGACACGGCTAGTTAATAATAACAGGACTTGTCACCCAGAGAGTTGATATTGTCTTTTAGGTAACCTTAGGAATTTAAGGACAGAGAAAATGTAAGCTAGTTAACTTTAAGTTTTACTCTTTAAACTGTTGCACAGTTTATTCTGTCACACACACACACGGTGTACTTTACACACTGGGCCTTATTTGTAACAAATTCTTTGAATTCATTAACTCACTGTCAGCATGTAGGATTATATAATCCACTTGAGATGATGCCGCTTGTCCAGTATGATCACAAACAAAGCTCAGTCAAAATGCCTCCATCTACCAGTACTTGAATAGAGAGAACGAGTGGAAGAGAGGAAGGGGGGGGGGCAGCCAGCCAAACAAGGAGCTCTTTATAGTGACTGACTATTTTCACGGTGACTCATCGTAGTTCACAGTCCTGTCTGCAGTCTGAGGAAGCCTGCCCTCATGTTTGCTGAATGACACACTGCATGATCAGAATGCCCAGCGTGGATGTTTGGAGTGACCCCCCATCCCTCCTGGAACACACACACACACAGAGACACACACACACTGTCAATTCACAGATATGTACTTTCTTGGCAGACTGGCTCCGATAACCTCTCACTAACTCTCTTCTGTATGTGCGATTTGAGTTTTAACTGAATGTTAGTCCCGATGGTTACACAGAATTTTTTCTTAAACAGAGCTTAAAAAATGGTCAGTTTGGTAAAGTCAGCACTACCGAAACATCAGCCATGTATCCTTTGCGTTTAGCTCTTTTATGTAGCAACTTAATTAAAAACAGAAGCCATGTGGGCCTGTTATGTTTTCCAAGGTGATAGTCCATCCCAGCAGTACTGAGCAATTGCTAATTCACATTATCGATAGTCAACCAAGAAAAACCACAAGTTTGACCTTACCTACATCTTTAGCACAACAACTATAGACTGGAACATTTACAAATACAGTATGTATCTTGGCCAAACTGTTGTGAACTACAACCTCAGCTGTGTGCATGTGTCTGTGCAACAACGTGATTGGCTCATATATTTTTGTAGTTCAGCTGTTAATTGGTTGTCTTGGGCGAAGAAAAGGAGAGTCAGCTTTCTCTTTATCAATGCAGAATTCTCCCAGAGATTTCTAACTGGGATTTGTTGAGTGTCCAACAAAATAACCAAGTGCTGTTCAAACCTTCTGTTTGCAAAAGGCAGCCAATCAGAATAAAGTTGGCTTAAAGGTTGTGTGATCTTAATATACTGTGTGACGTGAGCTGTGCAAGATTCAGTTTAGGACAAACAAAAATTATTTTGAATCATGAATCATGCAAAGCTAGTCTACTAGAGTCCAAGAATAAAATATAACAACGGAAATCTAGACAATCTAAACAAGTCTCCATAAAAGGTGAGAACAAATAAATAAATAAATAAATAAATAATAAATACTTTAATATACTTTAAAGAATTATTCCTTATATGAACAGTTTCTGTCAAACCTCAACAGGTGTGTTTCAACTCTCAGTCTATAATCCAAACAAAGGTAGGGTCCCAAACAAAAGCTTAAACAAGCACCAGTTAGCAGTGATTTTGTGGGCTAGTTTCTGGAACTACGTCGAACCCTGGTATGGTTTTTTTTTTTTTTGGACACTAAACACAGTAGAATAGCAGTTACTTCATTTTGTATTCCTTCTTTTTTTTTCCAGATTCCCGGAGTTTCCTGGACAGCATGAACCACGGCAGCAGCTCCACAGAGGGAGAGATATTCAGATCAGACGTTCCTGCTTCCTGTCAGAGGATCTTTGGCTCCATGTGCTCAGTGTCATCGGGCAGCCACCTCCCACACGCAGACAGGTACACAGACACTTTCATACCCATACTCACCGGGTATGTTTCCAAGGAGCAGTTTTGAATGACCATATGAATGCTGGGTAGAATAATTTCTGAAGTTTTACAGCTGCAAATGCTGTAAGTCTCCATTCCTACCACACCCCAAAAGCACAAAGGTGTTCTTTTGAGTTCAGATCTGGTCCAGCCACAGAAGCGCATTTTCATGCTCAAGGAACCAGTTTAGGATGAATGAAAATAGCCAATATAACATGATGCACATAGTCAATAACGATATATGCTAAATGTAAACAAACTGATTGTGGCTTTTGAGACATGATTGATTGGTTGATAAGAAGCCTAAATTCGCATATCTGCAAAGGGTGGGCTGACAGCATTTTAAAGGCTGTCGATTAAGAACAGGATGTCACTCCAGATCATAGGCCTGTGAAGGCAGAAGCCAATACTTTTGGCAATATAGTGTATGTTGGCTGTAACACTTCACACTGATGCATTGCCTGACCTTGTGTTTTTCTTTTGTCTTTTTTACGTGTATGCCTTAAATTCCACATCATAACCTTCTCTCCCACAGCTCCACTCCTCCTCCAGTGTGGCACGACCATACTTCAAACTCCCTGAACTCCCCGTATCCTTCCCAGCCATCACCTCCTCTATCTCTCAACTCTCCCAATGCCCACAGTTCTCCTCATGGGCCCGCAGGGGCCCACAGGGGGAGGGACAGCACAGACTTGTCCTCATTGTTGGGGAATGGTGGCCTGGAGGAGAGCCTGCTGGAGGCAATGGAGGGCCTTGGTAGTTTTAACCTGTTTGGAGAGGAGGGCCTTGCTCCACTGTTGCCTGAGAAAAAAAGGGGAGGTGAAGGGGGGGAGCTTAGCTCCCGCTCCCCTTCACTGAGTGGATATTCTAGCCCTCGTAGTGGAAGCAGTCTCAGCATCCCTTTCTCATCTTCCATGACCCCTGACCCCCTAAGAGGAATCAGTGGGGCCTCGTCACCTGGAGCAGGTAAACAGTCCCACATAGATTCTCTGAATGTGTCACTGATAATTTATTTTCTCTGTTCCTGACATGAACATTTCAAACTATAAAGATAGCTTTGTAAAACTCATCACCCCAAACCCAGTCTTACTATTAACAACTTTTTGAACCAGAACCACACAAATGCAGCAAGCATCCTAAACTGAAGATGACTTTCATTTCCTTGACCAGATACATCAGACTGTGCACTACACCAATTGGCTTTCTTGAACTGTCCTTGTCAAATCAAACATCCAAAACTATCCTTTTGGTTTATTGAGCTGGGGTTGTTACAGGATATGGTAAAAACAGGAGAGATTTATATTACAAAGTTGATCCAGTGGGACATTTTATGCTTCCACCTCAGGATTGAAGGTGGATTCTAATATCAAAAGAATCTTTGTTTACATTAAAGTAAAACAGAAAATGCTTCACTGAGTTGACAACAATTAAAGGAGAAAAAAAGGCTAAATGCACACATCAGGGAAAGCACCAAATAACAACAGTCGCTTCAAGGTGCTTTATATTGTAAGGCAAAGACCCTACAAATAATAGAGAGAAAATCCAACAATAAGATGACTCGCTTTGTGCAAGCACTTGGTGACGATGGGAAGGAAAAACTCCCTTTTAACAGGAAGAAACCTCCAGCAGAACCAGGGCTCAAGGAGGAGTGGCTATCTGCTATGACCACTTGGAGGTGAGAGAAGAGAGACAGAACAAAACCGATGCTGTGGAAGAGAACCAGAGGTTAATAATAACTAATAAATGAATGCAGAGAGGATTGTAAACACATAGTGGGTGAGAAAGGTAGTGAAGAAGAAACACTTCTGCATTAAGGAAAAGCCCCTGGGAGCCTACAGCTATTGCAGTGTAACTAAGAGAGGATTCAGGGTCATCTGATCCAGCTCTGACTATATGTTTTATCAAAAAGGAAGCTGGTTCCACAGCAGAGCGGCCTAAAAGCTGAAGGCTCCGCCTCCCATTCTTCTTTTAAATGTCATAGGAATAGAGGGAGCAACAGTAATAGTGATCCAGAAGTCTGAGAGCAGTCTGTGCTCTGTTGGGGTGATATTATGGTACTATGAGGTCTTTAAGATAAGAGGGGCACTTCTCCTCATTTACAATGAGAAGTGTTTTTCGAAAGCTCAAATATGTCAAAACAGGCATCACTAAATTGAACAGCTAGCTAATTAAGGTGTAAGAGTGTTTGAAATGTAATAACAAAGAGCCCAATATATATATATGTATAATACATGTATAATGTAAAGCTGTTTTCAGAGTCAAATCTGGAAGACAGAATTTGTTTCATAATGATATCTCTATTATCTGTCCAGCATAGTCACTCAGTTCAACAACCACAGTCGTGTTTAATTTCAGGGAGAAAAAGCTGAGTCACTCACAGGTCTTTTGCCTTTTCAATCCAATTAGCTAATTTCATGTTCTAAATTATAATATGTTAAAATGATCAAGGCTCTTTAGGAACATGATTCAAACGTGACCACATGTTGGCTGTTAACTTACCGTTGGTCACTAGTTAGGTTTTGTTATAGAAAGAGTAAGAGAAATCTTAATCTAAGTTGCAAAGTGGTGGCACCAAAAATCACGAATCAGGCTAACTGAAGATATTTTTGTCTGTGTGGCTACACGGTGTACTCACCCTTTAACTGCGAGTCTGGTCATATTTGGCTCAAAGCTGGTGTGAAACCTAACAGAGAGCTTTAACCTGTGTCTTGCAGACTCTGGCAGTAAGCAGGACACTGTGAAGTTTGTTCAGGACACTTCCAAGTTCTGGTACAAGCCCGACATTTCCAGAGACCAAGGTAAATATTGGTCTTGGACCACAGTGGTTAATGGCCACTTGTGAGAAGATAATACACCCTCGTGCAAAGGTTTCCTCTATGTACAATGCAGACTGAGTCTAACTTTAGCTTATCTCTGCTTCCTCCTTCTGTTGACCTACTGAACAGCCATCGCGGTGCTGAAGGACAAAGAGCCGGGTTCATTCATTGTCAGAGACAGCCATTCATTTCGTGGCGCATACGGTTTGGCCATGAAGGTGGCTACACCTCCTCCAACAGTGATGCAGAGTAAAAAAGGTGGGTTGAATGCCATGTTCTGCATACACAAACTTTCTGTGAGCTGCCAAGAGAGCACTGCAAAAATGATATTTAAAGGTGCAAACCTCAGCACTGTGAGTCAGCTAAATGGGAGTGTGCTTCCTAGTATTTTGGACTTTTATCACTATTTTAATTTACAGTTCATGTTAATTAAATATTAACCTTTGATGTAATTTATAGATATGAATAAACTAAGCCATGAGGCCATGTTTTGCAGGAGGAGATCTGTCTAATGAGCTGGTGAGACACTTCCTGATAGAGTGCACACAAAAAGGTGTTCGGCTTAAAGGATGCCCCAATGAGCCTTACTTTGGTGAGAAACATTTCACACGCTATGATCCAGATTAAATACCCAAAGTAAAACATAACAGCCTTGACCTGATCAAAGTCTAATGACAGCTAGGAGAGCAGCATTCTTCCTCATAGCTGTTTAAAGTCCATCCCAGGTCATAACAGACAAGCACCATGCTGCCCCCTACTGGTCAGCACACTGGAGTGCAGCTGACTCATCTCAATAGTCATACACATGATGATTTTTGTTGACAGGAAGTCTCACAGCGCTGGTGTGTCAACACTCCATCACGCCACTGGCTCTGCCCTGTAAACTCATCCTGCCTGACAAAGGTAACGAAATATAAATTTATATCACAGAATGGGAACACAAGTGGAGCAGGGAATCGATTAACTCAGTCAGTTAAGCACAGGATATTACAAAAGGGGCACTGCAATGAAGATGCTTTAAATACAGTACTGTGCAAAACTCCTGAGCCACCCCTAATTTCTGTACATTTGGTTCAAGTGATCCAGACTTTCTTGTCATTTTCAAAATGGTCTTGATCAGTAGAAGTGGAGTTCTTTGGGCTTTTTGATTGGCTGTCAAAGTTTTACTTTGGACATTGGCTGCTTTTTTTCAGCCCAGGCCTCGTCCCTGACCATTTTCAGAGCAAGTTTTTTCTATCATAAAAAGTCACTGCTTTTCCTAAATGTTTTCATTCTTTGTTTGACATCTGTATATGAAAAAGGACTTCACAAAACAGTGCAGTAAATACCTAAATACATTTCCAAATGGAGTGTAGCACAAAGAAAAATGCTTTGATACATTTTGCTGAAGAACTCATGGGCCATATCTCACGCTATTACATTTCTCTCCACACTTTGCTTGGATGGAGCTGAATCTGCTGATATAGGCTTACATTTATTTCCATCTATATTTTCTTATATATTCATTTTGTTTACTTTTTCCAAAATATGCAAGACAAATGTTTTCAAATTAGTTCCTGGTCTTTGAAAGTCACTCGGATTTCCAAATCATTTTATCTGGAACACGCTTGTCATAGATATTAGGAACTGAATTTTATGAGTAGATTTTACATTGTTTGCAAACAGCAAGACTTTCCAAAAGGAAAACAACAACCAATTGTCATTTTCCTTTTTGCATATTTTTGTACAGTTATGGTTACAGATTCTCCCAGCGTGTCAGTACACTTGTATTTTTAGGGATTCATTTACACCAAACTTACCCTGAATCAACTCCATCAGTCAAGGCTGACTGTGGCCCAAAGAAAACTGGATGGGCCACAATTGGGCTAAAGAATGTTGCCATGTACAGTCTTTGTATGCTCTTTCCAATGTCTCGACATGTGACTATGATATATTTAAAAAGCCCAAGCTGAGAAAAATACTTCAGTTAGATGGTTTATCCCCACGCTTCTGAATATTCACAAACATTTACACTACCATGTACTAGAGATGAAGCAGGAGTTACATACCTCGTGTCTGCTTGGTAACAAATGCATTTTGTTTTGTTAACGCACTGGTGTAATTTGTGAGTTTTTCCAAGAGAGCTCATCACTATCTTGTGTTTGCAGATCCACTAGAGGAGCTGAATGACTCCTCTATACAGACAGCAACGAACTCAGCAGCTGAGCTTCTCAAACAAGGAGCAGGTATGACATTTTAAATTAATCTGTGCGCACAGAATATTCATTTATTATCAGCAGAAGCTTGTCAGACTTGTTCTTTCTTTGTGCCGTTGTAGCGTGCAATGTGTGGTACCTGGGCTCCGTAGAGCTGGAATCTCTCACGGGACACCAGGCGGTCCAGAAGGCGACCACAGTCACGCTCTCCATGGATCCGCCACCTCCCTCCACTGTCGTACATTTCAAAGTCTCAGCGCAGGGAATCACACTCACTGACAACCAGCGGAAGTGAGCATTTTTTGCACCTGCAGGCCAAACATACACAAACACACACCGATAAGAAATCTGATGTGTTCACACAGACTCTTTGTTTGACTCTGCAGGTTGTTCTTCAGGAGACACTACGCTGTCAACACTGTCATATTCTGCTCTCTGGACCCGCAGGGCAGGAAGTGAGTACTGGACATGGATAACAAAAATGCAGCTTTGCACACACTTCAAGGCATCTGTGTAACAAAACAAAGAGAGGTTTCTCCAGGTTCAGTCTGTACTCATGAAGTAGGCGTCTGATACTTACAGGACTATGGCTGAAACATGGCTTTCAAACTGTGAAACAAAAGCTTCTTGGGTCACTGTTAACATCCCTTCAGGACCCACTTTAAAGTCATTGTGTGAGAAACATAGGATGCTAACTGCTACTAAAGACAACATGAACAGAAAGTGTGCTTTGGAATAACACAATTAGTATAATTCTGCCATGGTAGCAGCATGCATATCAGTGCATATCCACATATGCATTTCCATAAACTGCATATATAAGATGGATATAACTTCCAAGTCGAAAATGTCTCTCAAAATGATTGAAGAAAAATACGATTTGTTATTTAATTCAGTAAGCCTAATAGTCCAACGTTACTGCTGGGTGCGGACTGATGCATGGGAAGAATGTGTATTTTCCAAAACAGGAAACAAATTTTTAAGAATTCACAGAGTTTAAAGAATCGAAACAGACTCTGGCCAATGTTTAGAGGAAAATGAGTACAAAAAAGTGAACAGGTTATATTACTGAAGAATGGGAGACGTTTCATGGAAAAGTGGTGAAAAACACATCCTCAGTTTGTACCTGAAATGTCCTTTTTCGCATCAATGAGACTTTCATTTCATTCATCAGGGTTACCTTATCTAAACTCAACTCACTGAACATATTGTGTCGAAAGCTGACACAAGTGTCATGATTTTGATTTCTTCTGTCACAAACAGGTGGACACGAGACAGCGGCTCCACTGCAAAGTAAGTCAGCTTTAGAAAGGGTCTTCTCGTGCATGTTGTCAGTTAATCAGAGTGTGCATCATGGTTAGAAAAATCATATGAATTTCTTTTGGAAATGTACTAAAGCTGATTAAACTGTAGAGCTGGTTCAATATCAATATCAATATCAATCAATATCAGTGGTACTCATTTTGAAAATCCAGTTGTTTTGTTTAATCTTTGAACTATTGCTAAAAATGTCAAACAAATGGAGTCTTACTGTACTTTGGTGAGGACCACAGCTCGTTTCCATCTAATCCATGTTTGGCGTTAAGTCTCTGTTCTGAGAGGTGAAAAGTTTCCCTGCTGTTGTGTAAATTTCTCTTGTATGTCTTTCTCGTTTTCTTCCAGGATCTTTGGATTTGTTGCCAGAAAATCTCAGAGTGAGACTGAAAACGTGTGCCATCTGTTTGCTGAGCACGACCCTGAGCAGCCTGCGAGCGCCATTGTCAACTTTGTCTCGAAGGTCATGATCGGGTCGCACAAGAAGTAGCGAGAAAGAGACTTGAGCAGTGGAGTAAAGAACTTGGACTTATAGGAATCCTGCCCAAAAGTCATATAAATATGAAAAACTTTGAACCCTTACACTCCAGCGCTTTCAGCTCCTATTCCTACCTGCGGAGTACATTTGTCTTTTGCACTGCAGGATGCTAGCACCAGAGGGAGCCAAAAGTATGAAAGTCAGTTCACATTTTGGCTATTTTCTTGAACCTTTATTTTGAAACTTATTCTAAACACACTTATGACATTGATCTTGCTTGTGGCAGACAGTGAAAACTGCCCATTGTAACACACTTATTTCAAATCAAGGAATATTAGATAGTCCACACACAAACACATATTTCTAAACACAATTCCAATTCTGATTTTTCTGTGTTTTACTTGTAAAAAGAGTCAAAACAGGTTTCATCATCAGCATTTTGTAAACTAATTGTTATGTTCAGTGAAACCAACAATATTTTAGCATGACAGGCAATATTTTGGTTTCCCTGTACTTAAGATGAATCATTTATGTCATGTTTATGTATTGGTTGAGATATTTATCCATTTTAAAGATGTCATTGTCTTTATTTTCCCAAAATATATTTGTCATATATTTTTTGTATATTAACACATATTGTACATTAGCATTAAAGGAAGTGAACTTAAGAATTTATGGAGTTTTCTTGCAAATTGTGGAAAAATACTTTGTAATGTTTTACACAGTGAGCTATTACATATACAGTTGTTCATGTGTCTTTTATTGATCCGGTTTGTGTGCAGTTATTATGCCCTAAATTTTCTCTTTGGATCTTTTGATGAATGTCGATGAATCTCTGATGTATTGTTACTGTTTCCATGTTACAAAATGGTTTTTCCATTCAATTACTGGAGCATGTCAAAGATTAACTTTTGTTTGTTTCTGTCGCTCTGATGTAAAGCCAAAAATCGAGTGTACCGTTTCAGTCCACCGCAGCTTAACAGTTTGATCCTGAGAGCAGACACGTGTCCCTTGACAGTTTTATCTGCCCATTCAAACTCTGCCCAATCAGATATGCAGAGCTACCCGGTGTAGTGACCCCTTATGATTAAGCAAGCTGAAAGTAACTTCAGATCAACTGATCTGAATGTCATCACATTGGCTCACTCATTTAGGTCACAGTATTTAAGCTCCTGTAGCCTGTCTACATTTATGTATCTGCAAGCCGTTTTGCAACCCACCTTCCCCTCAGATCCTTCTTTCTAGCTCCATCTGAGTTAATCACTGTCATCCCTGTGCTGGTTTCCTCATGAGAGAAGTCTCAGATCAGAGCCATACTGCAAAATTATAATCACTGCAGGTGGAAGTGATTTAAATGGGGACTGGAAACTGGAGAAGGTGGAGTGGTAAATTGACTGATTCTTACACACTGCTTTTGTACTCCTGAGCATTCACACCATCACTTGTTTCTGTGCTTTTTCTATCTAACATTCACACTGTGATGGATGCATCAGGGAGCAGCTTGGGGTTAGTATCGTGCCCAAGGATATTTGGCATGCAGACCGGAGCAGGAAGGATTTGAACCAACCTCCAAATTAGCAGATGACCTTTTCTACCTTCTGAGCTACAGCTGCCCGAGTCTGGATGAGTGTCAGAAATGTATAAAAGAATGGAAATGCCATTCTTCTTTAACTATATTGTTATTGACTAAAATTTCTTTTATTTTTTTTTATTTTTATTTTTATTTTTTAGCAAAAACTAGTTAACTGTGATTATTATTTTGAAGTTCCTTTCGAAATTAATTCCATGTCCTTCCTTTTCTGAATTTTACAATATGATAAAATCCCACAAGAGCTTCCTCTTCCTCTCATTCTTAGGAGCAATAATAATGTTCCCTCTGCTTGGTTTAATCAAGTTTTAATTTGGTTTTTAACACTTTGAGAATGATTGAGTGACTGATCAGAAACAGTTGAGCAGTAAAAAACTATTAAATAAGGTGATTTAAATGCCATTCACTATTTATTAATATTTCTACTAAGCCTCCTTATGGATGAGTTGAACGCATAGATGAATACATTTGACCGTTGTTATAAAAAAAGGAAGAGCAATTTTTCATTGATGTATGTAACCCGAATTAGTTTAATTTACTTATTTAACTAGAAAGAGTGTGTTTGGTGTATATAATGTGAAAAACGATGTTCAGTAATTTTGGGTGAGGATTTTAAAAACCATTGTGTAGTTCGCAGCATTGTCAACAGATGGTAGCAGTCAGTCGCCATATCTTATACTGAATCCAGAACTCTCAAGTATTGCTTAATTTTCTGATGTGTCTTGGTTTCGTTTTCCTGACTGCACTCGTTTTCATATTAGAATACTGCAGACCAAACTGAGCAGGTCCACAAATGCACGAGGAACCACCCTCTTGAAAACCAGCTGATGCCAGTGTGTGTCCAAGCTTGCGTCTCAAGAGGATGAGGAGTATCTTTGGGACACTTGTCATAAAAGGGTGCTTTACATGCCTGTTAGGTCTCAGGGGGCCTCATAGATTGACTGATGTCTGTCTGTGTCTGTGTGTCGCGCCTTGCTTTAGGAGGCCAGATCATCAGATACCAGCTCTGAATCGGGCTCTATTCAAGTTCTTGCTCAGTGGGGAGTGCTGAGGAACTGGAAGTGGGACACGCTGCCGTCCTGCAGTCCTGCCTGGCTTGGAGGGACAGCATGGAGGGTGGGGGGGTGGGGTAGTTATGGTGTGTGTGTGTGTGTGTGTGTTGGGGTGGGGGTAGTTGCTGGTGGTGGATGACCTCACCATTACGGGAAACTTTCCCACAGCCTGAACACAAAGAAGGCCGTCAAAAGGTAAAAAGGATGAGAAAGAATAGAAATTTAACACAGTGTGTAAAAAAGGAGGCTGTGTCGAAGGGGGACTCGTGTTCCCTTTTCAGCAATTCAGAGATTTGGAGGCTTGATAGAGGCTCTGCTTTCACTCTGACAGGCCTGACATAGACTCCGCTCACAGCAGCGACCCTCAACCCAGCTCTCATTCCCTCTTTGCTGAGTCACCTGCCGCCATTTTGTTTCCCAGCTGGACATCTGCTTGCACTTCCTGTTGCACTTCCTGTCAGACAGCCCGCCGGCACCTGGTCGCACGGTGGTTTTCACAGTAGCCACCACCGCCGCCGCCGCCGCTACTGGACGACACCACATTCCTGGCATTGCTCGCCCCGAATGGTGTTTGGAAATCCAAAGACCAGCTTCCGTTGGGGAATGCCACCCTCACAGAGTCCCTCTCAGCCTCTGATCCCCAGCCTCGTCTCACTTTATTTGAGTTAGCTATTTAAAGCCCATGCTAAGTGTGCTGCTGGCTGCACAGGGAAGCAAACACACGCTCCATCTCACACGGTAAAACCACACCACAAATAATCCCTCTCCTATTTTTATTTTGAGCAGGGCTGAAGGGATATAGCCTGCAGGGATGACTGGAAAGATGGGCTGATTTTGTTTATGTGTCATTTCATGATCATCCCTGGCTGATTAGACGGTATATAATAACTAAGCAGCTAATTACAGGGGGAAAAAGTCAAGTAACCAACATGACTAAATATTTAAATATTGACTTTTTTATTTTTGTTTTTTATCTGACAGCTATGGTAACATGTTGAATAGAGATATTGTATAAGGAACACATTCAACTTAAAAATGTACAACATTGGCTTACTAAATTTTCTGATCATTCAAATGTAGAATTATATTTAGAAACTTTAGGCATTAGGCATTTTTAGAGTGTCCAGGTTTTACTAACAGTTCCTGCAACTGAGGACAAACAACCCGGCTGTAAATGTAAAACATTGCTAGCACTGACTCTCAACTGTCTGGGGCATCCCCACACTGTGTAGATGTAGAGAGTAAATGATGAAGCAGAAATTAAAACTAGTATCTTTTATAGGATGTTAGGATCCTTATACTGGTAACATGAGCACAAAGCATTCCTTAGTCAGGTTTTTGGCAGCGTAAGTGGTACAGTGAGCTGAAGACCACCAGAAGAAGCTTGCTGTAAGGTTACTGGCGTCTTGCATGCATATAAGGAAGACAGTCTTGTTGTAATGTTTTAGTGTGTATCTTAAAACAACATCCACAGTCAGCGTGAAACCCAGTAACCTTGACCTATGATTTGCCACTTAAGCACTTTTTAAACATGACCTTCAGTATTTCGCTATTTTTTTTGCAGTATTTTCCACTGTCGTCTTTTCTCACTCCACAGCTGATGACTTCTTACTATGGGAAATACTCCATTCCATAAGGATTCAACAGTTCAGCTGTCTGGAGCTGCATGAGGCTGCACATTCAGTAGTAGTAAATTCAGGAGGCTATAAGCTGTGCAACCTGGCATCGCTCTGACTTTTTACATGTAAGTTAGCAGGTTAAAGGAAGGCTGAAACAATTGTGTCTCACATTTTTTTACACCTCTAAACTACTAGAGATGTTACGGTCTGAAGCACATACTGAAAATGTCTTTATAAACCCGGCAAACCAGGTCATTGGAACTGCATATTGTTTATTCAGTGGCTTACTGGCAATGCACCCTTTGCATTCCCATTTGATGAACACAGAACATGAATGCATCATAGATTTATGACTCTGAGACATCCAGGCGGCAGTATTTTGTGTGTGTGTGGCACACTTTCACAGATTCCACACAACTATGTCTCATGAGCTACACACACACACACACACACACAAAGTGATACATCCACTTGCACAACAATCAAGGTTTGTGGCCTACGTGAGCTCCGGCACATGCTGAGAAAACAGTGCCTTTATGGCTGTCCTCCTCATTGCATTGTCTCCAGTATAACTGATTGAAACACTGTTTCACACACATACACAGGCACGCAAGCACACACAAAAGGTTTGGTACTTGGGTATCAGCGTCAGTCTTAATGAACCTGTCTCCAGGGGGCGGGACTAGGGTAATGTCCCACACAAAGAGCTCCCGCTGGGCTGCTGAGCCAACCAGAGGCCAACAGATTAACTTGCATTACATCAGCATCTCCACAATACGCCTAATGAGGGAGGGATTATGTCCATATGCCTGACTGTGTAAATGTGTGTGTCGGCTCTCCTGGCACTATTGCATCACTAATTAAATGCGATGACTCACTTTTGCTGATTCAGTGTCCATTCAGCTGTGCAAATTTAAGAAGCACACACAGATGTATATTTTAACATATAGACTGTGTGCTCCTGAAGCTCTGCTGTGCTGGAGTCTGCATACGATAATATACAAAATATACGAAAATCACTTTGGGCTCTTGGCGAGCGTAGCGTTAGCATGCTGTCTTTGCTTGGCACTTGCAAAGAGCTGAAGTTGTGTTAGCAGCATCATGCAGTTGTTTCTGTCCTTGATGCAGTTTTCACTTTACCATCAGGCCCTTGTACTTTTGTGTATTAAAATTAAAATATTTTTCATATCTGCACTGAAGATTCTGCCACTAATTTCCTCCTCCAGCAGACGAACTGAAATCAGCTGATTGTAGCACACAGGATCGATAGCCAAGCAGATTAACAATTCTAAGGAATGTGACTACGATTGCCATGCCTATTTGTTACTGTACTTAAAAAGAGGTATATGTTCTATACTTTAGGCATTTATTTTTCTGGCAACTTTTAACTTGTATTCCTTAAATTTTAACACAATTATCTGTGCTTGCTATTGCTTACACTTTCATAACAAACTTGTTATTTTAGGTTTGCATATAAGGGAAGTTTTTGTTTCATGTCACTGCATGCCTTCCAGCCCTCAAACTGAATTCAGCTAAAAGAAGGGACAATAACAAAGACAATCCTGTTGATGTAGCCATCATTGGTACTTATCACACATACCAAGATGATGTGTTGTACTATACTCTGGGGTTAAAGTGTGCCGGAATGATTTGGAATGTTATTTTTGGTGCAGGTGTCCAGAACTTGTATTGTGGTAATTTAGTAGCTACTTAGCATTGGAGAAGACGAGCGAGCATAAAGGGAAGAACATTTCTTTTTAAATGACAGGTCATTTTAAATGCAATATTTCTAACAGCTCAAAACATATCAGCAAACACACAAACTGTTTCTGTGTAGTTTGTTGCAAAGTGTATCTATTAGCTAAAGATGCAGCTTCTATGTTTCCCAGGGAGACAAGAATGTGAGATAACTTAGACATCGAGAACTATGTAACAAAGACAGGACAGGAGAAGAAGAAGAACTAAAAAAAAGATAGTTATTTTTAAAGGTAAGGATCCCTTAGTGATATTTGATAAACTGAAAAATTAAAGCTTGTGATGAAGTCTGCTGTAGAGGACTATGGTGGCCTGCTGCAGAGTGAATGTGGTGTTCAAAATGAATGGCAGGAGACATCTATTTAAATTTAAGTTAATAAAGCAGATGAGATTCACTCGCTAAATTCCACCTGGATGATAGCCATGATAACATCAGCTCATGTCCTCCTCAGCCTTCTGTCACCACTTCATACATACTACCTGCCCAACATGAGCTGATGTTGAAATACCTCTTATCATAATTTTGGAGTTTGGAGTTTTTTCCAAACAACAAACAAACAAACAAAATAAAACAAATATTTCATAGATACTTGAATAGATTATGTTTAAGTATGTTTTCACTACTTCCACAGAAACAAAAAAAGGATGTGTTTGGTGACAAGCACCAGGTTCTGTTTGCAGATTTCATTTGTTTATCTAGCATATTTCATTACACATTAAATGTGCATTAAACATAATCTGCTCATCATTACAAGATATTAAGAAATCTATGTAGCTCTATAAGAGAACAAAAATAATAATAAAACGAAACTTTACAAAGAAATCTAATGCAAGTATAAATACAAATATACATACAACACAAACACACACATTTATTACCGGGAGATTAAAAAGATTCTGAGTCTGTTTTTGAATGTAGTCAGTTTGTGCTCAGTGCTTAGTGAGAGCATTACAAAGTAATCTAAGTATTTAAAAAAAAAATAAAAATAAATAAGTATATATATATATATATATATATATATATATATATATATATATATATATATATATATATACACTCAACAAAAATATAAACGCAATACCTTTGTTACTGCTCCCATTCCCCATGGGATGGACGTAGAGACCTAAAATTCATTCCAGATACACAATATAACCATCCCTCCCAAACAGTGGTCACAAATCAGTCCAAATGTGTGGTAGTGGGCACATCTGCTATATTGAGATAATCCATCCCACCTCACAGGTGTGCCACATCAGGATGCTGATGTGACATCATGAGTAGTGCACAGGTGTACCTCAGACTGCCCACAACAAAAGGCCACCCTGGAATGTGCAGTTTTGTCTCACAGCAAAATGCCACAGATGCCACAAGCAATGAGGGAGCGTGCAATTGGCATGCTGACAGCAGGAATGTCAACCAGATCTGTCGCCCGTGCATTGAATGTTCATTTCTCAACCATAAGCCGTCTCCACAGGCGTTTCAGAGAATATGGCAGCACATCCAACCGGCCTCACAACCGCAGACCTCGTGTAACCACACCAGCCCAGGACCTCCACATCCAGCAGGTTCACCTCCAAGATCGTCTGAGACCAGCCACCCAGACAGCTGCTGGAACAATTGGTTTGCACAACCAAACAATTTCTGCACAAACTGTCAGAAACCGTCTCAGGGACGCTCAACTGCATGCCCGTCGTCCTCATCGGGGTCTTGACCTGACTCCAGCTCGTCGCCGTAACAGACTTGTGTGGGCAAATGCTCACATTCGATGGCGTCTGGCACGTTGGAGAGGTGTGCGCTTCACGGATGAATCATGGTTCACATTGTTCAGGGCAGATGGCAGCTGAGAATGTCCCAGTTCTTGCATGGCCAGCATACTCACCGGACATGTCACCCATTGAGCATGTTCGGGATGTGCTTGACCGGCGTATACGACAGCGTGTACCAGTTCCCACGAATATCCAACAACCTCGCACAGCCATTGAAGTGGAGTGGACCAACATTCCACAGGCCACAATTGACAATCTGATAGACTCCATGCGACGATGTGTTGCACTGCATGAGGCAAATGGTGGTCACACCAGATACTGACCGGTTCTGGGTCCCCAGACCCCCAATAGCGCAAAAAACTGCACATTCCAGGGTGGCCTTTTGTTGTGGGCAGTCTGAGGTACACCTGTGCACTACTCATGATGTCACATCAGCATCCTGATGTGGCACACCTGTGAGGTGGGATGGATTATCTCAATATAGCAGATGTGCCCACTACCACACATTTGGACTGATTTGTGACCACTGTTTGGGAGGGATGGTTATATTGTGTATCTGGAATGAATTTTAGGTCTCTACGTCCATCCCATGGGGAATGGGAGCAGTAACAAAGGTGTTGCGTTTATATTTTTGTTGAGTGTATATATATAAATATAAAAACACCCGGCACGCCCCTGCGGGCGGTTTATCCTTCAAGCTCGGGTCCTCTACCAGAGGCCTGGGAGCTTGAGGGTCCTGCGCAGTATCTTAGCTGTTCCCAGGACTGCGCTCTTCTGGACAGAGATCTCCGATGTTATTCCCGGGATCTGCTGGAGCCACCCGCCTAGCTTGGGAGTCACCGCACCTAGTGCTCCGATTACCACGGGGCCCACTGTTACCTTCACCCTCCACATCCTCTCGAGCTCTTCTCTGAGCCCTTGGTATTTCTCCAGCTTCTCGTGTTCCTTCTTCCTGATATTGCTGTCATTCGGAACCGCTACATCGATCACTACGGCCGTCTTCTTCTGTTTGTCTACCACCACTATGTCCGGTTGGTTAGCCACCACCATTTTGTCCGTCTGTATCTGGAAGTCCCACAGGATCTTAGCTCGGTCATTCTCCACCACCCTTGGGGGCATCTCCCATTTTGACCTCGGGACTTCCAGGTTATACTCGGCACAGATGTTCCTGTACACTATGCCGGCCACTTGGTTATGGCGTTCCATGTATGCCTTGCCTGCTAGCATCTTGCACCCTGCTGTTATGTGCTGGATTGTCTCTGGGGCATCTTTACACAGCCTGCACCTGGGGTCTTGCCTGGTGTGATAGACCCCAGCCTCTATGGATCTTGTGCTCAGAGCTTGTTCTTGTGCTGCCATGATTAGTGCCTCTGTGCTGTCTTTCAGTCCAGCTTTGTCCAGCCATTGGTAGGATTTCTGGATATCAGCCACCTCCTCTATCTGCCGGTGGTACATACCGTGCAGGGGCCTGTCCTTCCATGATGGTTCCTCGTCTCCCTCCTCTTTCTTGGGTTTCTGCTGCCTGAGGTATTCACTGAGCACTCGGTCAGTTGGGGCCATCTTCCCAATGTATTCTTGGATGTTCGTTGTCTCATCCTGGACTGTGGTGCTGACACTCACCAGTCCCCGGCCCCCTTCCTTCCGCTTAGCATACAGCCTCAGGGTGCTGGACTTGGGGTGAAACCCTCCATGCATGGTAAGGAGCTTTCTTGTCTTTATGTCAGTGGCTTCTATCTCCTCCTTTGGCCAGCCTATTACCCCAGCAGGGTACCTGATCACGGGCAGGGCGTACGTGTTGATGGCCCGGATCTTGTTCTTACCATTCAGCTGACTCCTCAGGACTTGCCTGACCCTCTGCAGGTACTTGGTGGTTGCAGCTTTTCTAGCGGCCTCTTCATGGTTCCCATTTGCCTGCGGGATCCCCAGGTACTTGTAACTGTCCTCTATGTCTGCAATGTTGCCTTCTGGTAGTTCAATCCCCTCAGTTCTGACTACCTTCCCTCTCTTTGTTACCATCCGACTACACTTCTCCAGTCCGAACGACATTCCAATGTCATTGCTGTATAGCCTGGTAGTGTGGATCAGTGAATCGATGTCTCGTTCACTCTTGGCATATAGCTTGATGTCATCCATGTACAGGAGGTGGCTGACAACTGCTCAGTTCCGTAGTCGGTATCCGTAGCCAGTCTTGTTAATGATCTCACTGAGGGGGTTCAGGCCTATGCAGAACAGCAGTGGGGACAGAGCATCTCCTTGGTAGATCCCGTACTTGATGGTGACTTGTGCTATGGGCTTGGAGTTGGCCTCTAGTCTTGTACGCCACATCCCCATTGAGTTCCTGATGAAGGCTCTTAGGGTCCCATTGATCTTGTACAATTCTAGGCATTCCAGTATCCAGCTGTGGGGCATTGAGTCATAGGCCTTCTTGTAATCAATCCAGGCAGTGCACAGGTTGGTCAGTCTGGTCTTGCAGTCTCGGCTGACTGTTCTGTCTACCAGTAGCTGGTGTTTTGCGCCTCTGGTATTCTTGCCAATTCCTTTCTGTGTCCCGCTCATGTATTGACCCATGTGCCTGTTCATCTTAGCCGATATGATGCCTGACAGGAGCTTCCATGTAGTACTGAGGCAGGTTATTGGTCGGTAGTTGGAGGGGACCGGTCCCTTCTTGGGGTCCTTGGGGATCAGGACCGGCCGACCTTCGGTTAGCCATATATATATATATATATCTATATATATATATATATACATACATATACATATGTTGAACTGGGAGTCAGTGAAGTGACTTCAATTCTGGGGGTATTATGTTCAAATGTCTGTGTACATGTCCGGACTCTGGCTGCATTCTGAGCAAGCTGAAGTCGTCCTGATGACAATTCGGAAAATGTGGCAAATAAAAAGTTGCAGTAGTCTAACCTGCTTAAGTGATAGAAGGAAATCCTGGTAATCTTATTAATATGATTATCAAAACTGATATTTATAATTATTGATAATTATTATTATTGCAGGGCATTTACATTATATTATAAAGTGCATGGAAAAAACTGTTACTAGTATTTGGCAGTATATAAATACATTTGAACTGAACTGAACTGAGATCATTGTCTAAAATGATGCCAAGGTGCCTGACCTGCTCGCTGTGTTTTAGAGAAATAGATGATGATAAATTATAAATATGGACACATTTTCTATCTCTGACTTTCTGAACCTGGACCAGTATTTATGTCTTGTCTTTGTTCAGTTCTAGAAAGACATCCAGCTGTTAATGTCAAGCAGTGGAGCTCATTAGTTTGTACACCATCAGAGAAAAATATGTACAGCTATGTATCATCTGCATAGGAATGGGAGGACATTATTATCTTTATTATAGTACCAAGCAAGAGTGTGTAGAGGTTAAAAAGAGCAGAGCTGAGGAGAAACGACCCTTCGGGAACCCCTGATTAAATTTGTATTTCTGCAGATGCAAAGTACTAATTAAAACAACAAATTCTGCACTTAAGGCATGATGAGAACTAATCAAGAACCTGACTTAGTTCCCTGACAGACTGTTTTTGTTGGCCTGCCTATGCAATTACAGGCTAAGTCTATCCATAACCTTGAACAGACATGTGAAATTACAGATTACAGAAACTTGGTGGCAACTTTTCTGATCATCTGTGTTTCTTGTTTTGTCGCTATTTTTGTGAGTAAATTGCTATGCTAACTGTTAGAAATTGTGGACAACATTTCAAAAATACGATGGTAAAGTGCAAATTGCATACAGGACAGAACCGTTATTGTTAAAACAAATTTGTAAGCGTCTGCACAAATAGTATGCAAATACAAAGCTAGCAAAGAACCCACAATGATGTATGCAGACGCTAGCTCAACAGCCAGAGCCTGACTTTACTGATCTTATCTGACCCTGTACATGTTTCTGTGGTGGAATCAATGTGGCGATTTCACTGAAGGGATTTGTGTGGGACTGAATCCTATGATTTATATTGTTATCTGTAATTATGAGACAATGTGTTTCAGGACATTTTATGTAATAATGAGAAAGAAACGTAATGAGTAGTGTAACAAATTACTTTATCTAACAGTAATTAATGTGCAGCATTACTTTTAAGAAGCATAACCAGTAATTTGTAATACATTACTTTTTTTGAGTCATGATCCCTACACTACTGGCACTATAGCAGCCATATGTGACACAGGAAAAGTATGGAAAGATAAACATGTGTGTAGTCTGATACTTGCATTAGGTTGGAGTGTTTCCTAAAATCACTCTTTAAATTAAAACACCCACACTCGCATCCACACCTGTGGTCAATTTAGAATCATCACTTCACCTACTGTAACAAGCCTGTCTTTGGACATTGAAACACCTAAGGAAACCCACAGAAAAGCACAGTTTGACCAGAAGATTTGAACCCAGAACCTTCTTGCTGTGACACTAACTATTGCTTCACAACTGTAATTTTAAATGAAAATAACAAACAAACAAACTGTTTTCAAATTAGGCTTCGCAGGACTGTGAGTAATTACAACGGTTGTTTAAAATGAGTCAAGCCAGATCTTCAGCTGATGTTATTCTCGTCATTTCACTTTGTTAACCTCTGTAAGCCATCCAGTATTACAGGAAGATGAGTCACCAAAACACTACAAATAATCAAATACTGAGAATTACCAAATGTGCTCCTGAAATGGCTAATTTGTGTCAGAAAGTCTTATCAGAGGCTTCTGGATTAGAGCTCATCTAACCTACCTGGAACAGCTAATCATGTCAGAAAGAACTGATGAAATCTCTTTTCTCTTTACTGAACTTGAGCCTTCAGCTTGAGCCCAGCCAGTGTCAGCTGTCAGACGTTTTGTCCCCCAGTGCTATTTGGCCCTCCTCCTTCAGACTCTGCTATGATGTAATGCTGCAGTGGGGGCTTTTAGAGGTGGAAGGCACATGGGCTGTGTAACAATGATGCCTGAACCCTTGACCTCCTTGTCGTGACCCTCTAACACTGAATCAGCTGGTAGGTGGAGCTTCTTCTCAGCAGACCATCCCTAATATGGCAACTAGCCTGCTGTTAGCATTAGCATGCGCTTGACCTCAAGGCCAGAAGGTTGAGGGAAGACCCTCAGCCAACACTTCCTTTCCTGAGTCCTCACATGACTGCATACAGTCAGCTGCATTTTCACATAAAACAGGAAACAAAACAGAATAACAGGTAACTTGATGCACATTCACTCATGTGAACTCGCACATTTAGTCAGCCACAAATTCAGGAACACATGCACACATAGGCAATCCCACCCAGGTAGAGTTACCTTTAACATAAACATCTACACCCAAAGAAAACAACACTTCCTCTCAGGGACACATTCCTGTATCCTGAGCTGTGCCACTGATAAGCGTCCTGTGTGAAGCAGATCATGGGCTGAGTTTGGGCTAATTCAGCACCTGGGAAACCGTCCGCTCTGGTCCTCCACCCCTGTCTAACTCCTTCTTTGGGAACAATCCCAGCCTTGTGCAACTCCCAACAACGTCAGTGACACTCTACACTGCACCATTGCCACTAATTGTTAGCTCACAATGCTTCCTGGTATTGTATTCAACAATGCCCACTCTGAATAGAGAGTCTAACCTACTTGTATTGTTGCTAATTAGTTTCTTGAGAGGAGTAGAAAATGGGGAGAGAAAGGCAGCGAGAAGATGTTGGTAATGGACTGCAGTTTCATTGGAGTTGCCAGTAAATAGAGTTGACAAAAGGCTTTGTGGGGTCGAGGGGCGAGGGTCGGAGGTGAAAAAGAAGAGGCGCACCTGCGCTCTCCACGGGTCGACAATGAGCTTATTCAGCTGTTCTGCCCAGCAGGACGATGGAGGGCAGAGGTAGTGGCTGAGCACCGAACAGACTACTAAACAAACACAGGGTTAAAAGACAGAAAGAGTGATAAGAGGAGTGAAAAGACTGTCCTCTTACCTCGTAAAGTAAGGTAACTATGAATAAATGGGCTTAATTTCAAAACAATATCCTGATGCCTTTTTAAAGACAATGGAACAGAGAAGAGGCAGGTAGATGACAAGCAAAGGAAGTTGAAAAAGAGCACAAACTATAACTAACGTCATGCAGGTGTATGTCTGCCAGTCAATCAAGTTGCAGTTTACATCTAGTCTGTCGAGGCTCCTATAAAACATCCTTCACACACAAGTTCAGAAGGGCAGGTCTCTGCAGTCACGACAAAGTCAAGGGGAGCATGAAAGGTAACTGAAAACAGTTCATTCTAATCTGTTTTTGAGTTACATTATTGAATAATGATCACATCATGATGTTATTATGAAACTGACCCTTGACCTTTTTGACAGAAAAAAATATCACCATTTCATTCTTCATGTTTGTTGAAATTTATGATAAATTTTGTGAATTTACTCATGAATTCTTGAGCAAATGCTAAAAATGTGAGTAAAGTGGTCACATACTTCACCCTTTAACCTTTTACGATCAAATTCAGATTCAAAGCAGTTCATCCTGGACAATTGTGTTATTGAAAATGAAATCGAAGAAAATCTGCAAATGTAATGCTTATAGAAACTACAAAGAAAAAGCACAGAGGACAAAAACTGAGGAACTCATAGAAGAATGACAAAGTCAAAATGAGGGGAAAGAATTAAAACAAGGAAAAAAGACACAAAGAAGAAAAGGGCGGGATATGAAGTCAGCGGTGTTGAGTGTTTTTAAAAAAACCTGTTACTTTACAGCAGGGCGATGTCGTCCGCGAAGTCCAAGTCGGTGAGATTATGCGCTTTATGTCAGGGGACACCAATGCCATCTTGGTCAATTGATCGTCGCATGATGAAGTCAATTACCAACAGGAAAAGGAAAAGGGATAGCACGCATCCCTGTTGGACACCAGTATTGAGCTCGAAGAAATCCGTGCAGCCGCCATCCATACAGACGCAGCAGCGGGAGTTGGAGTAGAGACCACAAAAGGCGTCTACAAAGTGCTGGGGGACTCCATAGTGACGTAGGATAGCCCACAGAGTTGGCCGGTGGACGTTGTCAAAAGCCTTCTTGAAGTCAATGAAATTAATACAAATTTTCCTTTGGTAATCCAATGTTTGTTCAACGATCATGCGGAGGGTGAGGATTTGCTCAACGCATGACCGGCCACTCCAAAAGCCAACCTGCTCTTCTCGCAATCGTTCGTCCACTGCATGTCGTAGCTGATTCAAAAGAACGAGGCTAAGCACTTTTCCAGGTACTGACAGCAGCGTAATGCCCCGCCAGTTGTTACAGTCTCACAAATCGCCTGTCTTTGGAAGTTTGATAATGATGCCTTTTGTCCAATCATCGGGAACACGCGATGTTAAACAACATGTGTTTAGGAGTCTTGTAAGGGCGGCTTCCAACTGGGCTTCAGCATTTCAGGGAGGGTCTCGTCCAGGCCAGCTGCCTTTCCACTCTTGAGGAGTCGGATCGCTGTTTTTACTTCGGCAATGCTGATTTGTCTGATATCGACAGGGAGAAGGTGGAGGGTGCCAGGTCTTCGGCCTCGAACAGGTGGAGTGGCTCGGGTTGGTTCAGAGTATCGCGGAAGTATTCGGCCCCGCGTTGGTCTTGCTCAGCTGCAGTAAGGAGGACTCATCCATTTTTGTCTTGAATTGGGACGCCGCGGCCACCATGAGCCCCTGTTAGATCTTGTACAATGCGATATAAGGTTTGGGCATTGTTCCAATCGGCTGCTTCTTGGTCTTCCATGCCTTTAGCTTCCATCCACTTGTCATGCCGGCAGCTGCGTTTGACCTGTGCCAGCCATGGCCCTCTCACACTGCAGGAGTATGCGGATTGGAGGCCACCTGGTCCTGAAGCGACTTTGCCAAAAGACCCCGATCGATAAGGTCCCATGAACGGTCGGAGATCCAGCGTTCATTGAAGCCACCTTGTCGGCGACCAATCTTCGATTCTGCGGCACCGACAACAGCCTCCTTTAGCTCATCCCAGAGGGTAGCTGAATTTTTGTTGTTTCCTTCCTTTCCTTCTTTGGTGAGGATCTGGAAGCGGTTTCTCAATTCGAGTTGAAATTCCGCTGCCATATTTGCTCTTCTGTTGGAGTATATACTTGAAGAACTGTGACTTTCACATGCCCAGCTTGGAAACGAGCCAAGATTAGGCGGTCTGAGATGGTCTTCCAGCCCAGCAACAACGTTGTTGCACATCACTAGAGAACACAGCCCACACCGTGCACATGGTCTCGGGGGATGGCCAGGGTAGAGCACCGTCTTTCCATTGCTTACCATCTTCTCACTTCATGTCCACCGCATTTCAGAGATGCCCAAGATGTCCATCTGGTTTGAGTCAAATTCATGTAGAAGCTGGCCCACTTTACCCGTTTGGTACAGAGTCCGTACATTCCATATTCCATAATGAGTAGTTTCTTTTGGATCGAGAATTGATCGACACATTAGGCAATGGACGACCCGAGAGCTTTTCTCCACCGCTGTCATCAAGGGTTGCCGATCATCTTCGCCCTGGTTCAGTTGATACTGAGATTCGTTTGCTGATTCTGTAGCAGTCGGGGTTTTACAGGGTGGGGGTGCTAGCCCCACGCCCAACCCTCCTCCTTTCTCATCCAGGCTTGGGACCGGCAACTGCGGAGTTACAGAAGGACACAACAAAAAATATTAATTCAACAAATGTAAGATTCAGTGCACTTATTATTATTATTATTGCTTTATTAATAAAACAATTTTAAATTAAAAACTGATTTAATTGACATTGCGTTATGTATTTTGTACAAAAATTGCAATTTGTTTTTCACTGTAAACCAAGGCTACGTCCACACGTACCCGGGTATTTTTGAAAACGCAGATTTCTCTATGCGTTTGCACCTTTCGTCCACATGTAAACGGTGTTTTCCGTCACTGAAAACGGAGATTTCTAAAAACGCCTGCCAGGGTGGATATTTTTGAAAACTCAATTTTTGCATTTACGTGTGGACAAGAAAAACGGAGAAAACGGAGAAAACGCAGCGTCAAAGGTGTGCGCCTTTTTTGACGTCACACTGCGCCACGTTATTGTTTCGGTGAAATGAATTTCTACAATACTGTTACTGTTAATTGTACTCTCTGCAGTTTTTAAATGCTTACATATACACACACAGTTACTGTCCCTCTACACATACGACTCGGTTCTGCTTCTATGCCCCATCTTTGTTTACTATTTCCCACCGAGGCTTCTAAACTTCTGATTGGCCAACATTTCTACACGGTTAGGAATATATCGCCACCTGTTGCTTTGGCATGTTCCTAGCAGCGTTTTCCTTCATTTCTGCGTTTACGTGTGGACGGGATTATTTTTTTAAAACGAAAACGGAAAATCTCCGTTTTCAAAACACCCGTGTACGTGTGGACGTAGCCCAATTTTTTCTTTTATTTTCCTCCTTCGATAAACCTCACACAGCTAACTTGTAATTAAAATGTGTATAAGTAGCTGTAAGTAATTTTTCCTTTATGTATCAACCCAAGTACTAATCACTCTGCAGCTTGAGCACTGACCCATCAGCAGTGTATGCTCAGACCCTGTGCACCAGCAAAGACTCTTCTTCTTTAAGCTCAGGAAATATATATATCACCTTTCAAGTCATGTGATTTCTATCCACGTCAAGTCATGTGTCCTAAAAGCCTTTTGTTTTTTATTCTGAAGTCATCTTACTTCTGGCAGATTTACAGTGTTTTTGCTAGTGGCACAAAAGTAAGCTGATAAACCTCGCCACACCCCTGCACAGTTCTGCACCATCCAGATAGTCCCTTATAAGGACACAGAGCTTTAAAGCCAATGTTTCACTGCATTTAAGAAGGTGCCTTTGTTGCAAGGAAGTATTAGTGAGCTTATTTGGTGTTTTTACTTAAAGTTAGAAACTCAGCAGACTAAAAACAGAGCAATAGGTATCGTGTAGCCATTCCGTGTTGGCTCTTGTTAATGTCTTTTCTTTTCCACCAGATGACTCTGCCTCCCATTTTCTCAGTTGTTTGCTTAGTCCATTTTTGGTATCTTTTATTATCCCATGGCCTACTTTTTCATACACATCTCACTCCAAGGAATCTACACTAGCTTATATAAATAATATAACTCTTAACTACCTTTTATCCTTCAAATTCAAACACACAGAAACACACACACACACATGTTTAAACATGTATTCAAAGGAGGGAAACACATACTGAGACCCACTGCTGTGTGTGTTATATATTGTCACAAAGTCCCAAGGCCATGTTTTTGTTTCCGTTGTAAATGTAACTGAGTAAATTCAGGCGCTGCTGACGGGGGAGTCATGGCACTGGAGACCTCTGCAGAATGTAAAGCCTTCAGTTTTGCATGGTTACACTTACTGGGAAGATTATGTGTTACAGGGTGTGTGATATATCTGTATCTCTGTGTCTGTAAGATGAGCTGTGTGCATACATGTACATTATGCTGTGTAAATTATATAACTTTCACATTGTGGAAAAGGAAAGATATTGCAAGCATACCTCATAAGTGTTATTTCGGTATGTGCTTCACATTAATCTCTATGAACTTATGCTGGGCGACATTGCTGAAGGTGTCAAATTTGTCTAGCAAAATTAAAATTTGTATTCAACATCCCCATTATCCACATAATTAATAAATAAAAATGCAAATTTAATGCAGGACATGCTGTAGTCTGATAAAATGATAATATAGCCCTTTTACGTTGCAGCAATTCTATGTTTACATACTTACAACGCCTTCAGCTGCACATCCCTGACATGCAACATCTTGTAGTTATGCAAATACTTATTCTTCTAACAGTGATGTAAGATGGACATGATGCAAAAAATAACGTAAAATTGTTGGACAGGAAGATGTCAGATCAAAAACTGCTTTGCGGCTCTGCTGGTTTGGGCATGTTGTCATGATTACAGATGAGATTACTGTAAATATGACTCATGATGTGACACTTAGATAACAGATTTACAGTATGAGTCTGACTTGTAACAGATAAGATCACGACACAACTGTAATGATTTCCACGGAAATTTATTGTCCTAGTGGCGGTATCTTGTGGTCACCCCATTAGTCATGTGAACTGGGATGTCAAAATAGCCCTAAAGCCATTTATACTCATGTTAGAGGTAAATGGTTAAAAACCCCAAACAAGCACAGATGCCAACAAAGGGAGGCAATTAAAGGAGGAATGCAGATATTTCTGAGATGAAAATAGACATTGTGACAAAGGGAAAGACAAGACTGTATATCCATCCATCCTCCAGCAACCCAATTTTATTTTACAACCGGTTTCGGGTCACGGCAGCAGCAGCCTGAGGAGGGAAGTCCAGACTTCCCTCACCCTGGTTACCTGTTCCAGCTCATCTGGAGTACACCCAGTCGACTACATGTATAATATATTTTTATATACATAATATATATTATATGTATTTCTTCTGGGCGTGGCCCTAATACTCTGTTGTAGTTGGAACAACATCTAAGGAGGCAGAGGAAAAAGCTGACTCACCCAAAAGCGTCTAGCTGTGCATCAGTACCAGTGCTTGTCTAAAGGTATGTGGCACTATTTGCCAAATGCAGAAGACTGATTGGTCAGATCTATTTATTTGCATGTGAGAAATAAAAAAAAATCTGTCTTAATTAAAAAAAAATAAATAAATGCTACAAATTAATCCTGAAGAACTTTGATGTTGGTAAAAATGGCTGCATTAAGAATAGGTGAATCCAAAAAAATATAATTAAGACATAAATTATTTGCATGAAAGTTACATATCTGGTGTGTAAAGACTTTAGGATTAGAAAAAGAGTGGTTGTGAATGGATGAATGAATGAATGCATAAAGTACTTTGAGTGCTCAAGTACAACAGCCCTATGTAAGAACTATACCATTCATCTATTATCACGGAAATGGATGCACAATCTGCTTGGACACTTGTAACTCCAGCCTGACCATGGTGCCAGTGCCAGGTTAATACCTTAGGCCTCTATAATCGCCGCACTGGTTGTGCTGCATGCAAACAGAAGTAACAGTCAAAGTCAAAACTTCTCTGTGTAACTTGGGAATCTCTGAGCTTCTGTATTGATATGTCATTAAAATGGCAATAAAAACCAATACACAGCTTGCACCGAGGTATAATGGGCCCATTACTCTCCATTTTCACAGTTTCAGCTTTAACTGGAGATTTATGCGTCAGCAGGAAATTTACATTGTACCTACGTTGGAACTGCAAACCCCTCTGAAACGCATTAACCTATGGCCTAACCTAATGTGCAGCTCCATAGAAAAGTAATTATACATTGAGGCTCACAGCTATTGCGATAGGCTTCTTCAGTACTGTCGATTCCTCCTGTGCTTTTCCTGCATTAAAATTGTTTATCTTAATTTTAAAGTTCTTTTAATGCACAAGCACATAATGCACAGGCCAACAATGGTGTCAGCCAGTTATGTTGTTAAATCTAAATCAGGTCTAGGAGTTACATGACATGGCTGATCTGTGGATAAACATGGGATGAATAGACTCACCTTTGACCTTTACCAGGAAGATTTAGTTTCCTAGTAAAACTCATAAAGCAAGCATAGATATGGCCTATCAGAAAGTGTTAACACAAGTCACCATGTCATCCAGCTTTACAAAACACCAACAAGTTACTAACATTGTTATTTAGAGTGAAGTACTCAAATTTTGTCCACAATTTGAACATGACAATGTCCTGAAATAGTAGACTCAAAGAGACAGTAGAGGGAATAAAAGCAGTAATGGGAGGGAGCAGGAAAAAAAAGCAAGCAATATAGGGGAATGGGCGAGGGGTGTGTTATGTGGTCGTAAGAGAAGGCGACAGAGTGGAAAAGAGAGAGAGCGGAAGAGAAAGGTGTTGGTGCATTTTTAAATAGCCTACGTGGAACACCAAATCCCCTCACCAGCACAAATCAGCTGACTGACTGCCACTTGCCAAGAAGTAGGTGGGGGTGGGGGACCAGGGCTTATAACTCTCTCCACTGACACATTCAACATACAGAGACGAGAGAGAGCTTTATCCCTGTTGGCCCTGAAGAACTCTATCCTGTTTAAACATAGATCAGATGGTGCACAGGGGCAAGACGACAGAGAATGGCATGGAAAGAAAGAAAGATCAAGAGAGGTCAGCTGTCCTTCTTTCTTCTTGCCATGCTGCCAGTATTCATACAATCACTTCTCTTGTCAGGCTTTGACAGTACATATCACTGCTTTATTCAGCTTTTGTCAGCGCTTTTATGCTTTATGGTTTGGTTTTCCAGAGGGGCTTCCTATACTCACAGAACCCTTTAGTGATTCAGACCTCATAAAGTTTGTAGTCTGTCAGTAAACACGGAGCCACAAAGTAAAGCTGTTTGGTTAATTTGTGAGTTTATGATAAATTTGTGGAAACCAGCCCAGGATTTTCCTCCTTCCAGATCAATAAGTTATAAGTGAAACACTGTTAAAAAAATCAATTCTAATCTCTCTATAAAAAGAAATCAATTCTTTTTATAGTCAGTACTTGACCATGAGATGCAACTTAACTCTCACCCAACCAAACCCAACTAGAGCCACGGGAAGCCCTAATGCTAACTGTGCCATTTCTAATTCACTGTCATGCAGATCATTGACAGCCAGGATAAAATGGGACCTGTGTGCGAGTGTGTGTCTTTGAAAGACTGAGAGAGAGGGAAGAGTTATTAATGACAGACTAACCTACTTAAGTTTTTGTGAAGTTACATCATCTTAAGCCAATTTTACAGATATGAATATTGTTGGCTTTGTTAATCCCTTAAAGGTCATTCAAACATTTAGACAGAGCTCGCTTTTATGTTAATATTCCTTTCAGCTTTATTTGAACAGTACAACAACATTAACAGAGCAATCCATAGTGCTCTTCATGAGACATAAAGACATTTAGGTAACTCCTCATGCCTTAAAGACAATCCAACGCAGACTCTGTCCACATGGGAATTTGTGTAAAAGTATTTTTTTTTTAAATGTATTTTGGTCTTTGTCCACATGTAAAGACTGTTTTAAGTCACTGAAAACAGAGCGTTTGAAAAACTCCAGTGTTTGAATCACTTATGTAAACTGTTTCTGCATTTACGTGGGGACAATGAAAACAGAGATTTTTTGTGCACCTTTATTTTTTTTTTCCAGTTCAAAAAATATAGATTCAATTGCACTGCTCAAAACAATTCACGATGGGTGAAAAATGAACTCTGGAACAGAAAAAATAGACTTGCATGACTGACTTTTTATCCTGTCTTCATCTCTCCTGTAGTGCAGCTGCTTTTCTGCCATCTCCCCCCAAAATATGCAGTTTATGATACGGGCAGAGGGCCATGCTTTATAAATGGTCGTGCTTTATAAATGGCACTGCCTAAACTTTCTCTCCTTCTATGTCACCCTCCTCCAATCTCCACACCACTCCATGACATTAGTGCATGGAGAGTAAATGAGCATGCCTGAAACACAGAGGCAAAGAGGTGTTTTAAAAAGGTGCATGCACTGAGTCACAATAAAATTATTTATCTATGTATTTTGAATCTATGCCTTTTGCTGGCAACCAAATTTCTCTTATTTCTTCACACTTTTATTCATGTTCCATTTTAACTTGCCGTTATAAAGATGACCAATAAAAACCATCAGTCTGTTCTTGGAAGCAGTTTTCAGAATTCAGATGTCATTGCTCAAAAGATATGAGATGAGATGAGATAGCCTTTATTTGTCAGTTGCAGTTGCCCACAACCGAGATGACAGACCTTGCCGACCATACATACAATACACAAACATCACATTGAGGAGACACGTCAGGCTAGGTAACAAGGGAAAAAAACATCGAAATGTGTAACACAAAAGGATAATACAGGAATGCACAGATATCAACGCACCATAACACAATAAAACACAGACAAGCAACATGGGAGAGAATTCCAGTGTGTACAGCTGATCTGGGACCGCTGCAATCTTTGATTGCGCCTCCCGCTGATCCGGTGTCCACATTGGATGGGAGGTAAGCAAGGGAGGAGGCATTGGATTCAGGGGAGGGAGGGTGATAGTGAGGGCATATCACTATCAGTGTACATGTTCCATGCGTGTGAATGTGTGTGTGTGTATCCCGTGTTCGGCTAAGAGAAAGTGTCACCACGCCCGGTTAAGCGAAGGTCAACAGTCTCCAGTGGACCCAGGTGGCCTTGAAGGAGGTACAAAAAGTTCTGACAACAATCCTGTTATCATGGGAAGAATTTGTTGTTCCGGTCAACTTCGACCTTGGCAGGCCTTCAGCTGGCGCCAGAGGGGCTGCATGAGTGAAGATGGTGAATGTTTGGGTTTAGTGCGAACAACTGCATCCAATTTTTACAGTTGGTCTAATGTCCATCACCGGTCACCAATTATCTCAATTCCCGTTGTTGTTCTCCAAGATGTTATCCATATTGCGTTCAAAACACAGTCTGAGTACTCACAGCCCTGCCAATCGTCTATCATGTCGGCATCAGCCTTATGGGATTTTGAACAGCTGTAGCCACTTCTTGTTCTTCGATAAGCCAGGTCCAAGCCAGCTCCAATCAGCCCAAACTCTGTTATCGTGGTTCCAAATTGGTAGATGTCGTTCATTGTCCTCGATCGAGAGTGTCGCCAGACACACGACGCAACCGACCATCGAGTATCCGGCAGCAATCGTCTCCGCAGGACAATCGGGCTCTCCCAAGCCCAGCAGGATTAAACTTTCCTCTGTTCTGTCATCAGCTCACCTCTTGCCCTTTCTCGACCATTTCTTTTCTCCTTCATTTCTTCCTCTTTGGTGTTCATTAAGGGATTTTTTTCCACCCTTATCCTTTGAGATGTTTGTCACCTGATCAAGAAGAAAAAGACCAGAGTAAGGTGTGTCACATGTTTGTGACTGTCACGGTTCTGGGTCAATTTTGACCCAGCTTTTTCTGTTTCTGTTTTGTTTTGCTAAATATTTGAATTATTTGGGTTTTTAAGTTGTGCTTGTTTGATTTTGTATTAAGGGTTATTCTTGGTTTTGTTCTCTTTACTTTATTTGGTGTCCTGGCCTTTAGTTTAGGTCACTGTCTTCTGTTTTATGTGCCATATTCTTTCTGTCTTTCTCTCTGTGTCAAGTTTGCGTTTTCATGATTTGTTTCTTATTTCCTGTTTTACTTTGAAAGTTCACATCTCATGTCAGTGTGTTCAGTTTTACCTCTCCCCTGTCTCGTTAGCCTAATTTCTCCCAGCTGTGTCTCCCTCCTGTTGCCCATTCCCTAATTACTCCCCCGTGTATATAAGCCCTGTGTTTTCCTGTGCTCCCTGTTGTGTTGTACCTTCAACTTGCTGTGTGTTTGTTATGGCCAGTCCTCCAGCACCTCGGTTTAGCGTTTTGTTTTCCTTTGTGAGTTTTATTTTGTGAAGTGTGCTTCCAGCAATAAAGCTGCATTTTCAGTTTAATTCCCGTCTCCGAGAGTCCTGCATTTTTGGGTCCACCACTTCTGCTTGCCTGCCACACAGCCAACTATGACAGTGACAGATTCCACAACACATCTGTTGTCATTTCAAAGGCTCAGCATAATGTTAAATTCAGAAGAAACACGGAAGACGGATGGTCTGAGTTTTGGCTACGACCCCTGCTTCTAGTTGGCCTGAACAAAGCAATACAAAATTATTCAGTTTGAACAAACTAAATCTTACCAGATATATAAAACAGGGAAAATCGGACAGTTCTTCTCCAAAGCCTTTGCACTGGCTTCTGGTTGGGTAGATATCAGTTTAAAATTCTCACTCTTACTTTTATGCCTTTACGAAGGGAGGCCTCCACCTATATCACCGAGCTTCTTCATCCTTATTCGCCAAACCGGATCCTTAGATCCACTGATCTAAGGATCTGACTATTCCAGAGACCCGTTTGAAAACAAAGGGGGATCGCACTATCCAAATCTGTGGAACAGTTTACTTCCCCCTCTACGCACCATTCACTCTGTGGCTTCTTTTAAAAAAACATCTGAAAACTCATCTATTTAGACATTTGGGTAATGTTCTTGTGTAATATGTTGTTTTGTATGTTATGTTCTTTGTGATAGATTTGTCTTAAAAAAGTGCTATATCAATAAATTCAACTTACTATAACATACTCAAACATATATCCCAATGTTATAAAACATTTTAAACCCAACTGCAGATCATTCTGAAAAAGAAAAGCGTTGCTTCTGGTTTCAGTTTTTTTTGTGCCTTGTTGCTTTTTAGATTACAAGTTCTTTAAAGTTCCCGGAGCATTTGGTGGACAAACAGCTCCATTTCATCCATACTCAGGGCCTTTAACCAGTAGCAGACTTGTGCCTGTGGGAAATAGTTTTCATTAAAATTAATGCTTTTAAATGCTTTCCTCTGTGCAGTAAATAATGGGAAATTCTCTTCAGTCAATTTGTGGCATGACAGATGTGACAGATTTTGAATGATGGCCCAAATTAAATTCCACTTCAATTAAAGAGTTAAGCTGAAGTGGCCATACCAGTGGGTTTAAACTTGTTAACAAATGCTGCAAATGACAGTCCAGACATTCTCTTACTGAAAGACATTCAAAAGCATGCAGACATGCACCACACTAACGAGAGGAATGCTTGCACTCGCATCCAAACACATACAGACTTTGAAACCAAGCAGGCGTCCTTCATCCGTAACCGAGTGGAGTGGTGTGCTAACAGCTGCAGCGTCCTGTGGCCCTGCAGCGAAACATAATAAAATGCAACTTTGATTACATTCCTTTGTGACCGATCACATCCCACTTTTCATTCTCTTTGCTGAGTGTTTTATGCACAACCCCTCAGTATTCACGACACCGGGCAGCAATCTAGTCCCTGTGGCAGTGACTCAGTCATGATGCATCCTTTTGATGTCCTGAGCTTGGGACCTCCCAACATTTTATGTCCCACCTGCCACTTAGGTTAGAGGTGGGCCTGGAGTGAATACATGCACAGCTAACATGTGTTTGATGATCAGTTCATTACTGTATACTGAAAGGAGTTAACCCTTTCAGAGCTTAAGGCTCAGAACAGAATTAATTATATTTCATGTATATAATACATTTTTGTTTTGTTCTTATTTTTTGAAGCTGTTCCAT
The DNA here is from genome assembly GCF_900408965.1 of Simochromis diagramma. Lineage (NCBI taxonomy): Eukaryota > Metazoa > Chordata > Actinopteri > Cichliformes > Cichlidae > Simochromis > Simochromis diagramma. The sequence continues at coordinate 4,388,018 of NW_024387095.1, read as the reverse complement.
AACAAAAAAAAAATTTTCTGTATACAACCAGAAATATTTTAATATGTAGGCGAGTCTGCATTATTCACACAAAGTATAGTTTGTTTAAACAGAAGTTTCTGCTCAATGTGACCATGATACTTTATAGTATCTGTGCATTTAAGTCTGTGTCTTTTGGACTAATTTGGCAATCAGTGACATCAGGGGCTTATGTGTGTATAGTGTTTACAGAGACTAATGGAGGAACAGGCACTAAGTTTGAAAGACAGCCTTGTTGAATTTTCTTTATGGCTTTGAAGTAGGTTTGGATACAGTTAGCTTACCAGGACACTATGGTGGAAAGAGCAAGTAATGTAGTTTCTGTGGAACATCTTTTCAAGATAACAGCAGTATTTGAAAAAGACTAGATTGCTTTCTTGTCATCCTGCTAGCTTGTGATTTTTAAATCTTGCTTGCCGATCTCATCATCAACAAAGTTCTGCAGATATCAAAGATGCAATGGGAAGCTAGATGGGAAGAAACATTACTGAGATTAAGGATTTCTTTTTCAAGATTACCCTGGGCCCAGTGAGGCAGCAAACCCACAGTGAGAAAAGTCATTTACAGAAGGAACTTGCACAGGTTTGAAACCAGGAGGTAAGAGTGCCAGCATGTTGTGCATTGGGCCACTCTTGTGCTCAAAATGTCCTGAGGAAAGACCATCAGACCCCCAACTTCCGCTGACATGTCCTTTTTGTGTTTTTATTGCATTGATAAATTTCAGGTTCTCATTACCAGCAGTGTTCCTGCACATTGAGACAACAGATTAGGGAAACCTGCAGTCAGCTGAGACTGAAGAAGTCACTTAGATGAGTGACAAAACGTTTCTCCCACTGAAAACCCTACGTCCAGATGAACAGAATCAAACTTTGGGGATCCTTTGTGTGTTCTTTGTGGGTGTCCAGTTACATTCAGCCATCTTCACTAGTAAAAGATTTCAATACACATTTTTAAGTTTAAGTAATTCCTGCAATTTAAAAAAAGGAAATAGATAAATAAATACAAACAACAACAAATAAATGAAGTCTTCCTGTTGGTCACAGTTTGCCTGATGCAAGAGCTCTGGGGAGTTGCATCATTTTGCAGCCATGATTCAACTGTCGTGTCACTGTGAGATGCACGTCCAAGTATTCAGTGTTTTGTTTTAATATGTTTTACTTGTTTTTTTTACTTTTTTCCATTTTTCCTTGTATTCCTTACTGTATGCGAGGTATCAGTGTACGCCAGTACATGTAATGCTTGTGTTTATTTTTTTTATTTCATTTTGCCAGTCTTTCCTCCTTTGTTCTCTCCTCTCCTTTTTTCCGAAAGAAAAAGATAAAGTAGTGCACAGGCTTCTATATCATCTGTGTTGACTTGCTTTCTGTGGATTTCAGTCAACCGGCCTAATAATTTCAATCAAGTAGTTTCTTTTTTTACCCTTTGACTGCACAGTTCAGGAGGAAGGGCTTGTGTCCAGCTATGGGCTAAGTCATTGGTTGTGACAGACTATGCGCCTTAGCTGTGATTGGCTGCTGAAACCTCCTGATCTGTCTCCACCAGTCCTCGCTAGTCAGGTGACCTGCTGGAAAATCAATGTTATCAATCTGTCCTCTCAATGTGCAGGAACACTGCTGGTAATGAGAACCTGAAATTTATCAGTGCAATAAAAGATCCTTCTTTCTCTCCTTTAGGAAAAATAAATAACTTCACCTCCTTGTTTTGGTGTAGATTTATTAGGATGCTCTTTGTAAATGGACTGGGTTATGAGCTATGACTGTTGCTGTTTCTTTTTCATTCATGGCCTCACAAATAAAGAATTTTTGTGATCACGAAGAGGCAAACACAGCTGAGGCACAAACTGCAGGTTTAAGACGTCACTGGTTTCAATGGCACTCATAAATGTTACTGTGTGACATCGTATCTTGTCTCCCTTGTCCTTTTTGTCAGTATTATGCCAAATAAATGAGGAAAATGAATCAGGAAATGCAGAGAATTAGTACAAAAGATGTGAGGGCAGCTATGAAGAGGATGAAAACTGGAAAGGCGGTTGGTCCATTTGACATACCTGTCATACCTTCTCTGAGAGAAGACAGTGGACCTTTTTGCCCCATCCATTTTCTGCCTAAGCCTTTTTTTGTGTGGGACAGTCAATCAGAACATTTGAATCAAGAGAGTGGGGAAAAAAAGTTTGTTTTGGATGATAAATGATCCAAGGGGCAGCACCAAGGCCTGTCTCAATGATTAGTATTAATAAGAATGCAAAGTTGATCTAGTCCAAAGATTTAATTGAAGAGCTGTAAATGTGCAGATTCAATCCCCTACAAAGTGATTTTTTATTCTTTATATGCTGTTGTACAAACACGCACACTCACACACAAAAATGAGTAAATCAGGAAAATCAGATCTGTCAACAACATCATCATCATGCAGTAGTAAGAGCCAACAAGAACAGTGTCAGAGACACTGCAAAGCGATTGAGATGTGACTGTGTTTGGCTGGACACCATGAAAAAGCCAAAAAGAAAAACGGTGTGTGCAATCGAGTAAAGATGTCACTTCATGGTTTCATGGTTGGCTGAACAATATTAGTAACAGAAATCGAAGTAAACAGTCAGCCGATATCACAGTATGGGAACATGGTGCCATAATATATATTTCAGAAATTTGTCAGACAGTTTTAGTTTGCAATTGTTACCAATGACATACTGGCTCTTAGAGAAGGTTATACATAATAGTCAACAATCTTCATCTGACATCTAACATTTGTGGGGCAGGGTGTTTCCGATACCATCTGACTGTCCAACAAGCAGGTCAGACGGACCGCAAACCTAGCCTAAGTGACGGTTAGCAGAGTTCCCGGTTTTGAACAAGGAGCTAAAGTCTGGAAAGTAATTAGGCACTTAAATACAGCCTATAAACAAATGTGGCAATAGAGTGTCAATCCGAAATAATTTCTCTGCTGATTGGTCCTGTTGCTCAACACTCAACACAGTTCTTCAAAGTCTTCCTGCAAACACTTCCCATTTGCACATGTGTGATGTTGGCATTGTAGCTCTGCCTGCCTCTCGGTGTGAACGCTGCGGCTCCGGACACCATGTAGTTATGTGGCCGAAAGCGGCACTTTCAACTTAATGAGACCATGTACTGCCTGATTCATTTACTCTAAAATACATGTTGTGGAGACGAGAACAGTGTGTCATTAGAAATCACTTGACGGGCACCCAAAACAGAAACAGTTTCTTCTTTCTTTCTTTTTTCTTTCCATCCACACAGAGAGGGAAATGGAGACAGACGGAAGTCAAGAGGCAGGCAGAAGAGAAAAATAAGGAGGAGGAGCAGGGAGAGGAGGGTGAGGGGTGTCAAAAAGTGTGAACTCCTGTTTCTTTGTGACCTGTTAAAATCACTCTGTGAGCATTCAGGGTCAGTGAGGACGAAGGAGGGAGGGGGATCCGTCCTTTCTCTGCTCAGCGGGGAACAGCTCATGCCTCACTGCCTCACTTTGGACCCAATCTATATGCTCTTTCTTCTCCCCTTGTATCTGATTCTGAAAGTGTGTCAAAGCCAATCATTATGTTTGTTGCGGATATCGTTGACCTCTGTGTGTGTTCATGCACGTATCTGTGTGTACTTGGAAGGGAAACCTGCAGGCGTTTTTTTCTCATGCGCTGACTGTTCAGCATCGTACCAAAACCACACAGCAGAGGCTCTCTCTGGGAAACACAGCATTTCTGTCAAATCTGTTTTGAGATGCATGCAGCTCCAGAGGTCTAATTATGCTCGGTTTGAAAGTACAGACACCCCGATGTCAAAGACAGACTCTATAAATCACACACAGTCATTAGTGGGAAAATATACTTTTTTTCTCTATTCTTTTGAGGGCTTGGCAATACAACATAAGCCATGACAAATAAAAGCAATAAACTATTTATTGTTGAAGGCTTAGAAATGGTTGCATTACTCCACACAGACAGGAATGGCATTTACGCAAACGAATTGGCTGTAAACGCTTTTTATTTGAAACCCGGGATATAACTAGAAACTTGTGGCTTTCCATGAAAGGATATGTATATATGCATGTCTGTGTGTAAGCATGTGTGTGCGTGTAAGGCTGACAATCCCGTGTGCATGTGTGACAGTGTGTTTTCCTTCTCACTCACTTTCTCTTCTACAATATGTCAAGTAGCTTCCAAATATTTTGTGTCAGAAATAAAGTTTGCATGAGGAATTTCACAGAAGGCCGTGGCAAAAATACATTAGACTATATGGTCAGGAAATATGAATCTGAATGTGTACAAGTTAGGTGAACAGAAACACTCCCGAGTCTTTCTTTTCCCTACTTGTGGGCCTCCAAGTGTGAAGCCTCCTACAGGAACCAAAAGAGAGAAAAAAACAAAAACAAAAAAAAAGAAAACATTATTTTACCAGCCACGATCATGTGAGTTTGTGTGTATATATGTGACATGACAAAATGAGGTCCTGGAGACCATGGCAGAAACACAGGTTGTTTTGGGTACTTTGCCTGGTGTAAGTTTCTGTGGGTACACCTTACATACAGGTGAGTAATTCAGGTCAGAATGAAGGAAAAGATATGGCCTGACCCACTAATACTAGAGCAAGTATTCAGATAATAATGTGACATCAGGGAAAAAGAGTTAGAATAAGAAATCATTTATTCGTACAAGATCATCTAGCAAGAATGTTGCTAGATCCCACCAATAATGGACAGTTCATGATTTTCATGGTTCTATATGGACACCCTGCACATACTCCACATGTGCAGTCACACTTTACATGCAACCTCTTGGTTGAAAATAACCAAGCGCACTGACCGTCAGTGCGCCCCAGGGCAGCTGTGGCTACAACGTAGCATGCCATCGCCAGTGTGTGAATGGGTGAATGACTGAATGTAGTGTAAAGCGCTTTGGGGTCCTTAAGGACTAGAAAAGCGCTATACAAATGCAGGCCATTTACCATTTAATATCCTGTGGGACTTCCAGATACAGATGGAGAAACTAATGATGGCTAATCAACCAGACATACTAGTGATGGATAAGCAGAGGAAGATGGCCGTATCGATAGACGTAACTTTACCAAATGATAGCAACATCAAGATGAATCAACACAAGATTGTGGGCTGATAGAGGAGCTAGAGAAGATCAAAGTCAAAGTCAAAGTAAAAGTCAACTTTATTTGTCAATTCTGCCACATGTACAGGACATACAGAGAATAGAAATTTCGTTACTCTCAAACCCTAGATGAAATAGCAAGTGAACATTTAAATATAAGAGAGTGATTAAAAAATGCAAATAAAATAATTAAAAAGTAAAAATTTAAATAAATACAATACAAATTAACAAGAAAGCTATGCAATATACAATATACAATATTCAAGTAAGGGTAAATGACATTGAGTGTAAAAGGATGGAGGTAACAGTGGTCCCTGTGGTAATTGGAACACTTGGGGCAGAGACTTCAAAACTTTGTGTCTCAAGCAGATTCCAGGAACGACATCTGAAATCTGTGTGTGTCACAAGATCAGGTACTGTCAGAACCCAAGAAGGCAGTTTGGCCGTGCATGCTCAGTTAAGTGGACTTTATTATATAGTGAGGGGTCATGAAAAAGCATGTTCAACTTGGGAGAGATCACAGGTCTTCTGCCAGAAAAGAGTATAAATTAGAGTGGAATCCAACAGGAAGATGTTGAAAATGTATGTTTTAGTGATCTCTACTTGGATCTAGTGTGGGTGGTGAGCTGAGTTGGCAGGTGAATTTCTAGAGTGGATAGGGAATGAGCTGTAAGTCAGTTGGAGTGCAGGCAAGTGTTCCTTTGATTGATGAGGAGGTGCAAAAAGGGACCAGATTTGTTGGAGCCATCACCAAAAAATGCAGGCCAGTGGGTTCCAGACATACACGGTCCAGATGAGATTTTCAAGTTAGTTACTGGTGGAAGGATTTACAGACAAGGTAGCTGTGGCAGGGTGTGGACTATAGTGATGCTGCAGGGAGACTGTCACACCGGAGCTGCATCAGCTCATCACACTTCCCCTGCATTCAAGTCTTTGCTGGGTCCTGACTGTGTTGTTGTTGTTGGTGTGTATGTTCAGAGGATAGTCAAGTGAGGAACCGTGGCACCACCTGTCCGTGATATACTCTGCCTAATGACTCCAATGCAACCAGGTGTGGGAGAAATGACTTGCACTGAGATGGTCCACCTCTGGGCGAAACCATCAACAAAGCCAGCACAGCAATTTCACCTGAGAATAATGAACAGAGGGCAGGAAGGATGGGAGAAAAAGGAAAATAACAAAAAAGACTTCTGCCTTTATCAGTTATTAGGCTCACATCTGCTTCCACATTTTAATTCTTGGACTACGTGAGAGTAGCTTTTCACAGTTCAAAATAATCTTCATTTTCAACTATTTCTTGGTGAAGCTTCATCCAACTTTATCCATTTGGGGGTGGCTGTAGCTCAGGAGGTGGAGCAGGTTTTCTGCTATTTGGAAGGCTGGTGGTTTGATCCCTGACTGCCCCAGTCTGTGTGACAAATATCCTTGGGCAAGCAACTGAACCCCAAGTTGCTCTCCAATGCGTCCATTAAAGTGTGAATCTTAGATAGAAAGCACTTTCATAGAAAAAACATTGTATGAATGGGTAAATGAAGCTTTGAGTAGTCTGATAGAATAGAAAAGCAATATATAAGAACCAGTCCATTTACCATAGTCTGAAACAAGCCATTTTGAGTCAAAGCTGTGTGAGCAGAGCATTCTCATTCCCAACGCAAAAATACGGACAACTTGTCACGCCCCTAGGTGTCTCATAGTGAAGCAAAAGGTAACCTTCCACGTATATATAAACCAGCTTGCGGCGGTAAGACACGCTTAGAGAAGAGGCTCCAGCTGCCCATTTGAACACAAAAATAAAAAAGTCTCACTGATAAGTCAACAATAAAATAGCTTGATGTAGTGGCCATCACATAGTGTTTTCCCAAGTGACTCAGGATCTGAAAATGAACAGATTTAATGTACATAATGCTTTATTAGGTTTATTATTTTTACTTGGCACGAAAAACACATCAATTAATTTCAACCCGCTCTCATTCCCAAAGGGTAAAGACGACTTATCACAATCATCTGTATTTTACACATTGGGATGAGAACGTGTTGGTGTGAGACGACAGTATAAAGCTCCTACTGGGATACCCACTCTCACTTATGTCATAAAGAGCCATGGAAACCAACTGACTGGAGGAGTTTGAAGTTTGCGTTGATAGACATGCGGACCTCATTATTTGAAACATTTTGTGGTGACAGACGTTTTTGTTGCGTTTGGTGATGGTTTGTGCTGCTATCATTTTAAAGATATTAAGAAAAGTTTCTAGAGGTCATCAGAGGTCAACCAGCCCCCCCACCCCCATCCCACCACACACACACACACACACACACACACACACACACTTATCAAATCAAACAAATATTATGTCAGTCAGTTCTACTACATTTGTGGTGGTTTGTGCTGCTACAGTTTTGTTTGTCCTGCTATCATTTAAAAACTTTCATTTCTGAAGACATTTAAAAAGGCCTGCCACTTGGTGCGTATCGGTCGGACCCGAATCAGAGGTTCTGTTGATGAGTTTGGTCATCAAAGGTTAATGGTTGGTTGACCTTGGATGACCTACAAGCATGGCACACCTAGAAACTTTTATCAATATCTTTTAAATGATAGTGGCACAAACAACAATTTTTGCAGCACAAACCAGCACAAATGTTTTGGGGGGGGGTCAACTTCACTCTGATGTGAGAGGGGATGGGGTGGAGCAGAGCAGTAGCACCAGTGATGACAGCAAGTTGATGAGAACTCGTCAGTCTGCAACCAAAGTTTTCTAACAAGTGGTAACTTGTGTAAAACCACAGTAGGACAGAGGCTGGCAGATCCCAAGCGTATCGAAGACCGATGGCAAGGAAGCTATTCTGGTTAAAGCACTAGCAGCCCTGCTGCTCGGTTACAGCTGAACAAACACAAGAGGGCACGATTGAAATCTCCTTTCATTTAGCAGGCATAGGTGGAGTAACACATTAGAAGCAGTGAAAAACTTCCTTGGTGGAAAACAGTGAACTAGATTAGTTTGAGATATTTTCCTTGATAACATCAAACTGATTTTCTGACTGATGAGTTTGTGTAAAGCTATGTCATGAAATGTTGAATTCTGCCTTCTTAAAGCTAAAGAATCCTTCAAAAAAAGAAATTCTGCATCTGCATGTACTTAAAACGTTAATTGCCCTATTAGTTTGCACTGATTAAAAAAAAGAAAGAAAAGGTAATCCTGCTAACACAGACAAACACACAAGCCAAACCAGTCACACAACATCCTAGGCAGAGGCAATAAAATGAAAAAAAAAAAAGAGTTGTAAAAGTAAAAAGAACTAAAAGTAAATCATCTGTCAGCACTGGAGGATTATCAAAGACTGACATTATGCAACTTACTTTTTACTTCTAACAGGTTCTTGCCATGTTTGGAACATCTGTGAAATTATCCATTAACATGATTTAGATTTTGTTAAAAGTGACTTATCCTGACAAGGTTTGTACAAACACTCCAGCATTCTGCAGCTGCACAATGCAGAGCAGGTGGCATGGAAACACAAGTTATAGGAGGCTGGAGACAGTGATTTTAGTTTCACTCCTGGCATCTTTATTATTGCTCTCCCCCACACTCCCCAAAAATCAGATAATACTATGCACGCTTTAAGCCTTTCCTAGCATCTTCGCCTGTCATCTCTCCCACGCAGCCTTCCCAGCACTGTGAGAGGACAGGATATGACCGCGCATGAGTTACACAAGATTAATCTGCCACTTGATGGGAAATGTGTTCTCGAGGTCTCGCATGGGAGTTAGGATTTAAAAGCCGGAGTGAGATTACATTTCTGTTCTTCTCTTTTTCCATTGCTGACAAAAGGAGCCCACTTTATTTACTTTACCAACCTTTTACTGCCACTCCTCCCCACCACCACCACTGTCTCAACCAGCATCTCTGCTAAGCCATGAGCTGGGGAACCAGTTACACCCCCCTCACCACCACCACCCCATGGTCACTCTTTTTGTTCCTTTAAACAATCTTCACAACTCAACTTGACACATGAATAAGGTAGTTTTTTATTTTATTTTTTTATTTTTTACAAAACCCACACTAAGTTGCACTCTGTGGAACTTTTCCTTCAAGGGCTTACTTAGTCAAGATTAAATGAAAAGAAGGAGTAGTGAAGCAGCATGGAGCCTACAAGACTTATTTTCTTCAACAGCCTCACATTAAAAATTGATCTGATGTGCAAGGTTGCAGATTCTCCTGTTTCTGGCATGTGACACACACTTTTACTTTTAACCTCTCACAGAGTAAAGACCAGCCTCAAAGCCAGTCCTCTTGAAAGAAAGCACATTATTTCCTTGTTTTTTTAATAAAAGACATGTGAGGTCATCAGACTTGTTCCACATTTCAGCACTACTCCAACACTCGTCCATAAATGTCAGAAAAAATGCATTTGACATGTTTGATTTGCCCAGAGGCATGACTGACTGTAAGCGGTTATTAATCAGATTCACCAGTGAAGCCCAATCCTGGTTTGTCAAAAGTGTCAAAAGGTGCTGAAGTTGCGTTTTTTGCTTTCAGCCATTCAGGTTTATTAAGAGCCTTCAGAGGATCCACAGACATGCCTCCAAAGCTGGAGAGTAGCACAAATTTACAAACATGGCCCAAAAGCAGTACTCCATTAATATTCCATGACTACCAGTGGTCAGTCAAGACCTAATAGTGAAACACAAGCTACAAAAGCTGACACTCAGAGGCACAGTTTTCACTGTTAAATCAGGTTTTACAGAGCAAATTTTTCAGGATCACAAGTTCTAAGCTGCACTGCAGAGGTAATATTTATTTATATAGCCCCAAATCACAACAGTCGTCACCTCCAGGGACTTTATATCGTAAGTTAAAGTCCCTACAATAACACAAAGAAAACCCCAACAATCAGACGACCCCCTTTGAGCAAGTACTTGGCAATAACGGGAAGAAAAAACTCTCTTTTGACAGGAAGAAATATCCCGCAGTGCTAGGCTCAGGAAGGGGCAGTCGTCTGCTGTGACCAGCTTGCAGTGAGGGAAGAAAGAAAAATTAAAGCTTAGATAGAAATACTGCAAAGTCATTCAGTGTTACATAGCATGAATTCCCTGATTTTATGCATTTTATAGCTTAACTGTGGAAGTAGCAGCCTGCTGTCCACTCACATGCTTCTTAATTATTTGACAAAGTGATTTTTCTAGAGGCAGCGGTCATTGAGAAAGCCCTGGAGATCTATGCTCTCACGTGGATATTACCGTATTTTTCAGACCATAAGGCACACCGGATTATAAGCCGCATTAGGCAAAACAAAACAGTCAGGTAAGTCAAATTTTACTCATCTCATTCTTCTTGCTTCCTCCACTTCCGTACCATTGATTCATTAATGTTGAATTCTCTCACAGCTGCTCTATTCCCATGTTGTTGCAGTATATTAATGACTAACCTCATATTGTGGATGAATTACCTCAGTTGTTCTCTCGACTGAAGTTTGGTCCATTTACAGCATCCTGCCATGCAATTGCATTTGTCCCTAACCATCAGGAACCCTCACATTAACTGTTATCCAGTGGAAAAAAGTTAGCGTTCATCCTCCAGCTTAACTTTGTTTATATTATGCTAACATAGCTGTGTCGCTAGCGATCACGTAGCACATCATTATATACCAGCTAGTCCAACTTCAGTAACCCTACAAACATCACTGCTGTTTAGTTTTCTGTCTTCATTTATGTTGGAAGTGAGTGTTAATTTTTTCAGAAATCTCTCAGTCAGAATATGCTATATCATGTTTAGTTGGAAACTAGCAAGCTAACTTCCTGCTAACTTCTAACTCCGTTAAATGTAATAAATTCTGTTTTCATGGGTGCCTGGATGTTAAACTTAATTGTTTCACCTTGTAAAGCAGTAACGCTGATCATTTTATTAAAGATGAAAGAATTTAGACAGTTTTTAATTCTCAGCGATGCCGCAGTGTTCGTTTGACTTTGGGACCTGAGGCGGATGGAGTTTTGGTCCCAGATTACTCCGCGAGGCTCCTGACTACGGTAGCTGTAATGCTCCAAAAATCCATCAAGCAGTGCGGATTATAAGGTGCATTGACAACTTTTGAAAAAATTAAAGGTTTTTAAGTGTGCCTTATAGTGTGGAAAATACGGTAATCACATTACATGCATACTATGCCTGACACCAGCTGAAATTAATCTGGGCCCACCCTTTGAAGTATGCATGCAATGATCATAATAGTGGTCAAATGAACTGGACAAGAGAACAGTTGCACCCAGATAGCCTGTGAGTATGGCCTGTAGAACATAGCAATAAGTGTCATGGTAACAAATTAAAATACATTCAGTTATGTTATTAACTGCTGAATGAAGATGAATACCGTCCATCTGGAAAGAATTTGCAGCGCTTCACTTGTTCCACATTTTGTCTTGTTACAGTCTGATTCAAAAATTTATTGCATTCATTTTTCACCCCAAAATTCTACATAAAAGACCCCATAGTGACAAAGTGAAAAGGTTTGTTTGAAAAAAATGTATTAAAATAAATAAAAAACTAAGACAACATGTACATAAGTTTACAGCCTTTGCCATGAAACTCAAAACTGAGCCCCGGGTCACACTGTTTCCACTGGTGTTTCTACAACTGGATTAGATTTCACTTAGGGTCAATTCAGTTGACTGGATGTGATTTGGAAGGGCACAAACCTGTCTATGTGGGATCCCATAGTTGACAATGAATGCTGAGGCACAAACAAAGCCATGAAGTCAGAGGAATTGTCTGTAGACCTCTGAGACACGATTGTATCAAGACACAGATTTGGGGAAGGGTACGGAAACATTTCTGAAGGTCCCAGTGAGCACAATCTGACTGATCAGTGTAGAAGGGCCTTATTTGGGGAGGTGACCAAGAACCTAATGGTCACAATGACAGAGCTTCAGCATCTCTCTCTGGAGCAAGGCGATCCTTCCAGAGGACAACCATTTCTGTAGCAATCCACCAATCAGGCTGGTATGGTAGAGTGGTCAGAAAGAAGCCACTTTCTAGTGAAAGACACATGACACTCTGCCTGGAGTTTGCCAAAAGGCACCTGAAGGGGTCTCACATAATGAGAAACAAAATTCTCTGGTCTGATGAAACAAAGATTGAACTGTTTAGCGTGAATATCTGGGGTACACCAGGCACCACTTATCACCTTGCCAATACATCCCTACAGTGGAAGCATGGTGGTAGCAGCATCGTGCTGTGGGGATGTTTTTCAGTAGCAAGAACTGGGAGACAAGTTGGGGTCAAAGGAAAGATACAGCAATGTACAGAGACATCCTTGGTGCTAATCTTCTCTGGTCCAAGTTGTTGTGGACCTTAGACTGGTGCACAGGTTCATGACCTTATGCACACTGTGAATGTCTGAGAGCTCAGACTTAAACCCAATTAAACATCTCTCATCTGTAAATGGTTGTACACAAATCCAGCCTGAAGCAGCTTTACAGGCTCTGCAAAGAAGAATATGAGAAGCTACCCAAAATAGGTGTGCCATGTTTGTAGCATCACAGAACTAAAATGGTTTTGGGAGCAACAAAGAAAAGTATTGTGCTGTAACATCTTTTTGTGTCTTTCACACACAGGGGACCTCTGGCCTATTCAGGCTTGACTAAATTTGTTCTTAGGAGCCTGTGGCAATAACATGTGTAAATGTTACATACTATACCTTTAAAGAAGCATTCTAGTTTCATGGCAAAAAAAAAATTGCACTTTACAGGTAGCACATACATGCACACAAATACATGTACAATATTATTAGGAACATGGAGCTTCTAATAATAGCAAAAACTGAGGAATGGATGTCAGAAAGTGAGTGCCATTATCTTACAGGTGGAACATTGCGGCAGCGCCCCACCAAAATTTTCTGTTAAAGTCTGTAAGTCCCTTCACATGCAGAAGATGGAAGACATCCATAAGAACATGGCTAGGTGGACCGAGCAGCTGTTAGTTGGATGACTGTAAGAGTTTAGAAACATTGTGGTGTAAAGGGCTCCACATCCTGACCTAATCAGTTACCCACAATCCAAACAGCATGTCAGACGCACAGGTTTAGCAGGCGGTAGGGTTTAGACAGAGCCACTCTGCAACTGGTGCGAAGGACATGCTGCTTTTTACCCAATTCAAACACACAACTGCTCAGTGTCAGATCAGGCCCCAATGTATGTCAAAATACAAAGTGTTACACTCATACATAATGGCCTACACTCTGATGTTTTTGATAGCACACTCTGGAGCAGTAACATTTTATCAGAAACAGAGGTTTTTTTAAGAGGTCTTTTAATTTGAAATCCATAACCCTCTTAATATTTAAGATAAGATGAACTTTATTCCCAGAGTTGGGAAATTCAGATTGTTATAGCAGCAGAATGGACAGGGCAGGAATAAATAGATGGAGCATAACTTAACAACACACACACACACACACACACACACACCCATTGGAAATGTGCACCCATGCAATCCTCCGAAATCCCAACACGCACATTGCATAATGTGAATAGAGCAACATCCAGGGGTCACAACTTTACTCCTCCAAGGTAAAATTTCTAAGCCAGCAAACCTGAACATGACATCCTAAATCATTGCATTTTTTTTTTTTAGTTTAAGCAGTCGTGCCAGCATAAAACTGCAAATCAAACTACATGTCTTGTTCAGATTTGGCTGAAATGAGCGTCAAACAAAATTTGGGAACTACTGCCAATAAGAGCTAGCTGGTGATACCATATAGTAACATCAGAAACTTTGCCACATCAGAGTTCTTTAGCAATAGGTGAAGCACAAAATAAAGATCAAAGATTAAAAATAGAGTGAAAGGTACAGACAGTGGCTGCAGCAGACACTTTTCATTTTTTTTAAACACTTGGTATGTTGGAACTTGTTTTTTGGGCCAACAACATCACAAAGACAAGTAGCCCCCAGACTAGTTTTACTACATATTTTTTACACTGCCCCCACCTGACAACAGACACTCCCTGCAGGTAGATGGGTCATCTGTAGCTGCCCATGGACTGCCAACACACTGCCACAGAACAATAATTTTCTCTTTACTTGTCATTAGCTCCCAATAATAACATGTTAAAAGGTCGTCCCAAATTGCACAAAGCATACTGATGTTGAGATGCCTGTTTCCACACTTGTATTTAAAGCCTTTTTAGGGTGAGTCAAAGTCAAGTCACAATTCTTCACTGACAGTTTTAGTGTTTTCTCTGGATTAAAACTTGAGTCACTGCAATGTTTTTGTGCAAGTCTCAAGACTTTACCTCTGTGAGATCTTACATGGTGAAGTCTATTCATCTTATGGTCAACGTCAAGTCTTTGTCTATTTGTCCTCATTAACTCTTTTAATTTAAATTGTTATCAAGGAGCATTGCAACAAGGAATGAGCTTAAGATTAACACATCTCTGTGTAACATCCACCAGGTGATTTGTGATCCAGCTTGTGTTCTTTAAACATTCACTCCTTTTAATAGAATTCAACTGTTTGAAACACCAAATGGTGCTTTACCTTTAATGCCAAAATGAATAACACGTTACATGAAATGTAACGTGTTAAAGTTTCAGAAAATCTGAAGTTCTTAAAGGTTGAAGAAGAAGCGTCTGCAAACATTGTTGCTTTTTGAAACAGCATGCACTATAGGCTGAACACATACTGGCGACTTTGTTAGATAAACCTTGCTAGTTAGTACGAGGTTGGACCAACTTTTGCCTTCATCATTACACCACCACCAGCGTGAACAGTCGATATATGGCAAGATGGATCCATGCTTTCATGTTCCTTGCAACATATTCTGACACTACCATCTTAATGTCACAGCAGAATTCAGACTCATCAGTGCATACAGAACTTTTCTAATCTTTTATCTTCCTATTTTGGTAATCTCGTGCAAATTGTAGCCTCTTTTTTGTTCTTACCTAACAGGAGCAGCATCCAATGTGGTCTTCTGCTGCTGTAGCCCATGTGCAACAAGATGTGTCCAGAGATGCTCTTCTTAATAAATTAGCTGTAACGAGTGGTTATTTGAGTTATTGTTGCCTTTCCATCAGTTCAAGAGCATCTGGCCAGTCTCATCTGAAATCAATTTGACATTTTCACCCTGTCACTGTGTCAAGACTAAGAGCATTTAAATCAAGCCTTTGATTTAAATGCTGGTCAGAGAAGTTCAACAGGTTAACTGTGAACATTAAGGGCTGACACATTAATAAAGCTGTTTAGGAATGAGGGAATGAGGCAGCAGACAAGTAGGTAAGTCAACAGATTTAGTTTGTTTCCACTGCAATATCTCAAAGTCACAAAGCACAGAGGGAAGTGAGGTGAGTTCTAAAAAAATCAACACATAACCCCAGTAATCCACAAGGCAAAACAGCACAAAGAAGCCAAACCACGAGTAGTGGTGTCTGATCGGACTGCTGTCAAACAAGGGAATTCTTCAGCTTTAAACCCTGGTGACCTATCCAGGGTGTAAAAATGTTAATAAGGTTTGATCAAATTTCCCACACAACCTCAGGCAGAATAAAACCATGCTCAGAGAGGGGCAGCCATCTGCTGAAAGAGCAGAAAGCAGAGAGAGACAGGATAAAAGGTAAACAATAGGAGAGACAGCCAGAATTTAATAATTGTTAATGATTAAGTACATCAGTGTTGTATAAGCACACAGAGAGTGAAAAGAGCGAATGAGCGAAGAAGAAACAGTACATAATCAAAAGTACCCAAACAGCCTAGGTCAATAGCAGCATAACTAGGGGTTCAGGGTCACCTACAAGCCTTCACTATAAGCTTCATAAAAGCCTAATCTTAAAAGTAGAGTCCTGAATCCAAATTGTGAGCAGGTTCCATAAAAGATGGACCAGAAAGCTGAAGGTTCTGCCTCCCATTTTACTTTAATATCCTAGGAGCCACAAGTATACCGGCAGTCTGAGAACGAAGTGTAATAGTAGTGATCCTCAATAGTGTAGTGGTTAACACATTTACTTAGCAAGTGAAAAGTTGGTGGGTCATTCTAGCCATGAACATAAATCCCTTTTGTGGTCGTCTCAGAAAGAACAGAACTCTGCCAAATCAAACATTTGGAGCAACCTGTTGAGAAAAGAGAGGAAAGTAGCTTTTTCATCTACATAGCAATTACATGTATGCACCATTTTCAAATAATACCTGCTAATGGAAGCATGTATAATTTAAAATACTCTAATCTCTGTAATAAAAAATTGTGGTCAGCAGCACTGAACGTGGCACTGAGGTAAAGCAGGACAAGAACAGAGATGAGTCCACTGTCAGATGCTATAAGAAAATTATTTGTAACCTTCACCATAGGTCATGCATCATAGCTGTTTCTGTGCTATGATGCATTCTTAACCCTGACTGAACTCTTTAAACAAACCATACCTTTGCAAATGGCATTAATGACATGTCTGTGGGATGGCTGTGAGTAACTTTTTTTTTCTCTAATGGTTAAGCTTTTATTCACAAGGCTGTGTTCAGCTCTTTTGAAAAGAAATCTAAGGTTGTTTCAGTTTCCTGTTCAGTGATAAATAGTGAGATGTCCATTTCCTCTCCAGCTAACGTGTTATCTGCTTTATGGTGTGTTTGTGAGTTCTAACAGGGAGTCAAGCATTTGGGGCTTCCTTTTTCAGAGAAAAAGGACGTACACACAGTATGGATGTAACACTATTAATCAGATAATCAACCTCTGTGAGAGGAGAGTGAAGGTAGCTGCTCTGCACTGTGCTGGCACATGGCATTGAGGAAGAGCACAGTGGAGGAATCACTTCCTCACACTTAAAGCACTCCCAGAAAAGCTTGTGCTTGTGCTTTAACGTCAGGTGCTGTGTATTCTATAACTGTAAAATTCAATATTATCAAAAAACAATCAGACAAAAGACGGTTTTCAGGAAAAGCTGTTACATGTTCAGTTTGTATGTCATACGTGTGTGTGAGTGTGATTAAAACAATGAATGAGATTTTGAGAGAAGCCAATTGAGTCTAATAATGAATTAAATGTTGAAGGTGTTATGTTCAACATATACAGAGTGGGCCATTTATATGGATACACCGTAATAACATGGGAATGGTTGGTGATATTAAAGTCCTGTTTGTGGCACATTAGTATTTGTGAGGGGGCAAACTCCTCCAGATAGGTGGTGACCATGGTGGCCATTTAGAAGTCGGCCATCTTGGATACAACTTTTGTTTTTTCAATAGGAAGAGGGCCATGTGACACATCAAACTTATTGGTAATGTCACAAGAAAAACAATGGTGTGCTTGGTTTCACCGTAACTTTATTCTTTCATGAGTTATTTACAAGTTTGTCTTTGTTCACAGCCATTGACATGTCGTAGAGGTTAACACGTGAGGAGCGGATCGAAATTGTGTTGATATCTGGTGAACGCAGTAACCGGGTCATTGCAGCAGATTTCAATGCAAGACACTCTACGAGACCACCCATCTCCCATGCTACAGTTAGCAAACTGTTTGCTAAGTTTCGTGAACCTGGTTCAGTGTTGGATTTGCCAAAATGTGGACGCAAAAAAAACTGTCACTAATGAAGAAACATCAGTGGCTGACCTAGCTTCAGTCAGCAAGAGCCCACAGCGTAGCACTCGCCGCATGCCACTGGAGAGTGGCATTAGTCGAACATCCCTTCGGCGGATATTAGCTACTCACAAATGGCTCCCTTACAAACTCCAGCTACTGCAGCATCTCAACGAGGATGACCCAGATCGGCGCACAGAATTTGCAGAATGGGCAAAACAAAAATTGGAACAGGACCCTCAGTTCACGCAGAAGATTTTGTTCAGTGATGAGACAAACTTTTATGTGAATGGTGAAGTTAACAAACAAAACCACCGCTATTGGTCTGACACTAACCCACATTGGATGGATCCCTCCAAGACTGTTGGAACAACAAAAGTGATGGTTTGGTGTGGTATATGGGGTACAACGATAGTGGGTCCATTCTTCATCAATGGTAACCTCAAGGCCACTGGATATTTGAAATTGCTACATGATGATGTGTTTCCCTCTTTATGCACTGAAGCTGGCACGTTCCCTGAGTTTTTCCAGCAAGATGGTGCACCACCACATTATGGGTGCCAGGTCCGAGCATTCCTAGATGAACAGTTTCCTGGAAAGTGGATGGTTGTCGTGGGCCAGTTGAATGGCCCCCTGTCACGATCCTGGGTCTTATGACCCAGCGTTTTGAGTTTTAGTTTATTTTGATGTTTATAGTATATGGTTAAGCTCATTAGGTTTTCTAGTTCATTTGTTATTAGATTCCCCTTGTGTCTTCCAACCCCTGTTAAGTCTCCCTTGCTCTTCATGTGTTTCATGTCTGTTATGTTGTCAAGTTCATGTAGTCATGTCTGCGTTTCATTAAGTTTCCTATTTTATTTTCTAAGAGGTTCTGTGTTTTGTTTTACTTTTTCCCTGTGGCGTTGTTATGTCCACGTTGTGTCTACTGTGCCTTTCTGTCCCATGTTTCAGGTTCCCATGTTCTGTCTCCCCAGTTGCTGTTAAGTTTACATGTTTAGAGTTCAGTCAGTGTGTTTCCTGTTTTACTTTCAAGGTCCATGTCTCATGTCAGCGTTTCTAGTTTTGCTTCCCTTGTCTCGTCCAGCCTGATTTCTCCCAGCTGTGCTCTCCTTCTGTGTCTCATTCCCTCGTTATCCCTCAGTGTATTTAAGCCCTGTGTTTCGCTTTGTCAGTGTTGTAGTCTCCCTCATGGCTGTCTTTCCCTATGTGTCAGTTTATCCATGTCCCAGTTTAGTTTTGTTATTTTTTGTGCCATTCTGCAATAAAGCAGCTTTTTGAGTTTAATTCCTGTGTGGTGAGTTTTGCGTTTGGGTCCTTCTCCTGCCTGCACACAGCCAAAACATGACCCCCTTACACTTTTATCTTTGGGGTCATCTGAAGGCAATTGTCTATGGTGTTAAGTAAATTAATTTTGATTTGTGTTATTATTACTTTTATGTGATTTGGGTCTTGTAATAATACCATGGTGGTATTATGGTTTCTCTGTCCCAAATACCCATTCACAGATTCTGCTAATGGATTTGTTAGCCTGCCTGTTCAGCTGTCATGTGACTGCATGTGAAGTCCCAGAGCAAGCTGTGCTACACCAAGATCCAAGATTAGACACGTCTCTACGTCACATACTATGTCATAATGCTTTTCCTCTGTCTGGATGTTCCCTTTCTATAGAACCGATTCCAATACCTTACCTCACAAATCTATTTTGCTCCTCTAGCAGACCTTTGCCTGCTTCTGACCAGTAGAGTTTCTTGTGCTTTTGTTGTTTCCGTTAGACTGAGTCCAGATTCCATACTGCAAAACCCCACTAATTTTGGAAAGCTTGGAAAAGTGTCTGAAAATTTGGTGCCTGATGAACAGCAATCCTGAAGATTACTGAG
Organism: Simochromis diagramma; assembly: GCF_900408965.1. Classification (NCBI taxonomy): domain Eukaryota; kingdom Metazoa; phylum Chordata; class Actinopteri; order Cichliformes; family Cichlidae; genus Simochromis; species Simochromis diagramma. Next base: position 4,368,469 of record NW_024387095.1, on the reverse strand, counting down.
TAGTGCTAGCTGAGTATGTGTGTCATGGCAGAAAGGGGAAACTGATCCTCTTAGCAGCCTGGAATTGGCCCACTCTCAGGAAAGTGTCACTTGAGTTGGTCAACCTGAGAGTGCCAGGCAAGATTGTCTAGCCGTGTATCTCCTTCCCATAGCAACCTCCTACCTCCGCCAACTCGCAGTGGGAGTACTTCTGACCTGAAGACAATCAGCACTTGTGAGCACATGACTCTGATCTTTCCTTGAAAGTATGCCAAAGCATGCTGTACCTGGCCTCAAGGCACAAGTTCAATCCAAGGTGCCACACTGCCTGTTTGTACAATTAGTGAGCTTCTGCTGGGCAGGATCTCCTGTTGAGAGCTGCCAGGCATACCAAACTCTAGTCCAACAGAGCCCAACAAAAGACACAGACCTCACCGCAAACACATCATAACACATACGCGAACCCTAACTTCTTTGCGTCTCTTTGCTCCCACATGTAGTTTCCTTGATTTAAAAAATGTAGAGCTTGTGATCTTTTTTTATTCTTTCTTCACCTTTTTAACTCCCCACATTCCTCTTCTTGTCTTTCTTTCTTGCCTCCAGATGTTTCTCTGCACATGTCACGCAGACAGTGACAGAGGGCCGTCAAGCCATGCTCATTCCATCAATTTATTGAAAACAGATACAAATATGAGTTCATTCCTGAAGTGCAGCCCCCATTGTAACAATCAATAAAAGAAGGGCTGGTTTTGAAAGCATGCTTGGCATCTGACTGATATCAACAAAAAGCTGTACCATTGTCTCTAGGAAAGGCCTCCATTATGTTATAGAAGCAAAACCTGTGTCACAAATTTGCAAGTGAAATAACAAAAACACATATTCTATTTTTGTATATTGTTTCAAAAGTCAGCACTATGCTTTCTAAGAATGTACATCCCTATGTCACTTTGGTTGCTGTGTGGAATAGTCATGTCTATGCAAGTGGGAAAAACTATCAGGGAACATTAAGAGAAATTCTAACTGATGTGACTACAGTAACATCAACTGCAGGCCTTTAACTTTCTGGAAAACAATTCAACTGTCAGTCCTGACCTCAAAACAGCCAAATTAATAGGGCCCAAGGATGGTGGTTAACAAAGGCAGATGTCTGCCACCCAAGTTGGCATCCAACATATGGTTACATCCCTTCTTCTTTAATTTGCTGAAGTCAAAAGACAGCTAAAAGGATTAAACAGTAATGTTAAATGTCAGTTCTGATTATGATAGGGATAGCAGATTCCCAAGATCCACCAAGAAATCCCTACATTTTTCTAAGTTTACCAGATTTTACTACATGCTTTACAGTCTTGTCATTTGAGGCCCCAAACAGCCCAGAAGCAATTATCAGCCTGCAGAAAAGATCCCGGCTTCATTAGCCCATCTACGTGTTCCACCATGATGGACGAGGCCTGTCTTTGCTGTCAGCACCCGGGTTGAGTTAAAGAGCACCAAATGATTTTCCTCAACATGCTGTTGGCAGTACACATTATTTATGCCTTTTCTCTGTAAGCCACAGTCAACATAATTCAGACAAATTGCATGTTAATCATCCTTCTGATGGGAAAGCATCCCAACTCCTTAGAAAAATAGTTAACATTGAAAGTGGCTCAGCAGTGCAAATAAGTGGAACTACATAGCAAAAAATCTTCAAATATTTGTGCTGCAGTTTGAGGATGCATTCTGTTGATAAGAAAGACCTTTATTTGGCTGCTTAAAGGAATGCCTGATTATTTTTTTCTCATTTCACTTCACCTATTGGGATGCCATAGGAAGATACAATAAAACAAAAATATGTGAGGAAGTGTTGAACTAATTTTACTGTGATGAAGAGTCAAATTGGAACAGCAGAGTTCAGGTAAATTTAGGTTGTTTGTTCAGTCATCCTTTAAGAATGAGTTGCTCTTAAAAGACTATGGAGGGATAGATTTCTTTTTTCAAGAGAGGAACTTTTTATATTACTTGATATCTTGTTTTTATGATTTTAATTTTGGCCATCATTTCAGTAATGTAACAGACCCTCAGAAACTCGGTGCACTGTCTTTGCTGTTCCTAGGACTGCTTCTGGACAGAGACCTCTGGTGTTCTCTTGGGAATCTGCTGGAGTCGCTCTTCCAGTTAGTACGGTCACAGCTCCGAATGCTCCTGTTACCATTACAACCACTTTAGACTTCATATACACGTAGCCAATCACAAGGGGGGCTGAAACAGACTGAGTGCAGGGGCTCCACCAGTATCCCATTATTGCTGACAGCAAGTTGACCTAGTGTTCTTTGTGGGTCACATTTAAAGTCCAACAAAATCTATGCCAATCTCATTCTTTCCACTATTTCTTGATAAAAAATAAAAAATAAAAAGAAAGAAAATAAGAAGAGATAAGAAAACAAGATCTCCTGTAAGCAAACTAGAGGCTAACTGCAGCACACTGTGATGGGCTTGAAAGTCAGCCAAGTAACATATCACTAAGTAACAGTGCTGTCAACGTGATCTATGAATAGAATGTAAAATGAGTGTTTTTATATGAAGTGATCCGCAGGTCATAATGTGGTCAGTGAGTGCAGTGCCTGCTGATGGCATAGCTTGAATATGAAGACAGTACATGTTGACAGAAAGGAAATTCACTTCTTGAATCACTCTTGGGAGAAGGAAATAAATAAATCAGCGCAGAACCTTTGGGCTTCACAAAACCGCAAATTATAAAGTACATTGTGCCAGTGTTACTGAGGACCATCAGTGACTTTGTGTTTCCAATTAATGATTTATGGCCTGAAATGTGCTGCATTGTGAAACTGTATCACAAAGGAATGTTGACTGGGACACTTTAAAGAAGAGATTAATAACCAGAGGATATCAGATTCCCCGAGGCAGAGGAAGACAGAGAGGGTGAAAGACAAAAGTGCAGATGCAAGACCAAGACAAGATTGTTGAGTGAGACAAATAGTATCTCTTATTGCAGTTTGCTGAGACTGCAACAGAGACGAGTTGAACATATGGTTTAGGAAATGAGATGTGCATGTTTTTGCTAGCAGTTATCTGATTTCATTTTATCATTTTATTATACCCAAACTGTCCCGAGGCAAATTACAACATACTCTGTCCTGACTCTGAATCTTGAAATCAGGAGGATCCAGTGAATGTCTGTTTACCTTTGCCACATGCCATTGTATATGTTTTGCATTTCGCAATATCTAATCAAGCAAATTGTCATAAAACTGGAGAACAGCATATCAAGTCTGTTTACATGTTTTATATGAGGGCTGGTTTAGCCAGCCAAACAATAACAACGCATCACAATGAACCCGGTCACCCCTTACAGACACAAACCAGAAGTTTTCTGTATTCATACGAAGTGGACACAGTTTTCCAAAAGTGTCTTTTTGCTGAATTCGTCTAAACTGTACGTTTAGCTAAACCCAACCCTGGACAGATGGGCAGACAATAAACAAGCCACAGATCAGAAGCTAAATATTTCAGATGCAAAAAAAGCTGAAAAATGCAAAAAGAGAAAAAACATGTCAAGTAATGAGAAAACTAATCTCAGCTGGAGACGTTTTCTCGCTATTCTGGGGGTGTTTCCTTACCTAGTGCTTGTTTTTCATAATGGAGTCTCAACACTTTTTCTGCTTCTGTGGTGGAAATCACACAACGGACTATACTTATTACTTTATTTTCTCAGCGTGTGCCCCCCTCTTGCGTTTGTTATTGCAGAACAGAAGGATATGTTGAACATAGAGGGGGGCAGATGCTGAGCCTGCACAATCATAACATTTTCTTTTTAATAATTGGAAGTCCTGTGGGGTCAATGACAGGGTGGAGGCATCCAGGAGGAAAGGCACAAGGGGGTCTGGATACCGAGCGAAAAAGGGTCAGGTATGCAGTCTGGTCTGCACGTGCTTGGTAGCTGGCATGTGCATCCAATCTCTGCAGCTTTAGCAGACCAGAGCAGTTAAACAATACCTCTTTGGCTGCACCCACAGTCCAGCATGCGGTCACACTTATACAAACACTATATGCAAAGAAATTATTGTTATAGTATGAGGCCACCTATACACCTACCCAGAGGAATGTTTTATCGGTATTGCATGTGGGTGTGGTGGGGGAGCTTGGGGTAACACCAGTGGCACTCATTCACTCACATAGGATTAATGCCAGCAGGAGATCGGACCAGTGGAGCAGAACCCTCAAATTCCCAAACCCGGAGTTTTGGGAGCAGTCACCACATGAGAACTGTCCTTGGTGCAGTTTGTTGTCTTATCTGCAAAATGAAAATGAAAGTGATTTATACTGGTAAACAGTACATAAAAAAGCCAACAGCTTCAACCTGCTGACATAACTTGACTTTTCCTTTTACAGGGGAACCACATGGACGGAGCAGATTTGGAGCTGGAAGCGCACTAGATGAACAGAACTCAGTAAAATACGTTAAAGGATTCAAAGAGTTGAATGTTTTCAGCGGCTGCCCCCCCACTCACCCCCACCCGAGACTGGATATAGCGGTCCCTCATATCGGGGCTCTCCATTTACATTATTCATACGGAGGAGGGTGTGACCTGTTGGCTGTTTTTTTCTGTCTGTATAAAAACGAGAACTTCGCGTAAAAGAAAATACAGATGGAGAAGGCTAGCCAGCTCGCTGTGTCACAGAGAGTCCCCTTAAGCCTACGTGACAACTCACATACTGTCCCTTTGTGACCAGCTTAATCGGTAGAATGCCCGATGTCTGTGTGCTTTGTCTGGTTGCCGCGCTGGCTGCATTCGCCCGGCTCGCCGGCACTGTGGGCCCCGTGGTTCGATGTGAGCCTTGCGACGCCGGCGCGCTCCTGCAGTGCAAGCCGCTGCCGAAAGACTGTGTGGAGCGGGTGAAGGAGCCCGGCTGCGGCTGCTGCATGACGTGCGCCCTCGGAGAGGGACAACCGTGTGGAGTGTACACGGGGCGCTGCGGCTCCGGCTTGACCTGTCGGCACCAGCCCGGGGAGAGCAGACCCCTGCAGGCTCTCCTGGAGGGACGGGGAGTGTGTTCAAGTCCCGCGTCCAAAAAACTGAACAGCGTTCTCATGCCACCGCAAAAAGAAGGTGGGAAGTCTTTTCTTTTTTTAATGATTCTCTGACACCTTGTTGCCCGTGTGTGCGTGTTTGTGTGGGTATGTTTCTGTGCGCCCCTGAATGTTATTATGCATTGACTTTGACAGGCGCCCTGCCCATTAGGGTGCTGTTCTTCGCTGACCAAGTCCAACAGTTCCCTTCTGGGTTAAATGTGAGGCATTTATAGTGGCTGGGCTAAAGATGCTGTGACAGAGCTGCTTGTGATTAAAAAGCACAAAGAAAGATGCAAAAACGTATTTTCCGGGCTTTTTGGCAAATCACAACAATACGTGTGTGTCTGTGTTTGGGGGTGGGGGGGTTACATTGCACAGTTGTGCGCTGGCCTGCGTTAAACAAATCCCACTAGACTCCTAAAAGTTTGACTTCATAACAGGAGTCGTGACTTTCTAAGTTGGAGGGTCCCACGTCAGCTAATACTGCTTTCCTACAAGTCCCTTTGGAACATCGTCCGTAAATACGAAACAGAACACGAGGAGTTTTATGATTGACATGTTACACTTGAAAATAGTTTTAAGAAGAGGACACTACTGCTCCTTCCCTTTCTTCATAATGCACACAGTAGCATATGCACACACAGAGTCCCCCAAACCAGAATTAGCCATTTACATTCTGTAAGTTTATGGTTTATAGTATTTAGCTGAGGCCGAGTGCAGACCATGTCCCTATCTGCTGTGAAGCCCTTATGTTAAAGCTAATGGATTCTTGGACACAGCATGGATGTGCACAGTATGTGCTTCCCTGGTGCAGACAGCCTAGATCACAGCTGTCAATGTCATTTTATATCTAGGGCCAATACAGCCCACTTTGATCTTATGTGGGCTGGACCAGTGAAATTCCCCTCACTCATTTTTTCTACATGCCTCTGTAGTAAATGGAAAATATCTGTCATAACTATGGGGTCAAACTGTAAGTAGTAAATGTGTAAAATACAGATATGTATAACTTAACTATTTTGATTTAGTATAACTGGATGTGACAAAGGTCTTCATAAATAGGAAAAGCTGTAAAACTTGTGAAAATACAGTTAAATGTCCAAAATGTATGTCCTTCACATTCTCCAAAGGTATCCAAAGGGCCGAATTGGCCTCCGGGCCTTATGTTTGATACCTCTGTCTGACAAAACAGGGATGAAATTCCCAACGCAAGTATTCAAACACACAATCACAGCCAATTAGCATTGAATACCAATGTCAGATTTCTTAACTGTCACACTGAGAGCCATCCTATGCCTGGTCTTTTATTTAAATGTATGGCTGCTGCTCACACTAGTCAAATGGCACACATGTCACCTACATGTGAATACACATGGTTGTGCGTCTGGGCACACAACTGACGTCAGGCACCCAAGAGCCCATGTGTGTGTTTTCTTTTTCCTGGTTGTTTGGTTTGGCCACACTAATGCGTGGTGTACAAGCACTCAGCAGTCACAGTGTCATACAAACATAAACACACACACACACACACACACACACACACACACACACACACACACACACACACACACACACACACACACACACACAAATACAAAGTTCTCACTCTTTCACTTACTTTCCAGCTTTGCTTCTTCTCACTACCTCACCCTCTAATTTATGACAAACTAAACTCATGTGGGAGCAAAGAGATCCACCTAAAATGAGAACTACCAGTAACAGTATTGACATGAGTATTGATCTGTTTCCTTCTCCATCTGCACAACTGGAGAAGAGATCCAGAAAAGGAGGCGGAGAGGAAGAAAATGACCCCAAGTGCCCCTGTTGGTCAGAGTGTGTTGATGCAGCTCAGCGGTTTCCACAGCCATGTCCCCAGATTCAGCACAGGATCTCCTCCCAGACATTAACAAGCTCTCCTCCTCACCGCAGTTTGTGCTGTTTACCCCTGTGCTATTATACAAACAAATTGCGTAATGTGTCAATCTAAAACACCCCAGACTTCCTAGAAGGGTTATAAAAAAGTTTATATTGACAATAAAAAGGAATGCTTGCAGAAATCTAAAACAGGGCATAATTCTTTTGTCCCTGCTTGTGGACATATATGGCTGTTATTGAAAAGTTTGGGGCAAAACATGTGGAGGGTGCCTCAGGTTGAAAGGCACTTTCAGATTCTGCTCTATTGCAGCACACGCTGTTGTTGACATCCAAGTTGTTGTTCTCAGTTCTCGTGAGCCTGGGAGACTGTGGAGCTCCACCGCATCACTAACTGATCAGGTGGTCACAGAGAAAGGGTGGGCTGCTTGCCTGCCTGCCCACACGAGCTACACCCCTACATGCCCGTCCGCCGCCCTCACCACAGCTCTTAAACACAAAATCTGCTTTGAGTTAACAGTTTTAAACTGTGTTTGGGTGTGTGTGTGTGTGTGTGTGTGTGTGTGTGTGTGTGTGTGTGTGTGTGTGAGTCGCTGCATGTGTGTTCCCATCATCCCTCTGCCTCTCCAGGACGTCGTCTCTGAGATCAGTAAGCTCCTTCCACTGTGGCCTTGCGGTGGTGTGGTCGACCGGGTGGCACATGGGTGGTAGTTTGGTCCTCTCCTATTTCAGTGAGGAACATCTGAAGCCCCCCTCTTCTTCTCAGACAGATGGTCCCTGCTTTGCTGTGTTTAACGATTTGACAGGAATCTTTGCCAACACCACTGGCTATTAATATACCTGTCCCAGCCTTCTCCCCACCTTATATATGCACACATAAACATATATACAACCGTTTCTTCTAAAGGTCCTTAAAATGTCTTGTTTACGCTCAGTTCCTCCTTGTGACTCTATCTCTTGGCCTGCATACTGTGGAAATTTGTGGATATGAAATTGTCATGTTTCTGTTTATTACTTGGCTTCAATTCTGGCTCCAAACATCCCACAAGGCAATGAGCTAACTTTATTTTGTCTGCTTTTAACAGGGTCCTCATACACAGTCAAGAATTTCCTGCTGGATTGAATAAGCACAAGCGAGCATTTTGCAGTCATTTTGTAATATGGCAATTTCTATACAAAACAGAACAGCGATGACATGTTGGCTTTTGATTCTGAGGTCGCAGCTTAAGCTCCACTTGTGCTTCAGAAAAGAGATAATAGGAAGATGTTTCCATTAAATATTAACGAAACAAAGAAATGGCAATTTTACGTCCATATCAAACAAACCTAAATACACTTTCAATTCAGTTTCATTTATACAGCGCCAAATCACAACTACAGTCACGTCAAGGCACTTTATATTGTAAGGTTAACCCTACAATAATATATACAGAGAAAAAACCTACAATCATATGACCCCATATGAGCAAGCACTTTGGCGACAGTAGGAAGGAAAAACTCCCTTTTAACAGGAAGAAACCTCCGACAGAATCAGGCTCAGGGAGGGGCGACGATCTGCCATGACCGGTTGGGGAGAGAGGACTAGGCTGACTCAGATTTCCAAAAGCTTCTTCTTTACATTTAGACAACTTAACACCTAACAATCTCCGGTGTCTTTTCTTAATTTAATCCAGATATGACAAGTTTTTAAACTGACTTGAGGGTTGTAAAATTTTTACAAGAATCAAGACAGAGAATCAACCATTAAATGTCACTATTCGTCTTTATTAAGCACCAATTTATATGTATGAAAACATAAAATTGTTAAATTGAGAACTTTTCTTTGCACTTTCCATGTAGAAAATGCTGGAAATCAGGTCGAAGACTCTGTCAATGTCACCCAGACAATTACAGTGCTGCCTGGCGTGGGAACTGTGAAGGATGGACATAGTAGGGGCTCAATGGACACCAGGCCTCCTTTGCACAACATATTAATTCAGAGGGGTGAGAACAGGAAGACCCAGAGCTACAAGGTGGAATCATTATCAGGAGGAGCCAATACGGATGTGCACAACTTCTCTGTGGAGAGCAAGAGGGAGAATGAGTATGTAAGTCACACCAGGCAATGAGATTTCTGTTAAAACTATGAGATTATTGCTGTTTTGGAAAAAAAAAACCTGGAATCTCACTAAAATATATAAAATGCCCATGCCTTTCTTTGTATGTATTGTTTTGGGGCATTTTAGCCTGACTTTAATAAGCTAGTGGACAGAAGACAGGAATGCTGGGAGAAGGACCAGGGAGAAGACACAGTAAATGCCATCAGGGAAGCTTCAAACCTAGGCCTCAATATTTAGGCCTTTACACACCAGACGTGTAAAATCTGTCTGACTATATCATGCGTTAATAGTAGTTTAAATTATGACCTCGTAATTTTGCTGGACAAATTTGTGGCATTTATTTTTTCTAACCAAGTTTGATATTTCAGATTTTTTGAATCTGATTAAACAGATTTGAGTAATGAGGCCACTGTAACAATTTTGACCATAGCTCATCATGTGCATCTGTACAGTAATAGTAAATAGTAAAGTAACACTATTTTTCCTCAGACGAATTTTCTCCAAACACAACACTTTCATTGTGGATATACATTACACGAGCAGTTCAGATCTGAAAAATTTGTTATTTTGTGTCACTTTTTTGCATCATGTGGATTGCTGAATCAGCAATCCAAATGCTTATGGCCATTTTTATTTGCTGTCAAATAAAAAGTGTTTACCAAAAGGACTACTGCACACCTGCTTTCTAACAACACTGCCTTGCACACTGCCCATCACAGTAATGGCACAAATCCCAAAAATGAGACGAAAGACTAGTGTCACAGTCTCAGCAGAATTTATTTATTTTTTGCTAGCCAATTAAAATGAGCTCGTTAGCCATTTTGTAGCACTATGGGGAAAACAACTGCAACCAAAACAAAAACAACCAATTACAGAAATGAAAGTAAGTTGCTACTTGAAAAGTCTGCAACTGAGAGTTGTTAGGAGGTTGTTAGCTTGCTAGGTTTTTAGCTAGCTTTTTATCTGTCCTAGCTCTTTTCACTGCAATAATTATTGTACATTAAGACTAATATTGATTTTTGAACTCAAAAGTAACAGTAGTTGGTCAGCTGCATTATTTATAAGTACTTTTTATTAAAACTGTGCATCGTAAAAATTATATATTCTGGGAAAGCAGCCTAGTCATAGAGTGTAACAGTCCATAATAAAAATCCCATTTATATTCTCCACAGAGATTTTCATTATGAACCATAATTCTGTAACCATAAAAGCGGACTTACTGTGAGCTATTACATTATGACACAATGTAGAAATTCAGCATGATATCCACCTTGATTTAATACAAAAGCATTTTATTCATGATGTCATGGAAAATAACTATAATTGTAAACTGAAACAGAGATGTTTCTGATTTGTGAAGGCGATTGCAACCACAAATATTTAAACTGGCAAACTTCAGGTCACTTTTATACAAATGTACAATACAAACTACAATATGTATGCAAAGCTATTATTATATGGCACTGATAACAAATATTTTTGAGACATTACATTTGAGAAAAAGGTTGGAAGTCGTTCATTTTGGAATCAGGGATTTGCAATACATTATTTTCTTCACCATTAAAAGTAAATATGTACAGTCTTGTAGCGTTGCCCCTCTCTCCATTTCTTTTATTATTATTATTTTTCCAGAAGAAGTCTTTTTATGATTATGATTTAGTCTATAGCTGATCAGCTTGGTTCAAGGCTTAAAACTCTTTATATAAGAATTTTCTGAAATATCAATATTCCAGAAAATAAGAGGGAAATGCAGAGCAGAACTCTTCACCGTGTTTCAAACAACAGAACTTTTTTGCTAGCTAATTAACTCACCAGCTTTATTATATTTTTTAACAACATTAAGTCTGGATAAGTTATTCTGAAGAAATGCCATTAGCTTTTCAAAGGCATGATGGCTCTCATATAACCAGTGAAAATAGAAGAGAGTTCAAATCAATAGCTGCAATCAAGACATGTATTATGCTTGCTGATATGCCACGATGCTGCAGCACCATTTGAAGCAGTGAAATGTAAATGATGATATGTGTTTGCACGTTCTTGAGGAATATTTGCAACCCAGGTTTCAACAAACTATACCAAGTTCTGACACTATTTAGTGTTGAATTAACAAAAGAAAGCTCTCTATAAAGATCTATAATCTATAAAGAAGCAAACTGTGCATTAGCCAGTTTGTCTCATAGATAAAGTGGGTCAACATTCCACTGTGGCCCAACTATGATCGCATAAATGCATACTGTCAAGCCATGGTAGGTGGTATGAATGTGTAGCTTCTTTCACGTGCAGGAAAGAAACAAAATACAAACAATATGGCAAATCTCTCATTATAGCGGAGCTATACGGTGCAATTTGTGGTCCAAAAATCCACAGGGTACTTTTATGTTATCTACTATTGTTTAAACACCAGTAGTTTTGATTACAAACATTTTGTAACAGAAGGTACCACTTTTTCACAAAGTGACTATCTCATTTTGGGATTTAACCTCTTCAACCTGGACCTTACAGTGTGTTTGTTTCTGCACTTCGACACGGGCTCAGCATAGGTTGCTCAAACTTACAGAACTTTATTTAAAACCGCAGGAAAAATCCAGAAGCTCAATGGCATGTTAAACATATTATAAGAATAAGTATAAGAATAATGGATTACATTATAATTGATATGATACCTTTAGCTCGTAGCTTTGGAGCCGATTAGTAGGATAAAACATTAAAGGTTCAACACGGTACCTTTTATAGGCTTTGATGTTCACCACAAACTTTTGAACTTGCATGGCTGTGCCCGGTGTTCTTCCTGTTTGTGAATGTGTAAGGATGGCGGCCTAATATTAATGCTTTTGTTTGCTATGTTGCTAGGGGCCATGTCGGCGGGAGATGGAGAGCATCCTTAACAGCCTTAAAATCAGCAACGTGCTTAACCCGAGAGGCTTCCGCATACCCAACTGTGACAGAAAGGGTTTCTACAAGAAAAAGCAGGTGACTGGTTCTCCCTGCTGTTTTATCTCTGTTGTTTCTTTATACCTCGTCTCTGTCCCTCAAACACACACACACACCCACACACACACACACACACACACCTGCGGACATACAAATAGACCCACCGCATGCCTGAACACTTCCAAAGAATCCTCAAAGACTCATCCCAACCACCCACACTTACACAATCCCCCTTTTTTGCAGCCCAGGTTGCCTTGACAGCCACATCAACACTATATTATCAGAATGGCTAATAACCATGTATTACTCCAGTAAATGCACTCCAGCCGTCTGACTCATGCCTCACAGGAAATGAAGTCGGTCAGGTGTGTTTGTGGGTGTGTGGTGTGGGAGAGTATGGGGGGTAGGGATGTAAGAATGTGGTCCAGGAGTGTGTGTGGCATGGTAGATGTGGCAGCAGGGGAGTATATGTATGGCGCTTGTTTGATGGCAGTAGTTTGGTGTGGGAGAGTAGGTGTGGGGTGCTGTTGGCGAGGTAAAAAAACAAACAGGCTGTCACTGGTTTAGTTTTTCGCGTTCGTAGTGCAGACTGGGGCCACCCATAGGCTACTCATTTGAAAGATGGCGAGGGGGAGCAAAGAAGCTGACATTTGGCAGAGCACTGTAGGTGGGTGACATGTGCTGTGACCTGAGGAAAGAAGGGATAAGACGGGGGAAGGTGGTGGATGAAGAGGAGGGCTTGTGGGGCATTAGTGAGACACACAATGTGACAAATACCACTATCCAATTTCCTGGGGTGGGGAGTCTTATCGGAGGGATTCCACAGGCCCATTCTGAGAAAAGCATGAGTCACCGAAAACCCCCTACAAGCACCATGAGTCAGAGTCCAACTCAAGCCATAACACACACACAGAAAAAAAAGAAAGAAAGAATTGTCTTCTAAATTCTTACCTCACTCTTTCCCCACAGTCTCTCCACAGTAGTTTCATTGCTACTTTCATTAAAGTCAGCCTCTACCTTGCTCATTTCCTGGATTCCTTCAACAAAATATCTACCGGGAAAGTGTCAGTTCTGGTTGGAGTGTTTGCAAATGTGTGTGTGGCAGTGTGCCAGCTCCTGTCGCCCTTTTCTCAGAGCACCAGTGGGGTGCGGAGTGTTGTGTTAAATCCGTCTCAGGGGATGTGCCTTCACGGTGTGTTGTAGAGATTTATGACCGGAAACATGGTGAAGAGGAGACCGTGTGAACCGTCTAGGGTGACAATACTTTGAAAAGAAGGGAGCAGGGAAAGGAGGTGGGAGGGATGAGGTTGGGGGCAAGGACTAAACAGAGAAAAAAGTAGCATAACTTTATACCTAATATGCAGGTTCTGTACCTCTGTATGAGTATATCCCCTCAAATATGAAATGCTGTAGAAATGTAGCTTTTTATTTAACTTTTAACGATGATGGCTCAGAGGGAACTAAAATTAAGAACTTTAAGTCAGCGTTTTGCATCCTTAATTGCGTTACAGCACTTTTGAAGTGCTTGTTAGGAAGACGCTGATGATGGATTAAATAACATTTTCACACACAGATTCACAGAAGTGAAAAAGGAGAACAGAAGTTATACTATTCCAATTGTGTCTAGGTTTCTGAAGTTCCAGTAAATAACTGTGTGTTTATCTAAATCTGAATAGTGCATGCTGCGTGTCCGTCTCTGCAGCTTAAGATGAAAAGCCCTTAAAGGCCACATATAATTGTCATTTGATTTTTTTTAAGTACAACAGCAGACAAAAGCGATTTAATAGATGTTGAATTTCAGTTGCAGTTTTTGGGTTTTTTTTTTCCACAACTTTTGCTTAAAGTACTATCACGTCTGACAGTTGATAATACGAGACCTCTTCCTGGTAGTTTCAGGGAAACCAGAAAGTCCTGTATTCAGCTTAGGGACTTTTTTTTTTTGAAAGGCAGGAGCTCAAACCGTTTTATGTGCTAAGTGTAACTGCTTTTCTCATTGAAATCAGGAAATGGGCCTTAAAGATTTTTTCAAAGTCAGTGCATGTGGGTGGGCATGGATTTGACTCATTTCAGTAACAGTTCATTCTAACAGTGACATTTTTAATGGCCAAAGACAAAAAAAAATCAATTAAATAACCACTTGATAGCTTATATAGCTTATATTTCTGCTGAACTCTCCGTGTAATTTGCTCAGTTGTTGCAGAATGTATCTTTCTGGGATTATGCTGGCATGTTTGTTGTTGAGCCATTCACTGTGAAAGGTTTTAATTAGAGTTGGGGAGAAGAGAACGGCATGTAATAAAACTAGTAATTTAACAACATTTTCCCGGAGCTTGCTGGTAGTTAATTAACTTCTAAAACTAAAACTAAAATTGTGGGCCATAAAAAGAATGAAAGTTTAAAAAATATGACTTGTCTACTGTAATGAAGGCTCTTTTCCTGTCCAGATCCTTCCCACTATGATGGCATACCCAGGTAAAGATCCTGTCATGGTACTGTGGTGGCCATCCATAGGCATCCATAAGCTGTATTGCATCAGCAGGGGTCATTGTTAAAATGTGATAACTTTTTTTGTAGTGGGCTGAAGTTGGACTTTGCCCTTTGCCACTATTTCTATTTGCATTTTTTTTTTTTTTTTGGATAGAATTTGTTGGTTCAGCCAAAGTGCGGTCAAGAAATGGTGGTGGTCTCAGGCCATGTCCACACTAATACGTTTTCATTTGAAAACACATATTTTTCTCTTTGTTTTGGTCTTCCGTCCACACTGAGACGGCGTTTTGAAAACGCCCTCCAAAGCGGATACTTTGGCATCACAGTGTGGACACAGCGTGGACAGCGAACAGTGTGGACAGCGAACCCGCCCATATGGAAAAGATATATATAAATCTTATAAAGTTTGTATCTGTCTTGTGTGAAACTTGTATGAAAAGCATACAAGAGTGAAAACAGATATAAGATCCCTTGAAAAATTATATAATGAAACTTGTATGTTTTTGATACTTACTAAAACAATGTATGAAAGTAATGAGAAAGTGGCCACTTTCATGAGTAATCACATATAAGTTTTTACTATTTCTTTTCCATATGGGCGGAGCCTTTTTGAAAACGATGACACATTTTAGTCATGTGATGCAGTCGTGTGACCAATTAAACTAAGATAGTGGAGGCATTAAACAGCAGTTGTTTTGTTTGCTCTCAATCTATTAAAGATTGATATCAGTCTGTACATGCTCCAGATAGCTTTTCTTCAAATTCTTTAATTCTCACTCGCTTTTGCAACTTTGCACTTTTGTGTTACTCACAGCAACAACTCCACCTCATTGTTAGTCCATTTAAAAAAAAGGTCGAATCATCTTGCGTTTCATGCATGCGCAGTACTGGAGTGTAAGTGTTTTCGACCTTTTCAATGTGGACGCACAACTCTGTGAAAGCGACTGAAAACGATAGTGCAGACGAAAACACCGTTTTCAAATTCATCCAGGCTACTGTAGACGTGGCCTCAGGATCTACTCTCTGCTTTTTGCAGACGATGTGGTTCTGTCATCAAACAGTAACCTCCAGGTCACAGTGGCAGTGGGGTGGTTTGCAACAAAGCGTGAAGCGGCTTTGGTGAGAATTAGCACCTCCAAGTCTGAGGCTATGGCTCTCAATGAGGAAATGGCAGCATTCATACTTGCCCCCAATGGAGGAGTTCATATCTCAGGGTCATGTTCATGGGTACCCTGCCATCCTTTATGATGGAAGGATGGTGTGGTGTCTATGATCAAGAGCTGTGTGCGAGGAGCTCATTTCCAGTCAGGGCAGGAAATAAGTTTCTTGTTCCGACTCTACAATAGAGGCAGGTTGAGGAGCTTTGTGATTCAGAAGGGATCCTTCCACATTGGAAGAGCTGGTCTAGGCATCTGAATAGGATGCCTGCTGGTTGCCTGCTTAGTTAGGTGTTTTGGGCATGTCAATGTGTGGGCTGATCTCAGGACTAAACCAGGATACATTGGAGAGAGAGTGCCTCTGGGCTGGTTTGGGAATGCCTCAGAGCCTAAGTGCCTGCCATGGATAAGTGACAGAAAGTGGATGTTTGCCATCCCTTTTCTCTTCCAGAGACATTTATAATAAAATAGGATTTGTAATGTGTCCACCTTCATTGCGGTCTGCTGTTAGATTTTTAGAGGACTGAATGTAGTTTTCATTCCATTCAATCATCCTTCTCCCTGCATAGCTATAGGAGTATGTAAATGAAGACATTTATGAAAACAATGCGTGGCTATGAATATGGCTTAATGCATTTGTCAAAACAAAGTAGACGCTTCTGGCACACCATAACCTACTTCCAAGACAACAAATTATGAAGCTGTCAAAGCTGACCCTAAAGACACATGCGTTTGGTCAAACATTGTTGCACGAGTCAAACAAAAAGGTTGTTATGTATCCTGCAAGTGTTGCTGGAGTTTTAAACAGGTAACCCAGTGACGACCCTAACTTTAACCCCAACCCTATATTTTTGAGAAATATATGTTTTTTGAAAAAAAAAAATGTAAATAGTTTTTAGGATCAGTTTGAATAATTATTTTCTTTTTTCACTGTTAGCCAAGACTTGAGAAGAACATTTTCTTAAATAAAATAAGTTAGGTTATAGTTAGGGTTAGGGTTTGAATTGTCATGAATCCATAGGCAACTTGTGGAACATGTGCAAAAGGGTGAGTGTGGCTCAGAGCTCATACAGCAATGTCATTATAGATAAACAAATGTTCAGACAAGTTGTCACATGCTATTTGAGCTGAATGAGTTATTCTGCTGCGTGCAATACCCCCACCTGGACTCAAGTCTCTAGAAGGCAGGGTTCTGACTCACAGACATGTATGTAAACCCAAAGCTGACTCAGTTACCAACTGAATAATGTACATTGAACTACTTTTTTCTCAACAGTTTAACATTATTTTACACCATTGGTTAGGTTTGCTATGGTTCAGCTTGTTCCACTGTCAAGTTAGTGGTAATTTGGAAAACAACACTTTCAAAGTGGTTCCCCGGCACTATTTTTATTTAATCATATTTTGGAAAAAGTATTAGACTATTTAGCTCCTATGGACTGTCCATATAAGTGCATAATACTCCCTCTCAAGTCAGTTCCTCCCATCCTGGAATGACTCCAACTCCACTATAATGAACTGCAGGTAGCAAGGTTAGTCGTGGCTCTACTGCAGCCCTGGTGAGTTTGCTTGCGTGGCACATGGACTGTTTCACTATCCGAGACAGATTCTAGTAAGAGTCGCTGTCTAGCTAATTCCATTTTTCTAGAGCAGAAGAAGAATCACTGTCCCCAGTTGCATTCTGCAGCTATGGGGTTTGAGTGTCTGGATTTTAGCTAAATGACGCTGAGGTCCATCACAGCACTAGTCAGACTAGTGTTAGGGGAAGGACTAGAGATAGGGGGTTAACAGCACCTGAACTTTCAAAAATAAGAGCAATAGAATGAAAATGAAATAAATGCTGAAATAAGTCATAATTAATTTATTCCTCCAATAAAAAATCTATGTGTCGGAAACACTTCAAGTTGCGTTAATCATTCAAGCTTCATTCAACCTCTGTTGCTGTACTTTTCTATTTAAATGCAAAATGGTGCAGCAATGTAGCCAGTGAGGAGAGTGGAAGCAGTAGCCTTGACCTCTTAACATTCACCCAGTCACAGGTGACTGGTTTAAGGGTGGGGTCAGGGTTAAGGTTAGGTTTCCATCTTACCTCTTTGGCATACCCATGCTCACGTATCAACCCTATAGTTGTGTTATTTTCATATAAGAAAGGTACGTGCCATTAGCAAAAAACTGCAAGGAGGAACCTATTTTTAGCTGGAGTTATATGAATTGGCTCAGTATCCCCATTCAGGCCAGGCATTCCCAACACTGACCACTCATTACATCCCTCAAAATCTCACTCTCTCTTTAATTCATCATTTCACCACCCATCATTACCCCCATTGTGCCGTGCCTACGGTCATCCACACATCTTTTGTTCTGCTTGCCCGCTCCATCATTCCGTCCATCCTGCCCTTCCACCCACCTGGCTTTTCCTTCCTTGTTTGGACAGGAATCACCCCGCAGAGGGTTGTGAATGGAACGACAGTGTGTGTCTCTGTGTGTACTCTTTTAGAGTTTTGAGTGTGTGTCAAGAGGAAGAGGAGCAGGAGGAGGAGGCTGTGGGTTAAGGATTTGAGCCAGGTGCCTGTGTACCCTTCTGCGTCCTCATTCACTAGGTCCTGACACTGCCAGGCCCATAAGGGTTGACTTATTGAGCGTGACTCAGAAGGATCTGTGGAAATGTACACACCAACCACAATGGCTTTATAATAACTGGCCAACCTTTGGGGATCCAGACAGCTATTTTCACCCTGTCTCTCTCTAGTTCTCTTCCCTCCCTAGATTTATAATCCATCTCTCTTTCTTCTTCACTTTGAAATATAAGCCCCTTTTTCCAGTGTCTCATGGATAATACGCAGAGCAGGGGAATATTTTTATTATTGATGCCAACACAGTACCTAAATTTAGATGCCGATAACCAAACTGTACTTCTCAGTAGTTTTACTTGAGCATATTAACATTTTCAATAAATAAAAAAATCCCTTTTTCATGCTGCAAATTAGGCAACTCTGTAAAGTCCTGAAAGGTGTTATTCATATTCTTGTCAGAGGAATTTCCATTTATTTTCATATTTCAGATAAATGTTTGAAATGTATTCAGTTTGGTGGCAAAGTAAAGGAAATGTGTGATGATGATATTTCTGATGCTAAAAGTAAATACCTAATCTTTTATTGGTGATTGCAGCTCGTGAGAACCAATATTTAATAGCGCAAACAAAACAAAGTGACAGACCTAAATCACCTAAATCAAAGTCTGAATCAGTTGCCACAAGGTGTCAGCAGCAGCATCTTGTAGTGTAACAGTAGTGATACAGCGTAAGTCAATATGTAAGCACAACAGCAGCATAGGTGGTGTTTTTCTCTGAAATTTTAAGTAAAAGTATAACATGACTGCTTTACACTTTAGGTTACACACAAGTAAAACTTTGAAACTCTTCCCCAACCTTGTCACACAAAAAAGCTGAAAGTGAACATTATTTTCTACCTACAGTATTATGTTATGTCCCGGTCTAGGAGTACAGAAGCGCAACAAAGGGGTTCAAAAGGGTGTCCCCACCCCGTCCCCAAAGCCAGACCCAATAGCCATTTTATCATTAAAGGTGAGGTTTATTGCTATACCAATAACACCAAAACTGAAAGGATAAACTCCAGGGTGAACAAAGGCCAGAATAACAAACCAAACAAGCTATTCCCGAAAAGTGCTACCTCAACCCTACATGAAACAAAACCAAACAAAAGACAAGTGCTACCTCTAACTCCCTAGCTTCATAAACAAGACAAAGCGTCCAAAATTATATAGACAGTTCACCTCTTCTGCTTTAGTGCTATTTACAGATGGACACGACTATTTACAATACTATATAAAAAACCTAGTTGTTGTCAAAATACACACAAGATCAAGCACTGCAAGTTTGGAGGCTGAAGACAGATCTGCTGCTGCCAGTTGCTGCCAGGGGAACAACTGCTGGAGACGGGCTTTTTGAAGCAGCCAGTTGATAATGGGGGCCAATCAGCAGCCGCCAGACCAAAGCCAGCCCAAAACAGCTCAACCAATCAGGAGGACCTGGAGAGACTCTTAAAGGCACAGAAGACACATACAAAACACAGTCCAGACATGCTGACACACACTAATTCAAAATATGGCTGTATCTTGGGTCGACCTTTTTAAGTAGTTGCTTAAAGCCCTGCCTTAAGCAACTACTTAAAGCAGCACCATTAACTCCATCAGTAATCCATACACGATTTATTCTTCCTCTCATATGGAATGCAGATAGCAAGCGCTCCGGCAGTGCTGGGTTTGAGCCATTTATTTATTTTTTTTATTTATCTTTCCATACTATGTGTTTTTGCCTCAAGTGGTGAAACAAGTTTGTTTCTTCCACTTTTAGCAGGAAGATCTTTCTTGCATATTTTGCATTGTTGGGGTTGTAGCTGTCTGTTTAGGCTCTCAGATATGCCTGTCTTGTCGTTCGTGATAGGGAACGTAAATGCAGTGCTCTACCATTAACAGTAATGTAAATATAATTTTTTTTATCATGAAAAAGTATATCTGTTTTTCAATAAATTAATAATATTTCCAAAGTTACTGACCAAAAATAATGGCGATTATTATTTTTGCTTTAATTGAACTCAATTACATGTGCCAACAAACATGTATGAATGTTTTTTGGGAGGTATACATCCGTTAGCTGCAACATTAAAATCACTTGCCTAATATTATGTCTCAGCTCTGTTCTGACAGGACATGCTGGCAGAACCTCTGGGGGTGTCCTGGTTGTCACTGGAATGTTGGCAGTGATTCCTTTAGGATTCTGTGTGTTACTGGATGCAGGCTGTGGAGCAGCGCATCCATAGACACTTGATCAGGTTAGCATCTTGTGCTGCGAGAGCCTGCTGTTATTGGGGTGTGCCATTGGCATTTTAAGATTCATAGTACGTATGTGTCAAATTAACATTCACATAAGTAGTCAGACTTAAGGGTTACCAGGAGAACACAGAATGATCCATGTTATTCACCTGCACATTTTTTTCCCAAAATATCCCTTTTTGCTTTTCGCTAAAACAGAGTAGGGTCTTGATAAGGATTATCAGCTATGATGACTTGGATCTCAGAGGGTTAATGTTGTAGCTGACTCTGTCACACTAACTATATTACACTATATGTAACACTGTTGTATCTAAAAGATAATCAATGTTTATCATAATAATATTAAATAGATCGATGTAGCTTTAACACAAGTAGAAATAAATGAAGCTTTAATGTGCAAATATTGGCTAGTAGGTGGTTATGTTTATGGTTAACAGATAGAGTGCTTAACAAATTATTGATGTTATAAATTATACATGCCAAAAACGTGTTTAAAATTAGACATGACTTTAATCACTGAGCTGAGTTAAATTAATTATTAAATTAAACCCAAACTTGACTACCATTAAAATGAATTTTCTGCTGCAAGTAAACAGCAATTTGGCATTTGAATTGAATTTGAACTGTAAAACAGTACATTTGGAAATTATTATTACATGAAACAGCAATAGTTATATTTTATTAGTAAATACTTTTTAATCATCTTTAAAGAGCTTGCGCAAACTGGGGGATGAGCCATTAGAGAAACATCAAAAATTAAATATGTAATTTTTAATAATGTTAATAAACCTTACATTGGGTGGTGGTCTAATAAATTTGTTAAGCAGTGTATATGTAGAAATCTTTCTCTTAGAGATAATCGTCCAAATACACTGTTTTAAATTTACCCTCTTCTCCCTCTATGGTTTGACCACATCGAGTCATTACTTATATTGATCTCCCTTCTTCCAGTCTACCACTTTGTAAACTTTGTGAAGCAATATTTAAGACTCTATTTTAAAGTTTGTGTGTTGCCAATATTCTAAAACAAACAAATTATTCTGGAGTTCTCTTCACTTAGACACTTTTTTAAAGAAAAAGCAATATCCTGCAGCTACTCCCAAATGCACTTGCAAGCACATACAGATGCCCGCTTGATTACATAAATACATATACATGCGCCCATACACACACACAAACACATTGCATTTTATGAGCTGGTGTTTATCCAGTGGTCAGACCAGGCTCTTTTTAATGTGCGTGAAGCCCAGCAGCCTTGCTGTTAGCTATTAAGATCAGCATTACAAGAGCTTGCATTCATACACACAACGCACATGCATGCACACCTCATAAAGGTAGCATTATGGCTTTGCAAGGTAGATGAAATATGCTTTGTTTTTTGTTGCTTTTTTTTTTAGTGACAACCATGTGGACCAGGCAGGGCTAGTTTTGGGGCTATGAGGCTCAGAATATAGGGCATGGGATTTAGGCTGGCGCAGGGTTTGGACTCTGCATGTGATCGGGTGACTGTGGAGGCTGTTTGAGTAAAGCAAACTCATCGTTATGTTAAGAAACCTGTTTGAAATGATCTGAGCTTTGTGCCATGGCTGTTATCCTGCACTAAGCCAGCATAAGATAGATACACTGTGTCATGAAGGGATGGACATATTCAGCAGAGAGAGTACATCCATGGAGAGTAAGAGAGAGTAAGAGAAATCAGGTGAAAAAAAAAACAGTGAAAACCATCCACTGCAGCTGCTGTCTGTCCTTTTTGTGCTACTGTTTGTTAACTTTTGTTCTCCCTTCTTGGTGAACTTAGCTGTTGTTCCCTTTCCAGCTTTTCAACCGGTCAGCATTGGCTCTGTGCGCAGCGTCATCTGTAGTGACATTCACTGCTTAGTGGATGTTTTGTGCTTATGCGTGTGTTTGGAGTGAAGCACTAAAGAAAGGACTGCAGAGGCTGGAATAGAAATTAAAAGGTAGCCAAGCAACAGGGATAAGCACACATGCACATTTTTCCTCTCCTTTCCATCTTTCCAAGGGGACAGGAGTAGGAAGACGATACAACCAAAATACTGAGTTCACAGACAAGAATGCCTGGATGATGTTAGGGGCACATGTGGTCGTGTACCTATCTCCAGACTCCACTAGTTGTTAGTGAGGTATTTTAATAGATTGCTGTCTCTATAAAGCTGCCTTTGATCATGCACTCAGGCTGTACATGAATCTTGATTACACTGGAAAAAGGACACCTGATCACACTCCATCTGTCTCCCTGTGCCAAGGAACATTGCAGTTTTGTTTACAATGTTTACTGATAGATGTTAGAAATCTAAGTATAGCACTCAGTTTGAGATTGAAGTGCAGATTTTCAGCTTTTAATTTGTTGTTTTTTACATCCCTGACTGATACACTGGCAAGTTAAAACACTTTAACCTGTGTCTGACTTCCTTCACTGCTCGGGCCATCACATTAAGCATGTCACTAAAATGCAATCTAACACTTTCCCTAAATGGGGTACTGCATTCATTTAGTTTAGTCTTTTTTTTCTTTTTTTTTAAGAAAAGCTGGGCTTAGAGATTAGAGATTCAGGTTCTCAGGTCATCATCAATGATAATTTAGACCTAACAGAGCTGTGGGTGATTGGTGTGCATAATGTAATAAAAGTTAAAAATTAAAATTAAGTATGAAAGGCTGAGTGAAACAGTGTTTGAACTCATGCAGAAAAGACATAGAAAGTGTTGGTGTGCAAAGCAAAACATATGTGCTCTTTGCAGTACATACTTTCTGATCACACACCTAGACTGCCGGTACTTACCGACGGTTGCCATCGAGGCAGACAGGCGTATCTCGGTCGTGGCTGGACTTCTTACCTCTCTCTCACCACTCCCACGGTGGGAGATGATGGGAGCTAAGAGGAGTGGGACAATTTGAGATCTGAACCTGGTTTAACTGATTGTGCTGTTCCATGTGTACCCCCAAAATGCACCTCATAAAGTTGCCACTCTACAAAGCCAAACCTCCTGTGGGACATCTGATATTACTGCGTACATGTGTGGGAGCAGGTGGGGGGGTGTATGTGTACAGCACATACAATTCTTGTTTGTGTGCTGCTGCGTGTTTGCTAATGTGTGTTTATACTCACATGCGCCCCGTGCACTGGGGCAGGCCATAATTAACTCCAGATGATTTTGAGTGCCTGCCAGCTTCCCAGAATAGCAGCGCTGGTTTGCAGCCCTCCAACTGGCCTTGGCAAATATTTTAGCAACCCCATGTTTACCTTCACACTCTACACTCTCACTCACTCAGAGCATTCCTCATTCCAAGCGCCTCTCTATCAGAAATAATCTGCTTTTTCATCATTTACCCCCAGTGGCCGGTAGCACAAAGTAAACTCCTCCACAGCACCTAAATTGGGCAAACTCAACAGCACGCTGCCCACACGTAATGCTGCTGCAAAAGCTCTCCTGCTCTAATCATGATGCATTTATTACTGTCTTACACAAAGCAAACCCCTGCATTGTGTGCGTTGTGTATCGCTGATGTTTTACTCACATAAAAACTCAGGTAGCAGGGCATTCCACTCCGTGATTGACGGGTTTGTCTAATGAGAGTTCTGCTGAGGCATGACTTGGCCTGCTGACAAGCATCTGAGATCTGAAAACCAACAGAGGGATGGGGTGTTATTATAATACAAGCATGCACATTGAAGGTGGTGTTGTTAAAGCTGTGTCAAGGCATTAATTCCTCTCCGTGGAAACGCTAATCTGTTTTCCCAGTGTGTCTCAGAGGGATAAGTCCTCTGCTACCTTTTTAACCCCACCCAAACTAGAGGTGGATGTCAAAGCTCGATGAGCGATGATCTTGCTTTTGACACCGGTTGGTTTACCTTTGGTTCTGTGAAATCAAACAAGTGGCAGACTAAACTTCTTTGTCTTCTCTTCCTCGTGTTTTTTTTACAGTGCCGTCCGTCCAAAGGCAGGAGGCGGGGCTACTGCTGGTGCGTGGACAAATATGGGCAGCCTCTCCCCGGCTACGATGGCAGGCAGTGGGGCGAGAAGCAGTGCTACAACCTGGAGAGCAAATGAGAGGATGGAGGAATGACAAGTGGATGGAAAGGGGAAGACGGTGTAATATGGGGGAGGGATGGGCGAGGGGGTGAGGGGGGCGAGAAAGAACGAGATCCCACTGTGCTCTTGCATTTAGTTTTATGTAAACATCTGAAGGAACTCTGGACCTCTGATTTCAGGTCCTGCTTCTGTTGGAGGAGGGAGGGAAGGGGGGACTAGGGGAAGGTGAGGGGGAGGGGTAAAGGATAGCGCACAGCCTTCTGTCCATCACAGCTATCTGTCCTGTGCTAGGGGGAACCACCTCTGTCCTTTTTTTTAAAATAAAGGTTTAAGCTGAAAGCTGGGGAGGGGAGGGGGACCCGTCAACTGCACTATTCTTTTAGAGAGAGGAAGGAGGGATTTTTCCACTCACTTTAAAGAGGAGTTGTTTGTGACTGTGACCTGCACCCCCACCTCTTAAAAAACCAACGCCATTGTTTGTTTGTTTGTTTGTTTGTTTGTGTTTGTGTGCCCATCTGCCAGTTAGTAACTGCGTGTGTGTGTGGCTGTGTAACATGCATGCACAGCTGCATGTCTGCATGCAAGTGACGTGTGTGTTTGTGTGTTTGTTTGTGTAAATACTGCATGTCACTAAACTCAGTTTAGAGATGTCTGACTGCCCATCCCCAGGCCCTGCTCCATTAAACAATGCAGAAAAAACATAGCACTCTGGCTCAGGGTCCATTATTAAGTGAAGGATTATAAAATATTAGATGGTAGGGCTTTAACTTTTTAGTGCAGCTCGGGGGGCAGCCTTGCTGTTTCTAGTTCCTTGTTACTAACCTGCAGGGCAAAGGGATTGGAGGCAGTCCATGCAGCCACAGTGCCTTAAAAACTAGCCTTTCATTACCTCCTCTTCAGATTCAGCTCTTCCTCTTCTTCAGTAGCATAAAGCAATACTTCACTGAAAAGCTACCTTATGAGTATCGTGCTTGACAATTTTGAGGCTTGCATCTTTGATGAGGAGAGCAGCTATAACTAAAACAGTATACACAAAGATCCTGATACAGTGCCATGAAACAGTATTTTCTCCTTCTCTTCTTCCTTTTTTTGTATATTTGCCATACCCAATTGTTTCAGGTCATCAAATGAATTCTAATATTGGACACAGATAGCCAAAGGAAAGACAAAATGCAGTTTTCAAATAATGTTTTTGTTTAGCAAGGGGAAAAGCTGTTCAAACTTAGCTGCATCTGGGTGCATTTCAATGATATTGGAGATGCAAACCTGAGTGCGGAATTTATAAAATTAGGAGCTGGCTAAGGTGATCCTAATTTTTTTTTTTTTTCATTGTGGAAAACAAAAGTTTTCAAACTTTTCCAGGCCTTAAACCTGATGCGTATTCTCCCTCATAGTAAATCTATAAAAACAAGGCGTTTAGGAAAACAGTGAATAAAAAATTGCTTTTCTGAAAAAGACAAAATTTGCAGTTCAGTATTGAATATCACATAAAATAACCTATATATAAAGTTTTTTTTAATGGCAGAGATGCGGAAATGTGTGCATGTAGCACAGAGCCGTGGCTCAGTGTCTAAGTGTCTTAATGAAAATGTGCCTTGAAGCTATTTAGAATTCTTATCTTGTTTGATCTGCTGCTCACCATAAACAAGCACAAACAAAAGTTTTGGATTTTTAACTGTATTTTCATAAGTTTGACAGCTTTTCATATTGATAAAAACCTCCCGTTTTGGCCATTCATACTAAAAAAAAGTAATAGGATTTCTGCTCTTCTAGAAAATCCTGAATGAGAATTTCCGACCATCAGTTTGTGCCTTGTGCCCGAAGGGCACGTAAGGTAATGCAGCAATACAATACATTCAGGGCACCCCAGCAAGTCCACCTCTGCATGGCTCAAGAAAACAGTGGACTAGGAGGGGACTAGTCGAGGTCTAGTCTGATTAAGATGCTTTGGCGTGACCTTAAACAGACCATTCATGCTCGAAAACCAGGGCTATCTCTGTCTAACATTAAAATTTGTTAAGTGTGATTAAAATGCAAAATAACAAAAAAAATCAGGGAAAAAAAAGTTTTCATGGCACTGTAAACTTCTTAAACTGCTTTTGAAGGAAATTCCAGTTCTTCGGGACACATTTTAAGAGTGTAAACTTATAGTTCTATTGGATGCTAAAGCTACGTTATTATTACGTTATATCTACAGATGCTGCTTGGCCAAGGAGACAATGCAATAAAGCTCCTGGAATACAGTTTTTGTTCTGTTAATGTCAAGTGATCACAGAATATGTAAGAGGGAAGATTTTCTGACTCAGTATATATTTTGTCTTGTCTCCCTCCCATCACCCCCAAGTGTTCATGGCAGATGGCTGCTCCTTCCCGAGCTTGGTTCTGCTCAAGGTTTCTTCCTGTTAAAAGGGAGTTTTCCTTTCCACTTTTGCCAAGTGCTTGCTCATATGGGGTCATCTGATTTTGGGGGTTTTCCCTTTATTATTGTTGGGTTTTTACCTTGGAGTATAAAGTGCCTGATGTGACTGTTGTTGTGTTTTGCAACTATTGAATTGAATTGAATTGAATTGAATTGAATTGAATTGAATTGAATTGAATTTCACCAGCTTCTGAAAACACATCCACTAAATTGGCATAAAAAGTGAAAGAAAATGATACTTTATGAAGGTTGGTCAACTCTTTTGTTGATGTGAAAAGCCAACCAAAGTGAAAATGACAATGGGAATGAGCAGTGGAAAGATGGCTTATGTAGCAACAGCAGGAATGGTTAGTGGAATTTTGCATATTTTTTTGGTAACTGCAGCTGCCAGTCCCTGCAGCAATAGCAAGTCACAAGCTCTTCAGAGTGTCCTGTCATGCTAACAGGTTCACGTTTGATATCTGAAAGACATATTTTCAGAGGAGTATTAAGCACTTGCATGCTGCTCTGCAATTTTAGGGATCACTTTGGCTAGTTTAACTTCTCGTCTTTCTTTTTGGTGCCCCTGCTGTTCTTGTCTTCATCCATGTCCCCCTTTGGCCTTCAGCCCCTCTGTCATACATCTTCTCACTTAGCCCATCCAACCCTTCTTGTCTTCACCCCTACTGTTGGAAGGTTTGTCCAATCCGTGTGCCTAATTTCCTCTCTCCAGCACCCTGCCCACCTCCAGTACTCCTCTCTTGTCAGTGATGCAACCTGGTGTAGGTTTTTTTTTTTTTAATCGGGGTGAGCCCGGTATGACTGGCTTGCATTGCCACAGGTGCCAGCTGCCCCTCATGCTTCAAGCACAAGCACTTAAAGCACTTTAGCTGCACTGCTACTTGTCAATGCATGCAGTTAAAGACAATTGGACCTATCAGCATCTGCATTCCTTTCCTAGGTAATGTCAGATGAAAGAGTGTGATACAGTTTGAAAAACAACAACAACAAAAAACAATACTAACCTATGGAGGAGGAGAAAAAAATGTAAGAAAGAAAGAAACAAAACTACACCAGGACTTCTGACAGCAAACTTAGATATCACCCCCTTTAGAAGTTGTCCATTCAATGGAACTATTTCTTTTCTCTTTTCTTTTGGTTGTTGTTGTTGTTGTTGTTGTTTCTTTGAAAAAACTTGCTTGTATGATCGTACGCCAACAAATCTCCACAAGGTGAACACGGCACCAAATATGCATTCACACAAGTGGTAGGGGGTCCGAGGGAGGAGGTGTGGTCCTCCCCGAGGAGCTTCCTGCCCTGATGCTCTCCTGCGTCCTGTGTAAAGACTTGAAAAGTGGAGAGAGCGCCGACAAAGAATGCTTGCCCAGTAGCTTGGTAGCATAAAAAACATCGGCTGTAAACTTCCTCTAACAGACAGCAACATCTTAGAACCAGCCTGTTGGTGCTATATCCAATCTATTCAAAGACTTGATGTTAAGGGGGAGGACACACATAAAAATATGTTTAAGCTATTCCCTCCCTAATATTTGTGTGTCTTTTTATATATTATTATTATTATTATTATTATTATTATTTCCTGGCCAGCTTTGTGTCTGACTAGACATCATGTACAGTACGTAAAAATAAAAAAACCTTATTTATATAAGAAAGAACTATAAGCTGATCCAAACTTCTTATGAACACCAGTGACTCACCAATTGCACAGCAAAAGTCTATGATTCAGTGTACTTTGGGGAATATAATCACTAATGAATGTTTTCTTCTTTTTTTAAATCAACCTTTTCCTTCTGTTGCTCTTTGGATAGCTCTGTGCACATCTACATCAGTCATACATTCAGATACATCCTCATCGTAGTTCACTGCTTCTTAAGGCCAGTGAACCTCTCACCTCTCAGTAAGTCAGTTCTCTCCATGCACACCCAGCCATCCTGCCCCAGTCTGTTAGCAGAGCCAGGGTCACACTTGTGTAATGTCACCTTTTATCTTTTCCTTTCTTGCTTTTGTTTTCTTCTTGCTGGTAAGACTCTTCTCTGTTCACGGGTAAATGTATTCAAGTTTATCATGCAATGATTTTTTTTTTATCATAGCTAACTAGAAATCACACAGCTATTATTTTTCTCTGAGAAAGGAGATGATTTTGAATATTTAATGTCTTTTTTTTTTTTTTTAAATAAAAATGCAACACATTTTAAGCTGCTGCCTCTGTTGTGTCTTTTCCCCCGCTTCTCTGACTTGTCTTCATCTTAATTTCAGGAACACTATTTTTTTTGTGCTCCTGTTTTTTGAATGCAGTTGGGCTCCCTTCAGTCTTGGAATGTGTCAATAAGGATAAAGCAAAGGTTCAATTTGTAAAGAACAAAAATAAATGTGGTGGTGCCAGGCAGGCTGGCAGTGGGCATGAGAGGTTGAGGCAAATTCCTGTGCCCGACCAAGGCAAACAGAGAACAGGTCAAAAGGCAGCGCAGAGCTGCTTGTCCCAGAGAACCGGCTAAAGTTAGAAAAAGGACCTCCACTTTAGATCACTGTGATAACACTGCTCACAAACACACACTGAATATAGCAAAAGTGGTCCGGGAGAGCATCGACACAGCCTCTGCCAATCATGTCCTGATGAAGCTGTTATTATTATTCTCATGTTTTCTCCACCTTACAGTGCACAAAACAAGCCTGCTTGTGGGGAAAGAAATGTCGGGAGCACAAAGCTGAGGTTAATGTTTTTATTAAATATATCACCATTTTTTCTCTTTTTCTCTTATATCTCAATTACAAAAGTGTACATACACACGAGTGAGCAGTTAGTCACTTTGGAATAGACTCACATAAACAATAATTCTCTCTCCAACAGCAGCATGTGGCTAGAGTCGAGCCAGCGCACACAGCAGGGCTCTTTTTTTTCTCTTTTTTTTCTTGTTGGTCAGAGAGGAATGGCAACATGTATAAAGTAGCAAATCTTTTTTTATGACATCTACACAGGTGACAACAGACACGTAAATATCGGAGGTAGGTAAATGTTGAAATACCCGTCTGAGAGGCGGCGAATGTGAGCAGCCGCCGCCTGTGATGTTATCTGCATCCCCACGGGATCATGGGGAACATTTTCTGAGTATTTAAGGAGTTCCCGACTGAGAATTTTGCATTCACTGACAAAAAATAATAAAAAGACAGCAACAACACAAAGACAAAAACGAGGACAAACTGGAACATTAAAAAGAAACAGCATTCAGAAATACTTCTAAATGACATTTGGTCACTCAGTGCTTTTGTTCTTGCTTGGTTCATCAAGAAAACCTCCAAACAACTCCTTAAGGGTAGAGCGAGCTCAACTCAGCAATGGAGTTACTTAGGGCCAAGATACCTATATACACTTTATACACGTAGATAAAAATAATAATTATAATATAACAATAACAATAAGGCAACGCAAGATGATATAAATACTTATGAAATAATTACAAATAAAATGCAATACAATTGAAATAAATAAGGCTGAAGAGTAAATACATTAATATTAAAATCTCCTTTTCAGAAAAAACAAAAATATATTTTCTCTCTTTGGGATGGGTGTTTGAAGAAGGAGGAGGTGGGGGGTAGGGGATCGGGGTGGTTGGGACCCACAGTCCCGCAATGACAGTGTACCTGAATTAAACACCACCATGGACAAGAGCAATAAATAAACAGATATTAAAATAAAGGAAACATCAGTGGCTTGCGTCTTCTTTTTCTTCTTCTTCTCATGAGATCCGCTTCAGTGGTTGATCTCTTTAAGGGCATTCGGCATCTGCAGGCAGTTCTGTTGAACCTAAAATCCTCTTGCCATTCCAGGAATTCACACACCAGCATCGACCCCTCTGTCCGTCCAGCGAGGATTCACACTGTGGAGAGAAAGGGAAGAAGAAGCCCTCTTATTCAGTGCCTTTGTTGGGTACACACACACACACATACAAAATCTCTCATTCACCCACAATTATATTACAGCAGGGTATTGGGAGCTCTCTCGCTCTCTCTCTCTCTCTCTCTCTCACACACACACACACACACACACACAGTCCTTTTGCTGAAGGTACCAACCTGCTTGGGTTTGTAAAGCCCGTTTTTGTCACAGTTGGGGAGGTAGAATCTGGTTAACTTGTCCCCTAACTTCTGCTGGGATTTGGCAATCTTTTCCAAAGCCGTCTGCAGCTCTAGGTGACAGGGCCCCTGCACAGCACACACAGGATGGAGATGGGTTAATCTCAGTTGATACAAACAAAGTATAATCAGCCGTGTCTCATTATCAGCAAGCACGTGGGCTGACATGAAACTACATATCAAACTTGTAATAATAAGTCTTCAATAAATTCAATAAGTCTGCAGACACACACACACACACGCACACATTTTCCATTATTTCAAACAGCACACGAGCGCGCCCTTGTGGCGCACCAGCCGTCTCTCAAACCTCCCAAAGAAACTTTTAGCAACACATCGCAGTGAGGATTTTCAGCACAGTAATGCGGACCCAGTGTCAGTACCTGCTCTATCAGCTTCTTGCGGATGGCGATGAGTTTGGCTTTCATGCTCTCCTGAGCGTCGGCGGCAGCCCGCGGGTCGTACGGCCTGCCGTGACCGGGGAGATAGTGGCTGTAGCCGGGGTCCGAGATGATGGCTGCGTTGTCCATCTCCAACGGCTCTGGCTCTTCCTGATCTGGAGAGAAAACACGAATGAATGAATGAATGAATGAATGAATGAATGAATGAATGAATGAATGCGACTGTAAAAGATCCCAATGTTGAGGGTTTGCTGAGATGATCTGAAACACTGATGGAGAATGTGGAGGTGATAGGCCTTACCTTGTGTCTGGGGCTCGGGGGTGGGCTCGGGCACAGGGCTCTCCGTGCACACGGCTTGTCCGCGGGTGAGGGAGTGCAGAGGCCGGGGGTCGCCGGGTCTCGGCACGCACCTCAGCCCGGAGCCGCACGGCGCCGTGTAGATCCCGCACAGCTCCCCTGCTTTCAGAGCGCAGGCGAGGCAGCATCCACAGCCGGGCTCCCGCAACACCTCGGCGCATCCGGGCGCCACCGCTGGACACTGGCTCAGCTTCTCCGGAGTACACGGGGCGCAGCGAATCGGCTCTGGCCCCACCACCGGGGACCCCAGCGTCCCTGTGAGCAGCACGGAGCACAGAGCCGCCGTCACGACGTGTCCTACGTATAATCCAGCCACGGCCAGCATTGTTATCTGGATACTAAATATGAAATGTAGCGCAAGGCAGAGATGATGATCAGAGGTACGAGCCGGGTCGCCTCCTGCTCCTCAGTTGTGTCTTTCGTTTGATTTTGGGAAAATGTCTAACTGTGCGTTGCGCGCAGCCGTATTTATAGCCGGCTCCTCTGCGAGTCTTTGACGCGTCGGCGTTATGAATGATTTCTGAAAAGAAGGTGTAATGATACGATGGGCTCTCATTGGCCCGTCCACGTCCGGTCAGGCAGCTCATTTGAATACAACATTCGCGTCAATATTTAGTTTGGAACAGGCAGTGCTTTTTGCGCCGATGAGTGACGACACCAGTGTTTGCTGTTGCAATCA
Source organism: Simochromis diagramma (assembly GCF_900408965.1). NCBI lineage: Eukaryota > Metazoa > Chordata > Actinopteri > Cichliformes > Cichlidae > Simochromis > Simochromis diagramma. The sequence continues at coordinate 4,335,988 of NW_024387095.1, read as the reverse complement.
AGGACCCCCTTTCCTCACCCGAGTGCCACACTGAACTCCAGAGTACCACATTAAAGTAACAAGGCGCGGGCAATGAGTTATCAGCGCCGTTTTTCTCTTGTTTCTTTTTGTTTTTCTATAAGTTGTAAAGAGGACACGCATGAACTGACTGAGGGGATAAATAGTTCCTTGTTTTTTGGAGTGGGGGGGCTTTGCTGCAGATGACCTCCTCTGGAACAACACTGACTATTCATGAATTGGTCCATTCATAATAGGCTTTTATTAATTGTCCTCAACAAAGTTCTTACACAACTTTGGAGAAGAAGAAAAAATAACAACAATGGGTGCAAATTACGCACGCCCACGCTGAGCGCCTGGAGCGTGGGCCTTCCGAGAGCGAACCGGTGGCTCTAATTTTGACATGAGAAAGCATCGGAGCGTTGCGAGGAGATAATAAAACTCCAGTTTCAGAAATTGCTCCGTGAAACGGGGTCGCCGTTTGGAGGGCTCGGGACTCTCTGTATGCGATCCCCGTCTACCCCTCGTGCGCGCACTGGAGACGGCTTTGAGCTTCATCCAGGAAATGTCCCGTCGTAATTATCTGTTTCCGGGGATAATAATAGACCGATGCTTTTGAATGGGGGCTAGCCTGACGTGGCCGCAGACACGTCCCAGGCCTCCCAGCCGCTCTCTGGGGACTTTGATGGTCCCACAGTGGACGACATGCACATTTTCACGGCTTGCTGCAAGGTATTTTCAGTCCTGTCACTCCTGACCTGCATGTGAGAATGTTCCCTCCAAAAGACCCCCCCCCCTCCTCCCCAGCACACACACACACACACACACACACACACACACACACACACACACACACACATTAAAGGAAAAACAGATTTTACTTTCCCAGTGCACACTGCCCCCTATTTAAAAACCCTCTTTACACGCTATGATAAATTATCACCTAATATCTGACTTTCTGATGCAATGCCCTGCATGGTGTCATTATCTCTATGTAACTGCTTTGTGAGATTGCATCATCTGCCAATTGGTTTAACAGCCAATCAAACTCATTGCCCAGATTTCTGTTCCTCCAAGCCCTGGGGTGAAATAAAGATTTGGGGGACTCGTAGCTAACAAGCTGAAGTCCTGTTTGAATGTAATATGTGGATCCTGGGGTTTATTTGAGCTGGTTGTCCTCCTCTGGAAATTTTGAACATCCAATTCACTTTTTTGTGCACATTTTTGTAAAGAAAACATAAAAATCAGTAGCAAGGTGACAGTTCAATACTGCATTCATATGCTACAGTAAACAATGTGCTTTTATATAATTTTCCAATAAATACTCATTCTCAACTTCTCTGATTTGATATCATCCCTGCTGAGTCCACATGAGTAGAGAGTTTCTTTACTTCTCGTTTGGGGAGGCCACTTGTTTAAATGTGTTTTTAACCTCTTTTTATAAGTGAACACATAAAGCCCCAGATTTATTATATGTTTTGGCATATTTTGAAAACACATCTCGACTACATTACTGATTCTGACCCAAAAAAAAAACTGAAAGGGAAAATTTTTGATCTTGAATTCATGGTCTCAGAAGATACTGTCAGGTCTTCTTGAACAAAACATATTCAATATGTGAATTATGGTTCCATTACGAAAACGAACTAATTTTGGGCCACGTACAGCCCACTTTGAGCTCAAGTGGGTAAAACACCCATTTCTGTTCTTGTAAAGAAGTTTAACCAAACTTTTTTACCTTGGAAAATAAAAAGGATATTTCTATAGGAGATACTAAAAAACAGCAATCTTTTTGTCGTGTAATTGTTTGTAATTGTTTGTCTGTTACTCAGTTACTTTGTTGTTATATGAATGGCCATGGGGCAAGTCTTTATCAGTAGTAAAAGCTGAAAGCCATGTTAAATACAGTTAGAAATCCAAAATTTATGCCCTCTAAAGCGTTTCCAAAAACCATCCAGTGGGCCTCATTAGAGTCTTTGTCGGGCCAGTCCTGGTCCTTGGACCTGGTTTAGGGTGAAGCAGAACTTTAGTGTGTGTTTCCATGTGTGATGTTCAAGTTGGTATGGATGTGAGTGTCCGATGTCCTCAGTTTCAACATGAGATGACAATGACAAAAATTATAAACTCGAGGGCTTGAAAACAGGACAAACCAAAAGGTGACGTCAATAGTCCATCTGGTAACAGACCAGTGAGGTTTAAACATAGTGGTATTTATGTACGATATTTAAAAACTTTATTAAGTACTCAAATGCCTTTACTCTACTCCCACGCAGCACTTTATTGTATGCACTTTAGTCACTTGTTGTTAGCACTATGACCATATTAGTTTTTCCTTGTTCGACATATACATAAAGACTTGAGGAGCCGAGGGATCAAACCACTGGCCTTCTGATGGCTTCTGAAGTCTGGGTGACCCCCTGAGCCACAGCAGCTCCTTTTACGAGGGTTAAAAGGACAGAGGCAGCATTCAGGCCATTCACCAATAAAACACGTGCACATGTGCAGCTTATACACTATGTCCTACAGGATGTCCTAATGGTGTTTATTTTTTCTCACTCTCACAGGACAGGAAGTCCTTTGACAGCATCCTTTCTCGACTTAGAGTTGGCAAAACATTTTTTTTTCTTTTGCAAGGGCTGTACAGCATTTTATTTTATGTTTACTTGTATTTTATTTATGTCATATATCGCTTTGAGAGTTACACTTGATTGCATTTAATTCACAGTTTTGAGTAGGCAGGAGATAAATGTTGGTTTGATAAGCTGACTGGGAAACAGAAACATCACAATTTAGCCCAAAGTATCTTACAGTCCATGTTTGTTTATTTTGGTCTCATAGTTGTGAAGCTATTACTAACTGAATATGAGGAACACCTTTTTAATCTTAAAAAAATTGGCTAGTGCATAAAGGGTTAAAACTGTCAGACAATTAGTTCAATCCTAACGAGCTACTACACAGGAAAGCAGCTTACATCTAAGGTCCTTTAATGTTCCTGACAAAAGTTCAGCTGTCTCTGGGGCTTTGAACCATAATCCATAGTCACTGTGCACATAATACAGTATCCCATTAATCTAATGTGATGTCAGCATAACAAAACAGTCCTGCTGTAAAGTTTAAAAAACAAAAACTCCTATAAAGCTTTTTAAACTTTACAGGAGTATATAGTTTATAAGAGTGTATAATTTCACTTACTGTAATGATTTATAGGTGAAAACTGGACAAACTTCTAACTTTGAAAATATAAGGTGGTGTGTGTTGTAAAAATATATACAAAGCATCGTATAATGATTTAAAATGTCATGTCACATCTGACCTCTGACCTCTCCTTCAAGGTCAATAAATTAACCTGAAGGTCAAAGTTATAATAATGCTATATAGAGCTATTTAAAACCATGTTTCTTCCTGCCATTGTTTATATTGACACCATATAGATGTATAAGGAATGATATCTAGGAATAATATAGGGATAAACATAATGTTAGTTTGGACCTCTGACTTCTGCTTCAAGGTCAAATTAGCCCAAACTTTCATAAAATGTCTTTTATCTGCAAAACAGAGCCTAAAATTCTGCAGCTCAAGTTATTCATGTCCACTTATTTACAAATCAGTACCTGTTATCCATGACCTACTCCTGCATCACCAGTGCGTCACTGTGTAATAACAGTAAACATCTGTCATGCTTCCCTTATCTGAGTTTTACTCCACTACAAATTTCTTAAAGTATGTTTAAAAAGAACAAAGAAAACAACATGAATAGATACAAAATACAATACTATTCCCTTAAAAGTAAATACTTCCCAGGGAGTGAAGTGCTTCCTGTTCTGTTTGTTTTTTTAACAAAGTCATCAAATGAGCAGACATAAAGTTGTGCTGAACATTTTTTTAACTTCAGTGTTAACTGCCACTTATCTCCCCTGCTGCCAGTTTACCTGTTCAAACAATACGCTGTCATCAAAGTTATGAAAGTCATGTTTCCTGGGGTATGTGCAGCATCTGTCCTCAGCTGAACTGTGATTTCAGGATGATGCTTGCAGTCTATGTCCTTGTGAGGGAATCTGGTCTCCAGGGTCGCTGGGAGCTGGCTGCACTTTTTATTTTCATGTGACCCAAATGTTCTTTGCTTTTTTAAAAAAATAATAGAGAATGTTCCTTAACCCTAAACAGTTCAAAATATTTTTTTACAAGCCCTCAAATGCCCCCGTTTAAAGCTGGTCCTTGTGATACTGTGTGATATTGCCTTACATAGCTGTAAAGCACACATCTGTGTAATTAAAGGTTGATATAAAGTGGGAGAGACACGAGGCATTAAAACATGTGAAGTATTCTCATAGAAAAGCTACATGTGGTAGCTGCCAGGCTGTGTGGGGTTTTCTTCTGCTGTCAGATCAGAGAGGCGGACTGGTCAAACAGAGCAGAGTTATCTCAGGTCAGAGTCGGCCCTACTTTTTCAAAAACACACGAACGCAGCCAGATCCCTAACAAGCCGGAGACCCTGAACACAAAGCCCCCCTCCCCGTGTGCTTTCTGCAGGGTTTATGTTTGGGAGATCCACGATAAGAAGGGCTTTCTACCTCTTTCACGTGTCACATGATGAGGAGATCAAACGGCACATGGCATTGAACGTCCCAAGACTGGAATGTTTACCTTTGACAAAGAGCAACGGGAAAAACAGTCTGGTTCTGTCAGGAGCTACTCACGCCCACATATATACGCAAGCACACACTGACACATACACAAACACGCATGCTGGTCCCCCAGATTCACTTAAGGTGATTTAAACCTTGCCCTCTTGAGGGCGTCGGGAGAGGCGGGTGGAGGGGGGAGGATTCCACGACAGAAGGGATGAGAAAAACAGGGCTGTTTGCAATCACACCCACTCAAGGAACGCACACCTGCACGAGCGCTGACGCTGAAAGTTCTCTGAGGTTTACATACAGCACTGTGCAAAAGTTTTACATCCACTTAATGTGTTTAGATTCTCATCTGTCACACATTAACACCATCAGCACGTGTTCGTCATTAATCAGGCAACATCTGTGGCATGATGACACAGGAGTACTGCAACAGATGGTCTGGCCCCCACAGTACTCTCTCCATGAGTCAGTCCAGGATTACATGAGAATACGATAACAAATTCAACAAAATCATCCCAAAGGACCCAACAAGAAACACCGTGCAAGAGGAAAATGCATGCTGCCTTATAGTCAAAGGCTGTTCACAGTAAATATTGATTGAATAACATGTTGTTTTTTCTCTTCTTTACAAAATTATGAGATTTATACTTGTCTTTTATTTACTCTGTTCAGCTCTTTTCAACATTGTATTACTTGTCAGTCAGCTGTGCAGGACCTGGGATCACCCTAATCTCAAATCTAAGCTTTTGTTGAGACAAAAGCTTCCATACAAATAAAGTTATATAAACGAATTCTGAAAACACAGACTGCATATAACAGAGGAACGTAACTTTCAGCTATGAAAAATGAAAAGAACGTGGAAGTAGCTGTATTCTTTCCAATGGCCAGCAGGAGGCAGATTGTATGAATTCAAAATAAGTCAGATTGTATAGAAGTCTATATGAAAATGGCCCTTGACTGCTTTGATCTGTGACCTAAGCAAACTCTTACATCCTAGATGCTGTTCATTTTGTAATTTGTGGTCCCTATTAGAGTAAAGAAAGGGTGTAAAAGAACCCACCCACCACTTTAATCACACTCTAGATCTTGTTTTAACATATGAACAGTGTTTCCTGAAAACCGTCTCTGTTCTGATCATTTCATGACAACATTTAAATCTGATGTCTTTCTGAAAGCGCTGTAACTAAGTTTAAGAATATAATCCAAACACTGTTATCGTCTTCAATGCCCTGTACCAACACAGAGCAGAGCAGCTACCTGAACACTACTCCAACAGAAGTCAATTATCTTGTTAATAATTTTACCGCATCACTACGTATGACACTGGATACTGTAGCTCCTGTGAAAAATAGAGCCTCAAATCAGAAGTACTTGACTTCCTGGTATAATTCTCAAACACGTAGCCTAAAACAGACAAGTCGTAAGCCGGAGGGGAAATCGCGTGTCACAAATTTAGAAGATCATCATTTAGCCTGGAGAAATAGTTTGTTGCTTTATAAGAAAGCCCTCCGTAAAGCTGGAACATCTTATTATTCATCAATGATTGAGGAAAATAAGAACAATCGTTGCAGACCAATCTCCAACTTTCTTTTCATATGAAAAATTCTTGAATGAGTAGTTGTCAAACAGCTAACAGTTTGTCTGCAGAGGAATAGCTTATTTGAAGGGTTTCAGTCAGACACAGTGACCCATGGCACAAATGACAAAGAGATCTTGTGACATAATTATCCACACTTGTTACCGTCATAACACTGACATCTTGATTGATGTCTTGGGGATGAGAATTTCATTTCAATTTAATTATTCACTTTTATTTACATAGCGCCAAATCACATCAACAGTCCCCTCAAGGCGCTTTATAACATAGGGTAAAGACTGCACAATAATACAGCAAAAACCCCAAAAATTAGCTGGTTGGCTATGAGCAAACAGTCGGTGACAGTGGAAAGAAAAACTCCCTTTTAACGGGAAGAAACCTTCAGCAGAACCAGGCTCAGGGAAGTTTACCCATCTGGCTCAGTGCGGTGTGAGAGGAGGGAGACGGGACAAAAACCACACTAGAGAATGAGATGGAAATTCCCTTCAGTGAGTCTCAACTAATAATTAGCCATTCAGTCTTGACGACATCATCTGTTAGCCTCCTAAAATCCACCAGGCACTTCTGCAAGTAGGAATTTTGTTTGGTTGAAGCTGGTCAATCTAACACCCATACCTTTAGTTACCGTATCTGTGACTGGAAGACTATTTACTTCACGGTTATCACATATCATAAAAAATATGCATTCAGTGTCTTATCGTTTGATCAGCCTCAATTATGTCTTATCTTTTCATTTTACATAAGAACAAAAAGGAAGTGTTTTGATAACAATAATAAAAAACGAACGACCTTTCATGACAGGCATAAAGATACAGCAATGTGGGCAAATCTGTGTCTATACAGTCATACTATACATTATTACTTACAGTTTATGGTGCAAAACAATCACCAGATTCTTACATGGCTGTGGATGGTGGATAATGATTGTTGGGTTTTCTCTGAATCTAATATTGTATGATCTACTGTACAACATAAAGCACCTTGAGGCGACTGTTGTTGTGATTTGGCGCTATATAAATAAAATTGAATTGAATTGAATAATGCTACTCTCTATCTACTTCTCCTGAAAAACTGCTTGAATTGCCTCTATGTACTTATTATTGTCTTCATGCACAATAATAGTAATCACAGTGAACTTTATATTTTAAAGGCTCTATAGAATTACAAATGGAACCTCCAACTATCCAGTAATCCTCTTTGTGCCAGCACTAAAACTCCCTTTTATCAGGAAGAATCCTCTGGAAATACCAGGTACAGGGTGAGGAGAAAGCAGTGAGAGAACAAAAGAGTGTAGAGGTAACAAATAACATTCAATGCAACAAACAATCGAAGCGTGGCTGGATAGTGAGGCCACTAACCACAGAGCAGGAACACGCAGCTCTGCAGCCTGAGATACCTGCAGAAAGGAACAAGGAGACTGGACAGAGAGAGAGAATCACAGACTGTGGGAGAGATGGCTAACAGTGCATCTATGATCGCTGGTAAGACATACGTGCAGGAGTGTACAGTAAGGTAATAAACAGACTCAAGTTTATGCTCAGAAATTTCAGCTCAGTCTTCAGTTGCTGCTCAGGAGGCAGGGCGGGTTGTCTCCCAATCAGAATGTTGGAGGTTCGATCCTCGTCTCCTCTAGTTCTTGGACAAGATGCTGAACTCTGAGTTGCTTCCAATGCATCCATGTGAGGGTGTTAATGTTACGTTAAATGTGTGTGCGAATGAAGTTTTCAGAAGAAAGTACCTTGAGTCTTCAAATAGAAAAGTGCCATATACAGTCCATCTTTCTTAGGTCTGAAACTGCAGAGATGTCAGCAGGATCAATCAAAGTAGTGAAAACCTGGAAATGTTTGATTGAGATGCAGACGATCCCTCAAGAAACGTCTCCACAATATGGGGAGTCCATCCAAAGCAATCCATGCCACAGAAAAATCTGTTTAGGAAATCATTCATACTTCTCACCATGTATGAGGCAAGGGGAACACACTTATAAACACATATTGTCTATAATGTTTACGCATTTTGCAAAACTGTTCGTGTCTTTATCTTACTTTTTTTTTTTAATGTAGCCTATATCTAATATATCTATATCTAATGGCCACATTTGTTTCATTTACTTTTTTATAGTATTATTGTTATCTAAATGAAAAAGAAACAAAAAGAAAACAGCAGAGATTCTAAAAACACCAACACCAAACTGACATCCAAGTTACAACAAGTTTTGGTGAGGTCCAAAACAAACAGCTGTCCTGATTTACCCTCTGCCAGATCCAAATTCTTTACAGTGTGTTTCTAGAGGAAGGTTTTGCATCATTTGATGTGTGTAAAGTTTGGATTTTCTTCCCTCTAATACAATACCATTGTGTTTTTGGCATTTCAAAGTCTGATGTCCGTTAGTGTCTGTTCATTTTTATTATAATTGTGTCCTTTTGGATACAAAACCTGTAAAAATAGCTTTGGGTCTACTGGGATTTGTTTTGAAATAATCTCCCCATGTGTCAATTTGACCTCTTGCTCAAAATGTTTTAATCTTTCTGACATTTAATTTCGCAGGAGTTACATATGCTAACATTAACTAGAGGTGTATAATCAAAGTCTGAGCTCCAGCACAAAGTGATTAAGTGACTAAGTCTTTGTTTCATGCTCTCAGGTTGTAATGTTAACTTTCTGATGGACAGAATGGAACATTTCACGCACTTTCACAAAAATTCCTGCATGATCTGTGTTTCATCAGGTGCTTGTCGAGGGTCTACTAAGTGAGTTGAGTCCACCTGCTTTTACAAAACTTCTTAGGTGTAGCTATTTGAGTGAAAAAGAAGCTTCCCGTTAAAGCGGCAGTATGCTTCAATTCTTCAAAATCATCAGTTTAGATGATAGAGATCTTGAATTTTATAAAGTCCTTTGGAAGCCCAGACTTTGAATGTAGGACCCGCAAAACTGTTTCTCCAGTGTTGATATACAGTGGGGCAAAAAAGTATTTAGTCAGCCACCGATTGTGCAAGTTCCCCCACTTAAAATGATGACAGAGGTCAGTAATTTGCACCAGAGGTACACTTCAACTGTGAGAGACAGAATGTGAAAAAAAATTCCATGAATTCACATGGTAGGATTTGTAAAGACTTTATTCGTAAATCAGGGTGGAAAATAAGTATTTGGTCACCTCAAACAAGGAAAATCTCTGGCTCTCACAGACCTGTAACGTCTTCTGTAAGAAGCTTTTCTGTCCCCCACTCGTTACCTGTATGAATGGCACCTGTTTGAACTCATCATCTGTATAAAAGACACCTGTCCACAGCCTCAAACAGTCAGACTCCAAACTCCGCCATGGCCAAGACCAAAGAGCTTTCGAAGGACACCAGGAAAAGTATTGTAGACCTGCACCAGACTGGGAAGAGTGAATCTACAATAGGCAAGCAGCTTGGTGTGAAAAAATCAACTGTGGGAGCAATCATCAGAAAATGGAAGACATACAAGACCACTGATAATCTCCCTCGATCTGGGGCTCCACGCAAGATCTCATCCCGTGGGGTCAAAATGATCATGAGAACGGTGAGCAAAGATCCCAGAACCACACGGGGGGACCTGGTGAATGACCTGCAGAGAGCTGGGACCAAAGTAACAAAGGTCACCATCAGTAACACACTACAACGGCAGGGAATCAAATCCCGCAGTGCCAGACGTGTTCCGCTGCTGAAGCCAGTGCATGTCCAGGCCCGTCTGAAGTTTGCCAGAGAGCACATGGATGATACAGCAGAGGATTGGGAGAATGTCATGTGGTCAGATGAAACCAAAGTAGAACTTTTTGGTATAAACTCAACTCGTCGTGTTTGGAGGAAGAAGAATACTGAGTTGCATCCCAAGAACACCATACCTACTGTGAAGCATGGGGGTGGAAACATCATGCTATGGGGCTGTTTTTCTGCCAAGGGGACAGGACGACTGATCCGTGTTAAGGACAGAATGAATGGGGCCATGTATCGTGAGAGTTTGAGCCAAAACCTCCTTCCATCAGTGAGAACTTTGAAGATGAAACGAGGCTGGGTCTTCCAACATGACAATGATCCAAAACACACCGCCCGGGCAACAAAGGAGTGGCTCCGTAAGAAGCATTTGAAAGTCCTGGAGTGGCCTAGCCAGTCTCCAGACCTCAACCCCATAGAAAATCTGTGGCGGGAGTTGAAAGTCCGTGTTGCTCGGCGACAGCCCCAAAACATCACTGCTCTCGAGAAGATCTGCATGGAGGAATGGGCCAAAATACCAGCTACTGTGTGTGCAAACCTGGTAAAGACCTATAGTAAACGTTTGACCTCTGTTATTGCCAACAAAGGTTATGTTACAAAGTATTGAGTTGTATTTTTGTTATTGACCAAATACTTATTTTCCACCCTGATTTACGAATAAATTCTTTACAAATCCTACCATGTGGATTCATGGATTTTTTTTCACATTCTGTCTCTCACAGTTGAAGTGTACCTCTGGTGCAAATTACTGACCTCTGTCATCATTTTAGGTGGGGGAACTTGCACAATCGGTGGCTGACTAAATACTTTTTTGCCCCACTGTATATTGTGACGAAGACTCCATCTGTTTTAAATATTTTCCCACATCCCACATTCTTCAGAACTTTTTCTACGCATCTTTGAAAGAAGTTGGGTGTATTTGCTTGTTGAAGAAAAGTTTCCAGAAAGCTTTATAAAGGGCCTGAGGATGTCAAGCGAGGCATTACATAGAGAAACAAAGTCCATGTGGGAGTGGGCTGGGCTGAGACGGTGTCAAATACAAGATTTTCAACCAGGACAGTTTTTGGCTCCTGCTTGGGTTTTTAAAATTAGACTTCCAGTTTGTTTATCCACCAGCCAAAATCAATCACCATAAATGTGGACTATTCAACATTAGAGGAGTGTCTTCCGTCTTCACATTAGTAAATGATTTAATATTTGATTAATAGACTGGTTTATTTGCCTTACAGAAACCTGGTTACAGAAGGATTAATATGTCTGATGATACCCAGTTATATCTGTCTATGAAGCCAAATGATCAAAACAATTAATTAACAATTAAAACAGTTAATTAGTTGTTACTTGGTCTTAAATACAGAAATACAAAAATAATACTTAAATACATCTGCACAATATTTCAAAAATTAGAAACCTAGATTATATTTCTCCTATTCCGTCTTCATTGCATTGGCTCCCAATCCCTGCAATCCTTCTTCACACACACACGCTTTGAATAATCAGGTCCCATCATAGCTTATAGTACCATATTATCCTAATAGAGCATTTTGCTGTCAGACAGCTGGCTTACTTGTAGTTCCTAGAGTTTCTAAAAGTAGGAGGCTTATTTTTTGATGAAGCTTATAGTTAAAGCTGGATCAGGTGATCCTGAAGCCTCCCTTAGTTATGTTGCAATAGGCTGCAGGACTTTATGCAGGGCACTGAATACTTCTTCTCCACACACCTGTTTTCACTCCCCATGTATTTATATACCACGGCAGCATGTTATTACATTTTTGTCTTCTCTCTCCCTTATTTCTAGTCAGTTTTGTTCTGTAACTCTGTGCTCTGTGTTCCCTTTCTCTAGTTGTTCACAGAACAGTAGTACCAGGGGTCAGAATCAGCAGTCAGGAATATGATGTGAGTGGGCACAATGACGCTAATCCCCAGCAAAGTTGTTCTTTTTCTTCTCCTCCCCTTCTCACAAGATTTCCTTAATCGGATCATTTATGTCTTATTAAACAGCCAGTGCAGATCATAGATTGGGGTTTGGCTTCGGGGGCTGCTCTCACCACTTTAAGGTTGTGAATAGGGGAACGGATTTATCCGTTAGACCCGAGCATCTTGGCATGCTGCATGATGGCTCACGTGTGTGTGTCAGACAGTGTGTTTCCAAATGAGTGTATATGTTTGTGAGCTTGTGATCGTACACTTTTGTGTGGGAAACCCAGGAAATCCAGTCTCCCATGCGCCAGCATCCATTGTGTTTAGTTTCCTCCTCTCTCTCTCTTTCTGAGTGACTCTGTGTGTTTAGCTGCAATGCTTCCCTCTTCGCTGCGGCTCTAATGAGAAGTAGGAGGAAGCCCAAGCCAGAGGATTGCACTTGGCAAAGTTAACTGGAAACAGTCTCATGAATGGGTCAGGGGAGTTGTGTTGGTAGGATTAGCTGTTATTATCTCCCTGTGCAACAGAATGGAGTTTTCCATCCAGACTCATGGTTACTTAAGATACACTCCTCCCCTACATTCCATCCAACCTATGTCCGCAGATCCTTTCTTTATTCACAATAGAACGATCTGTCCAAAACATCCACATCAAAGAATCCCCACTTGAGTAAATAGAGACTGAAGGCTCATGTACAGTTAGGAAGAGCAACAGCGAATAAACACATTCACCACCCTTTGTGATACTGACAAAGGTTCAGCTTAACTCCTTTTGTCTTTTAACTTTATTATCTCCAAATGGGGTGAATAATACACTCACATAACACACTCGTCCAATCATACAGAGGTTTAAGAAAGATAAATTTGATTTAAATTAAAAGGACAATGTTGTGTTTTATTTTCCAGGTTAATTGTTTTATTCCAACACCAAGACAGAGAGGAAATGAATTCAAACCAAAAGTGATTAATACGTTCTCTGATTTGAGGTGTTGTATTTCTGCATCAATATCAAGACAGTGTAATGCAAACCAAAACCAACTTCTGCTCATGAAGTCATCACAAAGTCAAAGCAACAGATTGTACAGTTTTATTTACTATACAGCTGCACTACCAACTACAGTTATATTGCTTCTGAATTAAGTAGCCTTCTGTTGATTTTGATGTGTCTAGATACTGTATGCAATTGATCCTTTAAGGCAGTGGTGTTTAACCTGGGCACGAGGAAAGAGTTTTGTATCTTTTTTATAAAAAGTATTTCAGTTACATTAATGTACATATTGGATATGAGTCAAAATGTTTCAAGGTTTTTTTTCCCTTATACTAAATACACTGAAGCTATTACATAATACATGAAGAATTAGGTCAAAATAAAACTTTGTAAACAAACCAATATTTGTGGATTTTGTATTTTCCAGTGTTTCGAGCTTTGCTTGACTGCTGGCAATATGTTAATAAGCCAAACATTTGTTGCTACACAGGTTGCAATGGTGATTACATCATAAAAGAAAAAAAAAATCCAACTGCAAACGTTAAATGTGTCACCACCCACTCATTAGTAAACAATATGAAACAGTATATGAAAGCTAGGACTTTACAGCAGGTACATGGTAAACAGACTAGTTTTTCTACTCTGATGACTCAGATCACTTGACATGCAACAGCCTGCCCAATAGCTTTTCATGCTTTATCTTCCTATTTGACTATGCTGTTTATAAAATGGATATAATTTTTGTTCATTAAATGATGAAACTAATGACTGAGACCAGAAACCTGTCAGGAAAAGGGGGGGGGGGGGGAAGAAAAACACAAAAGGAGTCGCCCCCTGCTGACCTTTATAAAGAATGCAGGTTTTGCTTAAGTTTTCAACATCGTTCATATACAGTCCAATATTAGCCATAATCTCTATTCTCAAGCAAGATCCTTTAATCTCAGTGTGTGACAGTCCACCTCTCACATTAACTGTACTTACATTGTGACAGGGAAATGTAAACATGTGACATGCCTCACAAGTTACAGCCACAGCCTGTCAAAAAATGTCAGCGTTTGGAAATAACTTCACATTTTATGCTCAAAGAGGTAACTACTGCTCTTTGAGAGGTAGATATCAAATTAAACAAAGCAAATTAACTTTGCTTACAACATATATTATATATTAAATATATATATTATAGTTTGGATGCTTTATGGCATTTTTCCTACATAGATCCAAACTTATGGAGGTTTAAAGTTATTTCAGCGCACCACTTTCATGTTTCTTGGAAGTGGCTTGTTAGATCTCTTTAACCAGAGGAATAAAAACAACCTTTGTGAAAGGGAAGTTCAACAGGCTGTCAACAGTCTCATCAGTAACCATAACAGATAGAGACAGATTGTTTCACCTCAATAACAAAAAACACAAGCCTTATTTTCTCACCACAAGACATAGTGTAGATGATTTCTGCTTTAAATTCCAGGATTTGTTTTTTACTATAAAGTAACAGCAGAGCTGAGTACTAATTTGTGACTGTAAAGTATTGAAAATGCCTATAATCCAGTAGCTTGCATCTTGCATTACAGAAACCATATGCAGGATACTCCACAGGACAAGTTTGCCTGTGGATTATCCTAAGAAACCAACATGTGGTTCTTTGAAAGATCTGCCTCTGAGCATCCCCTCAAAATATCACCTCTATTGTTTTGGGGTGGAGGCAAAAACTTCAGATATTTCAAAGTCTTGACAAATAAACTCCACACTACCTGCTTGACTAGGGTAAGGGGGAAAATATGTGTTTTGTAACAGTTGTGATGGGAGGTTCTCTGTGTGTGCTTACAGATGTAAGTCTCTAGGTCAAACTATTGTTATGCTGCTCTGTTTTTCAAAGGATTCATCAATCTACAGCAGGTCACATTGATCTGCTCTGTTTGTAGAGGTTATTACAACATTTCTTGCATGTTTAAAGCTGTTTTCTGGCACCTCGTCACATTCCATCTTCATGGTTGTTCAGAAGAGACCAAACATGAAGGAGTGGTACGAGTAGGTTAGCAGGGGTCACTGCAGTTCTTACACAACATGGAGTTCACTGACCCTGCCTGTATCTGGGCTGATGTGCTTGTAGGAAAAACATATTGTAGAAGACAGAAGATAACACTCAGGCATTGGGGAAATCTGTGATGAGACACAATCTAGTGGGAGGATGTTTTTTTTCCTCAGCTAATCAGAAAAGAGTAGTTTGTGTTTTGGGCTCCTTAGGAAGCATTTGGTTTCACAACCTTGCAGAAGCTTGGTTGTGAAACCGCTTTTCTTGGAAACTCATTGTAATGTTTTGTCCACTGAAAGTATTTGAAGATTTAGGGCTTCATATGGGTTTGATAAAACCTGAAAAAACAACAACAAACCTTAAGGATGACTCATGTGCTTGAGCTCTACAATTTGTCTTGTGCCTGACTGTATAATGTGAAGCCCTTTAAAGCTTAAAAACATTACTGTATGATCTTTGACACTCACTGATACCTAGAGTTTTAGATGAACCCTTGAGTTCAGATTTCTTGGAGTCTTAAAACTCTTCAGGATTTCACAGCAGAGAAAATATCACAAAAGAATGAGATCATTTTGAAAAATTCAACAATTATGAATTTCATTTGTTTGTACACTAACCAGTGTACTCCAAAAACATAAAATAACAAAGTGATAGGAGACTGCACGGTGCTGTCAGGGGAGAATGTGGCTAGGCAGCATCGGATGGTAGCCTGCATGATGTCTTTGGTAATCAAGAAGCAGTGAAGTGAAGGCAGAGAGCAGAGGTATGGATTAAATGGTGGAAAATGAGGCTAGGCAAGGTGGAGGATGTACTCCTAGCCATGTAGCCAGTGGTCCTTCGTTTATCACGGGAGTTACGTTCTAAAAAAAATCCTCGAGGTAGCCAACTTTATTTTTTACAATTATTACAGATGTTTTAAGTCTGTAAAACATCTGTAATACACACTTTAAACACTTTTCTCAGACAGGCATGGGCATTTTTACATTTTTCTCTCTTGTTTAAACACTCTCAAAGTTCAAACCTTCGTTAAAAAATAAGCCCAGTATTATAGAATGAAATAAAAGGCACCCAAAGGCTCCCCAACATGTGTTTGTTGGGGAGAAAACTTACAAACATACAGTACAGCACTTCAGTCACACTGCTAGCGATCGAAGATTTATGTAAATTTGACAAGCTGAACACATTCTGTACTGTACAGGAGACACGGTACGAGATTGATTGACAATGGTCTACAGCCAATCAGGATGCAGAACACAAAAAAACCATGCAAAATTGCACAAAAGAAATCCTCGAAACAGGAAGGCCGCGAATTTCGGTGCGAACTGCTGGTGAACTGTGTTATAGCGAAGGGACCACTGTAGCTGGGAGGATAGGAGTAAAGCAAAGAGAGAGGTGCCAAAGGCAAAGGAAAAAGCTTATAGGAAACTGTACACTAAGGAAGGTGAAAATAACTTATATCAAGTGGCTAGATAGAATCATTGAGCTGGAAAGGTTGTGTGGCAGCTTAGGGGCAGAGACAGAAATGTGCTAACAAATTAAGACAATGTGTTGAGAAGATGGAATAAGTACACTGATCAACTCATTGATCATGAGAAGATGGATGTAATAACACAGCAGTACTGGAAGCACAGAGGATTAGTAGAAAGTGAGGGTAACTGTGAAGAAGTGTGCTGAGGTTAAGGGACTAGAGAGTAAATGGGAGGCAGTGGACTTTTTAAGCACATTATTTAACACAGTCTTGGAGTTTGGGCAGATGTCTGAATGAAGAATGAAGAAAAAGTTTTCTGGTACCAGAGATGTAGAGAGATGTAGTAATTACAAAGGGATAATGTTGATAAACCGTAGCATGAAGATACGGGAATGACTTGTTCAAGCTAAGATCAGCAGTGTGGCATCATGCTAAAAAAAAAAGAAAAAAAAGAGCACCATAGATTTAGTGTTAGATGATCAGAAAGAGTAGCATTGTGTCCTTGTGGATCTAGAGAAAGCATATAAGTTCACAAGCATTGTGGTACTGCATAAGGAAGTCAAAGAAGTATGTGACAGTGATGCAGGACACGTATGAGGATAGAGAGATTGTGGCGAGGTGCTTGGTAGGAGTGACAGATCAGTCCAAGGTGAGAGTGGGAAGGTTTGAATCCAAGCCATCTTGTACAATGGTGATGGACAGGTTGACGGATGAGGTCAGGCCAGAGTCTTCATCTACTATGATGTTCACAGAGAACATTGTGCAATCTGTAATGAGAATAGGGAGCAGATGGAAAAGAATCTGGAGAGTTGGAGGTATGCACTGGAGAGAAGAGGAATGCAAGTCAGCAGAAACAAAACAGAATACATGTGTGTGAATGTTAATAAGGCAGTTGGAAAGGTGAGGATGCAGCTAGTAGAGATAGTTAAGGTAGATGAGTTTAAATACCTGGGGTCAACCATTGAAAAAAAAAAGAGTATATAAAATATAAGGTGGAGAACAGAGTGGAGGCCGGGTGGAATGGATAGAGATGAGTGTCAGGGTGTTGTGTGATAGAAGAATAGTAGCAAGAGTGTAAGTGTTGCTCTTACCCAAGTCACGAATAAGACATCGAGATTGAGATACAGTGGTCCCTCGTTAATCGCTGGAGTTGCGTTCCGAAAATAACCCGCGATAGGTGAAATCCGCAAAGTAGCCAACTTTATTTTTTACAATTATTATAGATGTTTAAGGCTGTAAAGCCACTCACTACACACTTTATACACTTTTCTCAGACAGGCATGAGCATTTTCACACTTTTCTCTCTTGTTTAAACACTCTCAAAGTTCAAACCTTTGTAGAAAATTAAGTCCAGTATTATAGAATGAAACCAAAGGCACCCGCGGTTGCTTTTGACAGTGCAAAACGTTTCATCAACATTTTGTTGTGTTTGTTGGGGAGAAAACTTACAAACATACATGTACGTAAATGTACAGCACTTCAGAGTCACACACTGCTAGCGATCGAAGATTTATGTAAATTTGACACGCTGTGTCAGCCGGTGATCAGCTGTGATCAGCTGATCACGGGGCCGGGGTTAAAAGAGAGACGCCACCCACCTGTTCGCCGCTCAGACAGCATTCTCTTCGTGTCAGGAGCTCCGAAACCCTGCCGACGTCAGTCTCCGCCTGATTCAGCAACCGTGAGTGTTTTTCCCTTCAATCCTTTTTCTCTTCCCGGCTCCGCTCGCTCTCTGTCTGTAACGACAGTTCCGAAGCCACGCTTCGTGCACCGATCGTTACTAGAATAACTGCGTGTCTGCTCCCAACCCACCGCTAGCCGTAGCCGCGCTTGGGTCTAGTCAGCACGCCACACAGGCACGCCGAGCTACTGTGCGTAGCTCGCCCCGCCGTGACAGGATGTCTGAGCCCGCTATAGACCCAGCGGAATTCGAACGGCTGAAAGCCGAAGTTCTATATCTCCACGGTGTGGTAGACCGGATGTGCACAAAAGTGGAGTCCCTCACCGAAACTGTCCTCCAACTTTCCACTTCCGTCACCTCGCTGCAACGTCAGCCGGCGCCGGTGAGCGTGGAACCCCGGATCGGACCAGACAAGCGGAACGGAGTCGATGGCCGGCCTGATGGTTTGCTTGCCACTTTAGACATGCTGTTCGAGTGTCAGCCCACTAAATACGCCACCGCCCGTGCAAAGGTTGCACTGCTAACCTCTCTCTTGTCTGGCCAGGCTCAGGAATGGGCCGCGGCTCTCTACTACAATAAATTGGCGGCTTGCAACGACTATGCCCTGTTTGTGGAGGAATTAAAAAAGACGTTTGTTCCCCCGAGCAGCGAAGTGGAAGTGGAGTCACAGCTGCTTCATCTCCGCCAGGGCAGCCGACCCGTCTGTCACTTTGCCTCTCAATTCCGCACCCTGGCCGCTAAGCTACAGTGGGGAGACGCTTCTCTGCGCTCTATTTTTCTGGAGGGACTGGCTGACTACATCCGAGACGAGATGACCGGCCATGAGGCCCCTAAAACCCTGGATGAGGCCGTGGACCTCGCGCTGAAGATTGACCAACGTGTGATGTCGCGGCCTCGCCATACCCCTCGGGCCTTCAAACCTTTCCAGCCTCAGAGGACCACGTCTTCGCGACCTCCTCCCCCCTCTGATGGAGCCACGGCTAGCCCAAGCAGCACATCCAGCGAGGAGCCCATGCAGCTGGGTGGGCTCCCCAAAGAGGAGAAAGAGAGACGCTGGCGTGAGGGCCTCTGCGCCTACTGTGGATCAGCTCGACACCGTCGTCCCCAGTGCCCGCTACGGCCGGGAAACGACGACGCCAGGTAGACTGCGGGGGTGTCCCTCCTGGCCCTTCCCACTCATCTGACCCCTCTCGTTTTCTGTTACCGGTAACGTTTCACCTGAAACACCAACGGCTCTCATCCGAAGCCCTCCTGGACACCGGAGCCGCTGAGAACTTCATCGATCAAACACTGGCCTCTCAGCTTCGCATTCCGTTGACTTCCGTCGACCGATTCCTCCCGGTGACCTCAGTAGACGGGCGACCACTCCAACCCTACCCGATCCAGTTCCAGACCCAGCCAGTCCGCATGTCTGTCGGGGATCATCAGGAGGAGATCCGGTTTTTAGTAGTCTCGGCCACTTCCTCTCCTCTCATCCTCGGATACCCCTGGTTCCGTCAACATGACCCCCACATCTTCTGGTCTTCCTGCCAGATCCTGGACTGGGGTCCCCAGTGTTCACGCCGCTGCCTTCTCTTCCGGACTGGAAAGGACTCAAAGTCAGAAGAGGCGTCACCCCCGGAGCCCATTGATCTGGATAAGATCCCTCCGGCTTACCATGACCTATCTGAGGTCTTCAGTAAGAGGCGAGCCTCTGCTCTCCCTCCTCGTCGCTCCTACGACATGGCCATCGAGCTCCTCCCGGGAGCGGTCCCTCCTCGTGGTCGCCTGTTCCCGCTGTCGCCCGCAGAGAACAAAGCCATGGAGGAGTACGTCGCTGAGGCTCTCCAACAGGGCTTCATTCGCCCTTCTACCTCCCCCGCAGCTGCGGGATTCTTCTTTGTCAAGAAGAAAGATGGCGGGCTTCGCCCCTGTATAGACTACCGGGGCTTGAATAAAATCACTGTTAAGAACCGCTATCCTCTTCCTCTGCTGTCCACCGCACTCGATTCCCTCTCCCAGGCCTGCATCTTCACCAAACTAGACCTACGCAGCGCCTACAACTTGGTGCGGATTAGGGAAGGGGACGAATGGAAGACGGCCTTCATCACCCCTAACGGGCACTGGGAGTATCTGGTGATGCCCTTCGGCCTCTGCAACAGCCCTGCTGTCTTCCAGCATCTGATCAACGATGTCTTGCGGGACATGCTGGGCCGGTGGGTGTTTGCCTATCTGGATGACATCTTGATCTACTCCCGCACCGAAGTGGACCATATTCGCCATGTGCGGGCCGTGCTGAGCAGGCTGCTCGAGTACCGGCTGTTCTGCAAACTGGAAAAGTGTGCCTTCCATCAGCGGTCCACCACCTTCCTGGGCTTCACCATCTCCTCCAATGGCCTGACCATGGACCCGCAAAAGGTCCAAGCCGTGACCCAGTGGCCTCAGCCCTCCAGCCTTAAGCAGCTACAGAGCTTCCTGGGCTTTGCCAATTTCTATCGGCGCTTTATCCGCAATTTCAGCACCATTGTCGCCCCACTGACATCCCTCACCAAACCAGCTAACCTGCCCAAGCCCTTCTGCCTCCCCCCTGGTGCGAAACAGGCATTCCGAGACCTCATCCGCCGGTTTGCTACAGCTCCCGTCCTGCTCCACCCTGATCCTGCCGGAGATTTTGTGGTGGAGGTGGATGCCTCCGATGTTGGCGCTGGCGCCGTCCTCTCTCAACACGGCCCGGATGGGAAACTTCACCCGTGCTGCTATTTCTCGAGGAAATTCTCTGACACGCAGCGACGGTACGGTGTCGGCGACCGGGAACTCCTGGCCATCAAGTGGGCCTTGGAAGAGTGGCGACATTGGCTCCTGGGAGCGAAAGAACCGTTTCTGATCTGGACTGATCACCAGAACCTGATCCATATTCGTTCTGCCAAGCAGCTCAACCCAAGGCAGGCCCGTTGGGCCTTATTCTTCGAACCTTACAACTTCCACCTCGCCTACCGCCCTTGCTCCAAGAACACCAAGGCAGACGCTCTCTCCAGGCAGTTCGCCCAGGACGGCCTCACGTCAGACCCTGGACCTATCCTACCGTCTCGTTGTTTCGCTGCCCCCCTTCGGTGGCCCTTGGAGGACTCTATCCGGGATGCCCTGACCTCCGAACCGCCTCCGCCTGACACCCCGGCTGGGAGGTACCATCCCGGTGCCGTCAGGAGGCCTTGCTCTGGGCTCACTCCTCCCCGCTCTCTGGTCACCCAGGGCCCGACAGGACCCTCCAGCTCCTCCGTCGTGCCTTCTGGTGGCCCTCCATGACTCGGTACGTCCATGACTTCGTTTCCGCCTGTGACACCTGTGCTCGGGCCAAGTCCTCCATCCAGCCGCCCGCTGGCGACCTTCGCCCTCTCCCCGTGCCGAGACGTCCCTGGTCCCATGTCGGTCTGGACTTTGTTACCGGCCTCCCATCTGTGGACGGTCTTGACACCATCCTCACCTTTGTGGACCGGTTTTCTAAGGTGGTGCACCTGGTCGCCCTGGCCGGCCTCCCCTCCACCAAATGGACGGCCGAGCTCCTCCTGGACCATGTCGTCCGCCTTCACGGATTCCCCATGGACATGGTCTCCGATCGGGGGCCCTAGTTCACCGCCAGGTTCTGGAAAGCCTTTTGCCGCCTGATAGGAGCATCTCCCAGCCTCTCGTCCGGTTATCACCCTCAGACCAATGGGCAGGTTGAACGGACCAATCAACAGTTGGGGCGCTTCTTACGGTGCTTCGTCTCCGCCCAACCGTCGCTTTGGCCTCGTTACCTGGTGTGGGCTGAGTTGTCTCATAACCTTCACGTCTCTTCCGCCACCGGTCTCTCGCCCTTTGAGGTCTGTCATGGTTTTCATCCTCCTATCTTCAGCCATCAGGAAGCGGGGGTCGACGTGCCTGCTGCTGAACGGATGGTCCGCCGCTGTCGTCAGGCCTGGATCAAGGCGCGGGCTGCCATTACCCGGGCCAACGCTCTGTACACCCGGCAGCATCGTCGCCGCCACCGCCCGGGTCACCCCTTCCAGCCGGGGGACCGCGTCTGGCTCTCCACAAGGCACCTGCGGCTGCACGGTGAGTCCAAAAAGCTCACTCCCCGGTTCGTCGGCCCGTACGAAGTCACTGCCCGGCTCAACCCCGTGGCTTACCGTCTCCGGCTTCCACCCGCCATGAAGGTCCATCCGGTTTTCCACGTCTCGCAGCTTAAGCGGCGCGTCACTTCCTCGCTGGCGCCCCCCCTCCCGGGCCCCGCCCCCACCCAGGATCGTCGATGGGGGTCCTGTCTACACTGTCCGACGGATCTTGGACTCCCATCCCCGGGGCCGGGGGGTCCAGTATTTGGTGGACTGGGCTGGCTACGGCCCTGATGAGCGCTCCTGGGTGCCGTCCCGCTTCATCTTGGATCCTTCCCTCATCTCGGATTTCCGTCGCCGCCGTCCTGGCCCGTCGGGTGCCGGTCCTCGGGGGGGGGGGGTCCTGTCAGCCGGTGATCAGCTGTGATCAGCTGATCACGGGGCCGGGGTTAAAAGAGAGACGCCACCCACCTGTTCGCCGCTCAGACAGCATTCTCTTCGTGTCAGGAGCTCCGAAACCCTGCCGACGTCAGTCTCCGCCTGATTCAGCAACCGTGAGTGTTTTTCCCTTCAATCCTTTTTCTCTTCCCGGCTCCGCTCGCTCTCTGTCTGTAACGACAGTTCCGAAGCCATGCTTCGTGCACCGATCGTTACTAGAATAACTGCGTGTCTGCTCCCAACCCACCGCTAGCCGTAGCCGCGCTTGGGTCTAGTCAGCACGCCACACAGGCACGCCGAGCTACTGTGCGTAGCTCGCCCCGCCGTGACACGCTGAATGCATCATGTACTGTACAGGAGACACGGCACGAGATTGATTGACAGTGGTCTACAGCCAATCAGGACGCAGAACACAATGTGCTGTAAAAAACAAACAAACAAACAAAAAAAGCATAATTGCACAAAAAAATCAGCGAAACAGCAAGGCTGCCAAAGGTGAACCGCATTATAGCGAGGGACCATTGTATAGAGCAACTCCTCTCCAACAATGTTGTGTGTTTACAGTGTTGTTTTTCTTCTAATGATGATTTCATATGTCTTAGTGTATTATATTTTTGATCTAACAGCGCTACTATACCTTAAATTGCTCTTTAATAGCCTTAGGCTAGTTAGGTTCTTGGGTGGATGTGGCCAATGCAATCCATGTTTGATGGTGAGCTGCTAGTTCATCACTTTGTTTGGTCTGACTCCCATACAAACTGTAGTTACAGACATTTGTAGACAAATACAAATATGTCTGCAAGTTAGTATAACAATGCTGACGGCCACTCAGCCTTCTAGTAGATGCAGCTGGTATCATTTTGAAAATCCTAAAGCGCCTCATCCTTGAGTTATCACACTCACAAACTTGGGAGTAGAGCAGGGCGATATGGCCAAAAATATTTATCACGATATATATTTGAAAATTTGCGATAACGATATAACTGACGATATAATTGATGCGAGACAAAATACAACTCCACAACATTACTAGCGCAAAAAGACAACCTTCCATTTATTTTCACTTAAACAAGAAGCTGGTTTTTATGTACATTAAAGCTTTATAAAAATTTAACAGTGCAAATGCAAATTCCTTGCTGAAAGTTTAACCAAAAGGCATTTCCAGTAGAAATGGGCTGACATATCCTGAGCATAACCATGTATAATATCCACTGAAGTTAAAAAGAGGTGCTTTGCAACATTAAACTGCAGTGTGCAGTACGTATTTTTCGGACCATAAGGTGCACATTAAGGTGCACATTAAGCGAAACAAAGCAGTCAGATAAATCAAACTTTATTAAACTCATTCTTCTTGCTTCCTCCACTTCTGTACCATTGATTCATTAATGTTGAATTCTCTGGCAGCTGCTCTATTCCCATGTTGTTGCAGTATAATAGTGACTAACCTTGTATTGTGGATGGATTATCTCAGTTGTTCTCCCGACTGAAGTTTGGTCCGTTTACAGCATCCTGCCATGCGATTGCATTTGTCTCTAACCATGAGGAACCTTCACGTTAACTTTTATAAGTGGAAAAGTGTTAGTGTTCGTCCTCCAGCTTCACTGTTTATGTTATGCTAACATAGCTGTGTCGCTAGCGATCACGTAGCACATCATTATATACCAGCTAGCCCAACTTCAGTAACCCTACAAACGTCACTGCTGTTTAGTTTCCTGTCTTCATTTATGTTGGAAGTGATAGCAGAGCTGTACCTTTGATTTTTTTCAGAAATCTCTCAGTCAGAACATGCTACATCATGCTTAGGTAACTAGCGAAACTAGCGAGCTAACTTCCGCTAGCTTCCTGCTAACTTCTAACTCCGTTAAATGTAATACATTCTGTTTTCATGGATGCCTGGAAGTTAAACTTCATAGTTACACCTGGTAAAGCAGCAATGCTGATCGTTTTATTAAAGATGAAAGAATTTAGACAGTTTTTAACTCTCAGTAATGCTGCAGTGTTCGTTTGACCTGAAGAGAGGGGTTTAGGACCCAGATTACTCCCAGATTTAAGAGCATCTTAGTCCGACAAATACGACAATAACGACGGCCGCTTGCATGTTCTGCAAAAAAAAAAAAAAGTGCTTTGTCGTGTATCTGACGGACAAACACCAAACCAGTTCCACATCACTGAAGTTGCACCATTTTTACAAACCAATTCTGGTTCATCTGTTTCACTCAACAATCGGCCATGTGCGTATGAAAACAAAGGCACTGCGCATGCGCGTTTTACTCATATTCTATCGCGATATTTCATTTTCCTATCATTGCCTAACATTATACCGGTATTACCGTGAACGGTATAATATGGCCCAGCCTTACTTGGGAGTCCACCCCCAGCAGGGTGATGACACTATCCCATTATCCTTTTAAAGTAGAGGGGTTAAAATGTTGCATACATCTATGCAGTTAATACACACAAACGCTGTTTTGGCAGTCAGGTTGTGTTTTTCCTCCTACGCTCCAGTGTTGAAATGACAGCAACGTTTACAGTAAGTGATTCTATGACACACAGAGTCATTGAGTAAGCAGTGTAGTAAAACTATCCATAACCCTTCAAAGTGTCTCGGTCAGCCTCATTGCCGTCATCATCTCAGCTCTGCAGTGTCTGATTCAGGCTGCGGATAGACGGCCGTTCCACTACACCACAGCTGTAAATAAGGTCCAAAAAAGACCATTTCCGTCGCTTATCTCGCTGTGTGTAAGTGTTTACCTTGGCACTCCTGCAGGCGTCTTTGATCATATTGGAGAGTCCATCAGGTGGTAAACACACATGCAGAGTTGTAAATTTTTCGGTTATCAACAAGTGGAATATTGACATCCTCTGTGGTGATTGCACACAATCAGCTCAGATCACAAAGCTAATAGAAGAAGAATGAGGGTGGGGGTTACTGGTTTATCATTTACCCGCTGAAAAACACAACCTTGGTTACATGTCAGCGTGTATTCTTGTCGTGTTGCCATGACATCCTGTCACGCAGGATGCTCCGCAATGCCATGGCATTTCCACACCAGTGGTAAACACACACACACACACACACACACACACACACACTTTCACAGCACTGATGAATGTTTAGAGGTCGGGTCTTCCTGTGACAGGACTTGAAACATTCCTTTTCTCTCACCAAAGCCTTCGGTGGGGTGGGGTGAGGTGGGTGAGGGTGGGAAAAGACACAAACGAATACCCACTGAGGTCCTGATGCCTTTTATATGTAAAAATCATGAGAAACTTACATTTTTTCCCATAAGCAAAAAACTTTAACTGCCCTAAGCAGGAGGAGTGCCCTAAGCACTGTGAATGTTTCCTGTTAAAGCTTTCTTCCTCCCCACATTTGCCAAGTCCTGCCTAAGGGTGGGTGGGGAATTTGAGTTTCCATGAATTGGTAACCTCTGGGGAATGAAAAAATGAAAGCAGTGCAAAATATTTAAAAAGATTGCTCTTAATCCCACTAGACTCCCACGTGTAATCCTAATATCCAACTTTATAGCATATTTACAACCTGGCCCAAAAAGAAAAACAAAAAAACAGAAGTAGTTTCAGCCTAATCTGACCCACTGAAATTGTCCTCTCAACCATGTATGTGTGCTGATTGTTCATTTTAGTTTTAACATCACAGCTTTCTATGTTCTACAAACCATCAAAGCTTCTGCTTCAGCATGGGAGAAAAGTACATCAAAGTGTAAAACACTAAAAGTATTTCATTGTTCTTTAGCTTTAGGTCTCTTTCAGTGTTTAATTCAAATAGAATTTTATTTATACAGCACCAAATTACAACAACAGTCATCTCAAGGCCTAAGAGCCAGCATTTGGCCACAGTGGGAAGGAAAAACTCCCTTTTAACAGGAAGAAACCTCTGGCAGAACCAGGCTCAGTGAGGGGCGGCCATCTGCTGCGACCGGTTAGGGGTGAGGGGATGGAGACAAGACAAAATATACATTGTGGATTGTGGACTGTGTTTAGTAGATTTGTGGATCCTTATCACATTTGACTGGTGTTTCCTTATATGCAAATACCTGGTCTAGTGAATGCTTGAAGATTGTTGAGTTGTGACACTCGCTTCTAGATGTTTGCCTAAGATGTCTTATGATTTGACACAACATAAAAAAAACCCTGCACTGTAGTTTCTGCAAAACAAACCAAAAAATAGACCCTTATTATGTGTATCTGTTGCATTTAAACCGTTATGAGCAATAAACTTAAGGCATATTGTACGCACACCCACACACTTAACTCCTTTGACATGTTTTTACTAGAGCAGACGTGTTTATGTCGTCAGTGCGAGGCCGCCAATGCTGAGCAGCACCAGAGGAGTCAAACTGCCACTGACCCCGATGTTGCTCCAACTTCTTACATGAGCTACTCTGTTCTAGCGTTACGTAACTGTTTAACTGAGTTTCGTGTCCTCTCCATATGCACTCTGTATGTGCATTTCTGTCTGTGTTTGTTCAAAATAAGCACAGAATGAGAGTTCTTAGTCCAGGAGACACGTCTCCACTGGCTTTATTCTTCATAATCATCGTACGTCAATATAATTGCAGTGCAAACACTTATATTTTAGTATAAAATATTTTCTTTACCAAAATTTACATTCACATAAAACATCTCAATAAATACATCTTCAACAAAAGAACTTGACAAATATTGTATCATCCATAATATATCTCTACAATGTACAATAATAGCTAGTAATACCTACATATAACAATTGAAACCCGTATCATACAGTATGAAAATATCCAATTTACAGGAAAAATATTGTACACAATTCCTATTCATCAACTTTCAATTAATTGTTTAAAGCAAGTGTATAAAAAATCCTCATTTTAAACCTTTTATAAACTTAAATTAAGCACTCAAGCTACCATATAGATTTAAAATCTATTTTAAATATGATAAGTCCAACGTAATTTCCGTCAGGTTCCAAATAAATCTGATCAAAATCGACACTTGCCATCGTTTTGAGTAACAAAACTCAATCAGCTCGAACAGTAAAAATACAGGCATCCAACAAAAGAAAATCCACAATAACCGTAGCAACGCATTCAGTTGTGCTACAGCTCAACACGAAAAAGTCTGATATGTTTATGAAAATAGGTTGGCACATTAGAAAACCAGCTACCTGTTGATTACAGCAGGAGCAGGGAGGAGGAGGAGGAACCTCTCCCCCCCAGGCCTGAAGTCTATCTATCCTGAATATGTCCTCAAAAAGGTTTGCACACCAAGCTCATGAAGAAGACACGGGTCAATTAAGCACCTTACATTCAAGAGGACCGCTACCTTTAGCGCATGCATGAGGACTATAATAAAACACAGTCAACGTGTGTCCGCTGCTCCGCCTGCATTAGTGCTTCATCAAAGCATGCATGTTTGATCTGCAGGCTTCCAGGCAGTGCATGCTCGTACAGATTAGAGGAAAGTTAATGGCTGTGGTAAGCCATACTGTGAGTAGCATGCTATACCGTAAAACAAATCATCTGGGTTTGCATGAGGAATCCAGACACAGAGGTTTGTGGGAATCTCCTCATAAACAGAAGGTTTCTTTTTTTCCCCCCTTTCCAAAGCAGCTTCGAGTTCATAAAAATAGTAGAACAGATTATTTTTCAACACTAGAAAATATTTCTTTGTAAACAAGCACACAGAAAAAAGTTCTCTTTTTTTAAATATAATTCATTGAGGAAGAAGGAATCACACTCGCACAATACTAAAAATAGGTTTTCTAATTCATGCTTCAACTCCACAGATACAGACTGGTGTGGCTAGCTATGCACACTCTATTGGCTACAAACACTATCAGGTCAAAGTAGGATCCAGCTGGCTACAGCATGCAAGGAGTGAATAGGCTGAGATAAGAGACAAACTGCTTTATTGCTACACTTTGACAAGGAAGAATCTGGAAGTCAAGCATCACAGGGAAACAGACAGCACACATGACTGAAATGCAGCAGTGGCATCATGCACTTAAAGACGCCGAGCAGCTCGGCTCACTGAATCAGGAGCTTGCCTCGTGTACGAGGGGTTCAGCGAAGGGGCAGAAATGAAGCATACAGCATCAACCACCCACAAATGGTCAAAGGCAACGCCTTGTTGTATTTTGGCAAGTTCGTGTCATTAACTGCCATCTAAAATTCCACAATTGGCTTCAACCGCTTTAAACACTGTTGTCTCTAGGACAATGATGCCCCTAAAATGAATTAATCTGATAAATCAATCTAAAAGGCAACAAAAAAAATGGCAAAAATCTCATTGTGAAGAGTGGTCGCTAAGGCAACAGCACTGTTTTGGTTTTAGACGGGGAGAAAAGAGTCAGCTAACGTTCTTAGATTTCGGGACACAGTTGTTGTGACAGGTTTGTGTGCTACACTTTCAATTGTGCATTGCGATGTGTTTTTATTTTTATGCTTATTTAGTTTATCGTAGTGGTGGATCCAGTTTTTTGGCAGTCGGCTATGAAATCCTGGAGACATCCTTGGCCTTTGATTGATGACAGAGCAACGTGGCATCCTGCATCCTGTTCATGACATCCCGCTGTGTGAAACAACAAACAGGGTTCGAATGTGGAGGGACAGTCTGATCGAGGACGCCTCAGGTTCCAGGCTTTAGGCCCAAATCCAGGCTTCCCATTGGATGATCAGTGTCTCAGCCTCCCTGCCTTCCACAGACAGAAGAAGAAGAGTGGAGAACAACCTTTCCTCTTTAAATAGCCTTTCTCTGCTACAGCCATCTGTGTTACTCACCCATCTCCACTCTTACATTCTTATTTTTTCGTAGTCACGATGGAG
The DNA here is from genome assembly GCF_900408965.1 of Simochromis diagramma. Classification (NCBI taxonomy): domain Eukaryota; kingdom Metazoa; phylum Chordata; class Actinopteri; order Cichliformes; family Cichlidae; genus Simochromis; species Simochromis diagramma. The sequence goes on along the minus strand of NW_024387095.1, from coordinate 4,306,612 downwards.
ACAGTGCCCTTCACACCACTGCAGTGGGAACAGAGGGCAGGTACCTGGTGGTGCTGGTGGATGTGGTTGGTTTAGCCACACTTGGGCTTGGGGTCCTCATAGCGGCGTAGGTGGTCACCGTCGGGGCGGGGCTAAGCCTGGTGCACACACTGCCGTGGGCGAACGCACTGGCCCGGCGTTCACCGTTGCCAGGCTGTTGCTGGGTTTGAGATGGCCTGCTGCCTTGTCTGCGTCCCTCCAGGAAGTATGTAAGCATCTGACCTTTGCCCTTCACACTGACCTGGCCACGGCACACAAAATTGTAGTAATTGGTGATGAGGCGATAGACATCCTCTGTTACCTGGTGGAGGCACACAGACGTTTGATGAGCTTTATGACCAAATATTTTACCGTGACACACCTACGACATGACAAAAATGAACAAGAGATTGCACAAGTAAATATATAAGGAGTTTGCAAACAATGAAGCAACAATAATATGCTTTTTAAAAAAGACAAATAAAATTAAAGCTGCAAGCAGCGTTATGAGGGCCCTCGCACCCTGGAGGGTGGAACAAGTGGAATGGAATGGAAATAGCAAATAGCAAAATTAGAGCCAAAATGTCACCTTCACTTCTAAATTGCGGACTTCCTGTTGGGTTTGCGTCAATGGGCCCACAGACTTTTTGGTTCGTCTTGGCATGATACACATGTGTGCCAGATTTCATACATGTAGCTCAAACTATGTGGTCGTAGGGTTGCATTTAACAAGGCATAGGTGGCGCTGGGAGCCATTTCCCGGTGCTCATATGTAAAACCATTAAAATACAAAGTTTTTCACCAGACCTGGCATGTGTGCAAAATTTCATGAGTTTTAGAAGAAGAAGAAGAAGAAGAAGAAGAAGAAGAAGAAGAAGAAACGGAGCAGATACAGGCTCTGTCCCAATTCAGGGTCTGCACGCTTCAAGTACGCATTTCAAGTAGGGGTGGGTTTTTATAATCGATTCATCGATTAAAATTGATTCTGGCTTGGATAACGTAAAATCGATTCATTAAAATCCTGAATCGATTTTTTTAATATAAATTTATTTTGCCCGAAATGCCAGAATCTCTGGTGACATCTCACAAAATTTCAAGAACCACCAAACAGCTAAGACAGTAAATGAGAGCAGGAACACGGATTCTGCACATAGACTTAAACACACAGCGCAACCCGCGGATCAGAATCAGTTAGATGTCGCCTTTCTCACGGTCGGGGCTACAAGCCGACAGCTCGCTGATCCTGATGTTTCGGCGGGTCCGCGCTTTGTGTTCACGCCCTTTATGAGCCGATTCTAAAGCTGTTAGTTTGATCTCTCTCCAAACAATATTGACCGATCCAGCAGCAAAAGAAGATCCAAACGTTTCACATAAACATCGTCATGAATTCACTCTGACTTTTACTGTTTTGCTTCCACCGCGATGCACAGCGCTCTCTCTCCCTCTCTCTCTCTCTCTCTCTCTCTCCCTCTCTCTCTCCCTCTCTCTCTCTCTCTCCCTCCCTCCCTCCCTCTCTCTCTGTACTTCAAGAACAGTTTCCCTTTCTTCATTATTTGCTTGCTTGTTACGCACAAGTCTACTGTTGTTTACAGCGCTGTCAGCCGCTGTTTTTTTCCCTTTTACATTCTTCCAAAAAGAAAACCTCATTTCTGCTGTTCAATACTGAACAAATTTAAACTTTTTAAAATTATTCAAAATGCAAAACGCTTAGCCGTGTCTCTAATAAAACCGCTGTAACTTCAGAGGTAATGTTCATATGTTGATTAATGGTTTTCTTTCGTTTTTGATGTAGGCCTACTGCAGAATATTTTTATAAAATCCCAGGCCAGGAAAATCACCTTCATGTTTTTCTGTGTTTTATCTTCAGCTACTTTGACACAAAGGCCTCTGCTGTGACGCTTACACCTGTGATAAAGTCTTGCATGTGTCAGCTTCCTTTTTATTGATACAAAAATATGTAAATGTACTGATCTGAATTATAATATTTCTGACTGTCAAAATTTCCCAGATTTAAATCGAATCGAATTAAATCGAATTAAATCGAATCGTGGATCGAATCGATTCGGGACCTTGTGAATCGGAATTGAATCGATTCTAGAAATCAGTGACGATACCCAGCCCTAATTTCAAGTGCGGTTACGTCACCGCCACGCGACGATGGCTGTCCCAATTCGAAGTGTACTTCAAATGCATACTCCAAATGCGCCGTCGATTTCCCCAAATATCAAGCGTGGTCCGGTGCACGCTTCGTGCTCCCATATATCCCACAATTCATAGCGCGGCGGTGGGTGTGGATAATTTTGCCGCAAAATACGGCAGAAGGGAGCAGCCGAAGAGGTTTTTTCTTTTTTTTTTTTCAAAACTTTATTGAAATTATAAAGCGAACAGTCAGTCATTCCAGTTCAGTTTGTACAGTAGACATACAAGGCAAATAAGAGTAACAATATACAGTACAATGAAATAAGAAGGATAAATAAATAAAGGATGAAAAAGAAAAAAAAAGGGGGGGGGGGGGGATGTGACAGACTTCATAACAACTTTGTATTTGAAAGTTGTGACAGCTCATTCGTTAAACATTTCTGAATGAATTTCATTCAATGATGAACCTTTTACATTGGAAGTTAATTTAAGAGAGTTTGAGTAATATTCAATTTCAATCAAAAGCAAATTAAATGATGGGGTTGAGTTTTGAAATTTACATTTATGTATATGGAATTTCCCTAATAAGATGGAGCGGCCGAAGAGTGAACTGTCAAAAGTACTGAATATGACGTCACTTATTTATGTGCGAATGTTTAATAATTAACGTCAGTCATATATCCACAAACACAACAAGCTGAAAGTCAGATATATAGATATATATATACATATATCATAATAATCTGACAATAATATAATATTGGCCATATTATATTTACATTACCACAGTGAGATGGCTTTAGTGAACATGAACAACATTAACTAATTGTTATTTACTAACTAATCTTAAATGATTGTTCAGCACAGGAATGAAGCCCAACAATCATGTTTTACAGTCTCGTGGTCTCAGCCTCAGATACTCAACTAATCAAAGTGATGTCATGACAAAAATGAATGACTAACAAAACATTTTTCTCCTTCATTTCTGTCAAACAAAGCTGTATGTAACGTGTCTCACGGTTAGTATGATGGTTGCTAGGCAACCTGAACAGCGCGACGAAGCATATACCGTCCCATTTCACAAGCCTCTCACTTCCGCACTTCTCGTACTTATAGTACGCACCGTACGTAGTGCGCGTAGTGCGCGTAGTGCGCGTAGTGTGCGTACTTCAAGCATGCAGACCCTGAATTGGGACACAGCTACTATAGGGCCTTCGCACTCTCAGTGCTCGGGCCCTAAATATTATGTGGGCAAAGAATTGCATCTGCACCTGAACACAAAAAGAAAAGATAAAAGTGGATCTTACAGAAGGAGGAACTATCGGTAATCTTCTTATTTTAGTATATTTTTTTTAATATTAGAAAATGTAATAAAAATATTTATTTTGTATGGTAGCGAGGAATCACACAGAAGGTCCTTAACCCATCCCTTGTGCAAGGAAGAACAGCACGAGGACTGTTAGAGCTGCACAATGCCCTCCAGCCGGCCACTGGTGTGAATGTCTCTGACCAAACACTCAGAAACAGACTTCATGAGGGTGACCTAAGGGCCCAATGCCCTCCAGTGAGCTCTGTGCCCACTGCCTGGCATTCTGAAGCCCTAGTGGCAGCAGACTACCAGAACTGCCACCACTGGTACTCTGTGCTTTTCACAGATCAGAGCAGGTTCACTCTGAGCATATCATCAATATCTTTGATTGCAGATACAAAGCTGGAGACAAACAGGAGAGACATTTTCTCTCGACGCAGGAGAGCATCAGTCAAATCATCACATACTAGGGGAGCGAACTATGAGCACAACATATCATCACCACATCTCCATTTGTTTTGCAATTTTCAAGTGAGTTCATGCTTTAAACCTCCACTCTATGGACACAAGTACTGGGACACCTACACATTACACCTAGAGGAACTGCTTGATCATGGAAACCCATGACACGAAGCTCCCAATTATGTGCAAATGTTAATGCCCAAGGAGGTTTAATGAGTCAGCACAGTGTTGGCTTTTAGGCACAATGCACCACAGCACTCAGTGACCCTGCTCTGTAACTTTATGTGGTCTGCCACTTCATGGCTGGGTTGTTGTGGTTCATAAATGCTTCCATTTCACAATAATACCACTTACAGTTGACCGTGAAATATCTATAAGGGAGGGAATTTCACAAACTGACTTGTTGCAAAAGTACCATCTTATGGTCAGAGGGCCCGGTGGCGGCAGTGTCCGGCAGCCTCACTTCTGTCAGTGCGCCCCAGGGCAGCTGTGGCTACAATGTAGCTTGCCATCGCCAGTGTGTGAATGTGAGTGTGAATGGGTGAATGACTGAATGTAGTGTGAAGCGCTTTGGGGTCCTTAGGGACTAGAAAAGCGCTATACAAATGCAGGCCATTTACCATTTACCATTTATTACAGTACCATGCCTATATTCATCTGTGTAGAATGACCCATTCTTTCACCAGTGTTTGTACAGCCAGACTACATGGCTAGGTGCCTTATTTTATATAGCTGTGACTGAAAACACCTGATTTCAAAGCTAAACAGATACTACTTTTGTCCTTAGTACATTGTAGCTGCACAAGCTGATGAATGACCTCTTTTAGTGCTAAATAAACAGGAAGGGAACTTCCCAAAGTCCGATTTGCATAAGAATATCTGCTCCAAGGTTAGTCCTCCACAGTAATGCTGATTATGTAGCTGCTGCAGATGCACTAAAATAAAAAGAAAAAAAAACTTGACATTTTTTCTTATTTTTTGCCTAAAAAGAAAACACATTCTTAACAAGCAAGTTTTGCACAAGAAAGTTAAGCTTATTCTAGGAAAAAAAAATTTCAATTAAGCATAAATTTTAGACAGTTTTGTCTAGTTTAAAGGCATACAGCAGTTAGATTCATTTGGTAGTTTTAAGGATTCTAGTCAAGCAACTTTTGCTTACCTCAATGGCAGATTTTTTTTTCTCAAAAGAAGAAAATATTTTAGAATATTTGGCTCATTTCATGTGGGGCTGTTTTTGCAGTGCGAATAATTAACTTTAGCTTGAGTAATTAATGTGACTTTTTGGACCAGCCTGGACCCCCAAGGCCCGTTCATAATGCCAGTGCTGAATAAGTCGAAATGTATGTATGTTGCTAGTTTGACTTTCTGATACCTTCTGAAAATATGTTAACCTAAATCCCGCTATTGGTTGTACTCCTCCACCTTCCTTCACTGTTATGGGCAAACATCCACACAATATGAGGCAACTCGTGTTTTCAAATCATGCTGTGAAAGCAGACTTACCCTATCGAAATCAAAATTTACCATAAGAAAATTTCCTTTCAAGTATAAAGCAAAGTCATTTACATATAAAAGAATTGGGCGAGAACCGAATCCTGTAGGATTCTTGCTCTAATCACTAAAAACATTATTTTTCTTTTTTCTAATTCATGGTTAGAACAGCACCGTTTGGACATCTAAGTTTTAGCAGAGAAGACTGTAAAGTTTATGTATCTTAGTTTACATGTTTTTCATTTTGAGCTGCTTTTTGATCAAGCTTATAGTTGGGGCTGGATCTGGTGACCCTGAACTAGTCCTTAGTTATGATGCAATAGGCCTAGGCCACTGGGGGCTTCCCATGATGCACTGTGTTATTTCTTCAATCACCTCCTTTTACTCTGTCTATACACCACTGTATTTAGTCATCATCTTCCACACTGTGTCTGTGGTCCTGTCTTCCACCCGCCCAGCTAGTGGGTCGCAACAAATGCCCCTCCCTGAGCCAGGTTCAGGCAGATGTTTCTTCCTGTTAAAAGGGAGTTTTTCCTTCCCACTTTGACCAAGTGCTGCTCATAGGGAGTTTCTGATTGTTAGGTTTTAGCTGTAGCGACTGATGTTGTGATTTGATGCTATATAAAGAAAATTGAATTGAATATATGAAAATAATGAAACACATGAACTTTATCTGAACTTTTCTAATTATTTCCAAATAACACCCTCTAATCTGTTTACCTTTGTCAAATAAGAACTAGTCATGTCAATAATAAAAAGCTATAGTATGCAGCAACTGCTTGTAAAGCAAACATTCAAACTTACTTACTCTTTCTTAATTTATCCCCACTCAATGAGCGAGAGAGAGAAAGAAAGCAGCGGCCTAGCAGCGAGCCAGAGAATGACTGATCTACCTATGCGGTGTGAGTGAGAGCACAGCAGAGAATTAAACAGTTGTTTTCTGATTGCTTCACGATGGTTATGTTTTACGGCACAGCATAGACACGCCCACACCTCCACATGTGTGGTGTGGTGTAGTATTACTGTGCTTCACTGAGTCTCCATCAGTGAAACATGTGCTTTACTTACAGAGCGCAAAAGAGACAGCAGTGCTTGGTCACTGGTCACTGCATTTAAAGTGCCAGCTGCTGTTATTAGCTACAGGCAGCACACTCACTGCCCAAAGAAAGCACCCCAGGAAAGCCTTAAATGTATAAAAATAACCCTCAGGGGCCACAGTCTCCACAGGTAAATACACCACTACACACTTCGGGAGGGTCTTAGGTGATGACTGGGAGAGATTATTTTATGAGTCTATGCAAGTTCAGATATGTCCAGCAAAAACCGCCCAACTCAGGGAAAAGTTACCCCAAAACCGCTAACTTTTTAGTTCAAATAGCACTCTAAATATCTTAGCTGGACACCTTTATGCTGTTTTTATTTTTTATTTTTTATTCTATGACTGCAATATTGATCTGCGTTGCATGTATTTTCATAACACAGCAGCAGCTTGTAATCTTAGTGAGATCTGTACATTGTTACATTTGGGAATAGAAAGAAGAAGGATAGGTAACAGAGAAGACATACATGTGGACTGAAGAGCTGTACCTGTATCTTTCCTTGTACTCCAGTGCTGTCCATCCTGCTGGCTACATTCACTGTGTTTCCCCAGATGTCATACTGTGGCCTCCGGGCTCCAATCACTCCTGCCACCACTGGGCCCACATTGATGCCTGGTGTTATCATGAACAAAACATATAATGTCTGGGTCACACATGCATATTACATATGTGTGCTACTTATTTTCAAATGTAGTTTTCATTTGCTTTCATATAATTATAACAAACATGTCGAGCTTCTACTGGAATTACAAATTTAAGCAGTGCAGCACTAAGAAATGAGAATTACTGAGTGTAATTGCTGAGTGTTGGTTAGTGATAGGATTCATTTCTCTTTCCACTAACATACACCAAACAGACTTACCCACCGTTTTTCAGCAGCTGGTGGCATATCTTTTAACTTTTCCTTTATGAACAGCAGATGTGAAGAAAAAGTTTTGATCATATTCCTCATTTAATTCCTGTCTGGACCAGTCATTAATTTTAAACTGGAGTATATTGTAAATTCATTATTATTAGGCTGTTGTAAAAACTCCCTAAAAAGCCTTCAGTTGATCCAAAATGCGAAAGAAAGAGCATATATCCTATACTGGCTTCTCTTCATTGGCTGCCTGTTAAATCCAGAATGAAACTTAATGTCTTCTTACATACAAGGGGTTGAATAATATGGCCACTTCTTATGTTAAATAAGCAGTGGCCTGATACTTATGGTAGGAGTACCATGGGAGGTAGAGCCTTCAGCTCTCAGGCTCCTCTACTATGGAACCAGCTCCCGGGAGGAAGATTGAGGCAGTCTTTCCTTCCCATTATTGCCAAGTGGTTGTTCATAGGGGAGCATCTGATTGTTGGGGTTTCTCTGTATTATTGTAGGATCTTCACATTATAACATAAAGCATCTTGATGTGACTATGACGACGATTTGGTGTTCTGTAAGTAAAACTGATTTGAATTTCCAAGAGACCATTTTCTTTACGTCAGAATAAAAGTGGCATGTTATAGTTTTTCTCTGATTGTACTCATGTCCTGAATCACTTTAAAGTTTTCAAAACAATATTTGAACTCCTACAAAAATCAGTGTCTTACTCGTGCTCTTCAGAAAGAGCATTTCAGGTTAATTATTAGCAATTGGAAATATTTTAGGAAACTATGGCAAATGATCTGTTTATTTATGTTAGTGCTAAGAGAAACATTTTACCAGCAGTATAACATGCTGCTGCTGCTGCTGCTGCTGCAGTAAGAAGAAAAGCATTGTTGCAAGCCAAAGATAACATTTCCAGAGGATGCATGTGGCATACACAGTGTTTCTTTTCCCAGTAACACTGCAAAGGAGGGTATGAAGAATGGGAATGAGTGATAAGAGGTTCACTGATTCCCAGTTCTGGTGTGTTACCATAATATTCTATTGCACACAGTAAGCAATAATAATAACGCCATAGCAACGATAGATGTTTTTATGCTACTTCTTCTCTTATTGTAACTGTAGTTTACTGATTTGTGTGATTATTAAAACACAATACATGCAATTAAATCTCACTGCACTTAATATTAGCATCTAAAGAGTACTGAGTATAGATGACAGTTCTCAGAAAAACTTTGTGTACACTCTTAGTGTCACAGAAAACATGTAGTGCAAGGCTGTTAGGAAATTACACAATAATACATGCACATTAACAGACACACTGTCATTCTGACACACTAAACATTTTTAGCACTGTTCTAAAGGAGCATCATATTTTATACCCCATAAAGTACTGCCCAAATCTATCAGACATGGCTTCTTGTAATGTCACATGTTTAAACTCACACGCAAAGCAATAGTTTAATCCAACAGGGACCAATGGGCTTGGTCTATCTGTCATTTCCATATAATATTAATGTTATGCAAATGCAACTTTAATGAAGTGTTTAGTATACTTATGATAGTAAAAAATGACTGCAAGAATTTCATATCATTTATATCAATATCATTTTTAAAACTATGATAATACATGTTTGCAAGACATTTTTTGCATCAGTATATTGCATCATCTATGTAAATATTTCCCAAGGACTTCAGTGATAGACAGAAACATGGCGCATATTGAAGTTCTAACTTTGGTTTCTTTCCTTTTTGGAAATCCAGAATTGCAAAAATTACCAAAAGTTGCATTTCTGCAGAGTAAGTCCATCCAAGCACACAAACAGAGGCAGTTTCTACATGTGGAGCCACCTAGGCTGCAGACAGGATGGCACTGTGTACACCAGGTTTCACTGGGATTAAACAAGGGCTCTAGCTGCAGGCTCCCCACAGGATACCCAACACAATGGAACCCAGAACTTCAGGTCTCGCTGTGACGAGCTTCCTGCGGGGAACGTTCTTTCTGTGATGCATTTCCTCCCAAGCTTAGCGGCACCGAGTGTTCACGGTGTCCAGTGCAATAGGTCAGAAGTTCTGACATCCATATTTATAGGCCATAGAGTGTGTATGTGTATCTCTTCACTCACCTACTCTGAGGACAAAGTCATTGTAAGACTGGTAGTTGATAGCATCCAGGACATCAAACATCTCGATGGCAAAATCTGACACGGTGCATAAATGTGAGGTGATGGACTTTTTCACCTGAGAATCAGAGGAAGACACACATGTGACATATTAATGCAGAAATAAACCTGAAGTAAGAAGCAATATTAGCCTCCATTTCTGTTTCCCTGATGTGGTAACATACATATGTATCTACAGAAAAAGTAAAACCGTGATGTTTGGGTAAAATTTTTGAGCAAGTTGCATAAAGGGCTCTTTTGTTTGGCAGCTTTGTGGGCTTTAAATGCACTTTATGAAAGCAGAATATGCTGAAACCACAGATACCAGTAATCCCCCACAGAGGATTTTGTGGTGTGAAATGTGGCAGTGTTTAAAAGATCAGCACTCAGAGAACACAAACTTGGAAAGGCTAGGCCTCTCAACAGTACCCTGGACACCCGGAACAGTTTTCAAATGTGCAAATACACTGTAAACAAGTACAAAAACCTTATTCAGGAGATAAATATAATTAGTAGAATTCTACCTTTGAAGCAGTTGTAGGAACCAGCCCAACTGCAGCCATGTATGTACTGCCAATGGTCTTAATTTTCTCAATGTCCCTGTAGCACTCTTTATCCATCAGCTGGAAGTGGGGAAAAAGAAGGAAAAATTGGACAAAAACAGGAGAAACAGATTACCACAACAAGAAAATTCAAATCAAATTTTCTGCTGATTTGTTGGTTGCACATTCTTAAAGCCATTTGATTGCAGTGACTCATTTTCAAGTTCAAGAAACCCATTTGAGATGATCTGAACACTACGCTACACTACCTGAGCCTCCACTCAGGTAGGCTGTGGTGTTTAAATTATGCTTAGTTGGTAGTAAGGGGGCCCAAAGTATGTCAAGAATATATCACCCACATCGTTACATTACATCCCCACAACCAACCAGATACATTACAAGGCAGGATGGATCCATGATTTAGTGTTATTTTCTGACCCTACCATATGAACGTCACAGCAGAAATTGAGATTCATCAGAGAAGACGATGTCTTCTGTGGTCCAATTTTAGTGAGCCCCTGTGAAAGTAGCCTCAGGTTGCTCTCATTAGCTGACAGGAGTGGCACCTGGTGCGGTCTTCTGCATCGAGGTTTCACATTATCTCTGTTCAGAGATGCTCTTCTGTATTACTTGCAGTGAATGGTTATTTGAATTATTGTTGCCTTCTTTTCTGTTCAAAGCAGTCTGGTTCTCAACTGACATCTACAAGGCAGTTCTAACTGCCTTGTAACCTCAAGGAAACTCTCTCTTTTTCCAAACCATTCTCTGTGAATCTTACAGATGGTTGTGAGGGAAAACCCCAGTTTCTGAAAATACTTAGACTGGTCTGGCACCAACATATTCTAAGTGACTTAAAAGACCTTTCTTCCCCATTCTGATGCTCAGTTAGAAGTTCAACAGGTTGTCTTGACAATCTCTACACACCTAAATGCACTGCGTTGTTGCCATATGATTAATTGATTAGATATCAGTCATTAACAAGCAGCTAAACAGGTATACCTAATAAAGTGGTGAGCGTGAGTGTATATTACAAGTGACAAACAAATCTGAATACAATTTAAAATGGACTTGTTTGGCATGTTTGAGTAAAGGAATGCTTTGTGCAGCTGATTATAGATTCAAGTTAGCCAAAAATCATCTGTAAGTAATTCCTTATTTTCCCAGCTGCCACCATTGCTTTTTATATTCCATAAATAAACAGTATTTTCCCTTGGTCATAGCCACATCATCTCTGAAAATTGCACTGCTGGCCAGAAGATTCACTACATGAAAAACATATAAAATGCTGCAGATTTATGGATGATCTGATGGAACAAACTATTTCAGTCACCTCATCAAAGTCAGCGATGATCTCATTGAGCAGCCTCAGACACTCAACTCCCATGTTGTTTCCATCCAGCTCGATGTAGAAGTCATTAAAGTTGGCGATAGAGGCGAACAACACTCCGACCTGAGCGTACGACTGGTAGTACAGATCCTGCAGGGTAGAACAATTCAATAAAAACAATTCAACAACCCATACTACCAAAGAAGAAAAAATATTTGCATATGGAAGATTGTGCTAGCTTACTGAATCTTTGAGCAAGACTGTTGTCAGTATTAAATAGCAGTGACCCGGTGCCATCACAACCCCAACAAATAAACATGCTTCATCCTGATGTCCATAGTGTTTTTGCAGCCATTTTTGTATTCAGCGGTCTTTAGCTGTAATGTCTGCCTGTATAAAGCAAGTTGGTTTTTGATCACGCTGCACTCTTCCCAGAGTGTAACAGTGCTCTTAAGATGGCCTGTGTACAGTTTCTAAAGGAAAATTTTCATTTTTAAGAAATAATCCCAATTAAACTACTTGGTTTATTTTCATATGTGACAGGTTGAAGGACTACTGTTGAAGGACTACTGCATAGAAAACTGTTCAGTTAATACTAATTCATATCAGTTGATATAAGGACGAAAATAATGTAAATATGGTAAGAAAATGGTTAAGAGTTTATTATTTTTCGTGTTATATTAATGGCTTTCATGTTACTTAAGAGAACTGCAATCTATACATCTCTGATCGGCTAGTAAGCCTTTTCTGGGATCGATTAGTAGTGTCTCTATTCTCCACTAGGGTGCTTTCGTACGTTCTCCTCACTGCAATAAACGACTGCATGAGAGATGCAAGTCATAATCACTCTCGTGATTCTTTTCCCCCTGTTTTGTCACGGTCCTGGGTCAGTGACCCAGTGTTTTGAGTTTCTTGTGCCTCTGAGTTTTTTGTATTATGTTCTTAGTTCTCTTTGTTGTCCCAGCTTATTCTTTAGTGTAGTGTCTTAGTTTGGTTTTCTTGTATTCTGTTTAGTTCTGAGTATTTAGTAGCTGTGGTATACTGTAACTAGCAGCAGCTATTACTACCTCCCACCTGTAGGTGGTGCAGTGTTATTGTATGTGTTCTGAGCTTATGGAGTAAAAAGTCCGGACCTCCACCATAGCCTCGTCTCAGTCCTCCGTGCTTGGTCTAAAGTTATTATTGACCACAACCCACGCTACACGGGCAGTTGGAGCAACACTGCATAAAGTTACAACATGGTGTCAGAAGTCGACAAGACCGTGTGAACAGGGACCGCGACGTGAGTAAGCTAGCCGTAGATTAGCTAACAGTGGCCATTGCTAACGGCATGGAGCAATTCAAGCCACCATCACCGCTACTGCTCACAGGCAATTTATCTGAGACCTGGCGCAGATGGGAACAAAGATTCGGACTGTATATGACTGCTACGGGTGCGTTGGAGAAGGATGAAAAGGTTAAAATAGCCATTCTTCTCCACACTATCGGCGAAGAAGCGCTTGAAGTGTACAACACGCTCACAGTGACCCCGACCGGAGACGCACTGACAATGGCGGACATTTTGAAAACGTTTAAGGAATACTGTAGTCCACGAAAGAACGTTGTTTTTGAACGCCACAAGTTCTGGTCATACCCAATGTCGGCGGATATAACAGTGGACAGATATGTCACGGAACTCCGTCAGAGAAGTAAAAGTTGTGAATTTGGGATCAATGAGGACGACATGATCAGGGATAAATTGGTGTTCAGCATAAGTGACGCAAGACTAAAAGAGAGATTGCTTCGTGACAACAACCTCACACTGCGCAAGACGATAGAAATATGCAGATCAGCAGAAGTGGCCAAGTCACAGATTCAGGCCATGCAGTCAATAACTGCAGCCCAAGACACGTCAGTGGACGCATTAAGAAAAATGCCAGGATACATTAAATCAGGACACAGTAAAAACAAACTGAGCAACGACAAGCAAACAGTTTGTCACAAATGCGGCAACAAACATGCATTCCGACAGTGTCCAGCCTATGGGGCAACATGTCACAAGTGTGGGAAAAATAACCACTTCTCAAAAGTGTGCAGAGCTAGCGCAGAGAAGAGTAGACACTTCAAGAAAACAAAAACTATTAACAACATTGAAACTGATGGCGATTCACTATACATCGGCATGGTATCCAGCGACAAGCACAAGACTGGAAAATGGCATGAAAGTGTGACAATCGGAGACGTACCACTCACCTTCAAGCTAGACACAGGCGCGGACGCAAATGTGCTCCCCAGATCAGTTTATGATGAGTTACCAGATATGCCTCGGTTACAGCCCACAAAGACTGTACTCATAGCTTTTGGTGGAGCCCGCATTCGTGCAGATGGTGTGGTGTCTCTTGAGTGTGAAGCACGGAAGCACAAGGCTGTGTTTGACTTTCTTGTATCAAGCCATGCAGATAAACCGATCCTAGGTGGACAAGCTTGTGAAGAGCTCCATCTGGTGCAACGAGTTGAGACCCTTGCCATGACATCTGTACCGAAATCAGCCAAACCACCTTCTACCTCGGAAGAACTTGTGGAGATGTACGCTGATGTGTTCACAGGCTTAGGTGAGTTCCCTGGAGTTCACCACATACATATTGACCCAAATGCAACACCTGTGATTCACGCATGCAGGAACGTGCCACTCTCCATAATGGATGCGCTGAAGAAGACGCTACAGGACTTACAAAACAGAGATGTCATAACGCCTGTCAATGAGCCTACAGATTGGGTCAACAGTCTTGTCGCCACACAGAAGAAGAACGGAACACTAAGGGTGTGTTTGGACCCTTGTGATCTGAACCAAGCAGTTAAACGCCAGCACTACTCCATTCCCACACACGAGGACGTTCGCAGCAAGCTAGCAGGAAAATCCATCTTCACCATATTGGATGAAAAAGATGGATACTGGCAGATCAAGCTGGACGAGCCGTCATCAAAGCTTTGTACCTTCAATACACCTTGGGGCCGATATCGCTTCCTCCGACTCCCATTCGGGATCAAATCAGCCAGCGAGGTCTTTCAACAAAAGAATTGTGAGACTTTCGGCAACATTCCTGGTGTATTTATCATTGCAGATGATATGATAATTGCAGCTACATCAGAGCACGAACACGATGAAATCCTGCAGAAGGTCATGGAGAAAGCAAGAGCAGCTAACGTGAAGTTTAACAAGGACAAAATTCAGTTCAAAGTTGACAAAAAATACATGGGCCATATCATCACAGCAGCAGGGCAGAAAGCAGATGTTTCAAAGATCAAAGCTATTGTCGACATGCCGACTCCAGAAGACAAACAAAGCCTTCAGCGCCTGCTGGGAATGACGAAGTTTTTGGCACAGTACATCCAAAATGAAGCATCGCTCACAGCACCTTTGAGACAGCTACTCAAGAAGGACACAGTGTGGCAGTGGCAGCCACATCACACAGTAGCGTTACAGACGCTCAAGTCGACGCTCACACAAGTGCCAGTGTTGAGATTTTATGACCACAAGAAACCACTAACACTGCAGGCCGATTTTTCAAAAGATGGGCTGGGCGCATGCCTATTACAAGAAGGGCAACCTGTGTGTTACGCGTCACGAGCACTCACAGACACAGAAAAAAGGTATGCACAAATAGAAAAAGAGTTGCTAGCCATTGTGTTTGCCGCTAAACGATTCCACCAGTATGTCTATGGAAGACCAGTGACAGTGCAATCTGATCATAAACCCCTGGAGGCGATAGTGCGCAAACCGCTGTGCAAGGCACCAGCGAGGCTACAAGGAATGCTGCTACAACTACAGAGATATGATCTCACCGTCACATACACCCCCGGCAAAGACATGTTCATAGCCGACGCACTCTCACGTGCCACAACTACCAGTGACGACGGAAGCGTGAGTGAAAACGCAAATGATGAAAGAGTTGTGTATGCTCTGGAGGCCACAGCAGCATTGAGCGAGAAAACACTGTGTGACCTGAAAAAAGCAGTGGCAGCAGACAGCGTACTACAAGCCGTGCGCGAAAGACACTTCAACGGATGGCCGCCCAGAAGGAAGAGTTTAGACAAAACACTCCACAGCTACTGGCCTATGAGACACGATATCAGTTTCCACGATGACATTATTATGATTGGGGACAAGATCGTAATACCCCAAAGCTTCAGGCGTGTGATCCTGGAGAAGCTGCACCTTGCCCACCAAGGCGTGCAGCGCACAAAAGCCAAAGCAAGAAGAGTGCTGTACTGGCCTGGCATGTCACGCGACATAGAGACTATGCTTGAAAAGTGTGAACAATGCCAGCAAATGCAGCCAAAGAACCAGGCTGAACCGCTTATTCCACACCAGATTCCAGAGCTGCCATGGATGAAAATCGGAGCAGACATCTTTGAACTGAACGATCATCCATATCTTTTGTTAGTGGATTATTTATCAAAATATCCAGAAGTTCTTAACTTACCTGACAAAACGGCACACTCTGTGATTCAGAAGATGAAATCAGTCTTCGCAAGACACGGAATTCCCAAAGAGATAGTGAGCGATCATGTTCCATTCGCCAGCCACGAGATGAGATCGTTTGCAGCATCCTGGGAGATAAAGCTAACTTTCTCCAGTCCCGGCTTTCCTTCTTCGAATGGCATGGCGGAGCGAGCCATAAAGACTGTCAAACATGCACTTAAGAAAGCCGCACGGACTGGAACAGACCCACATCTAGTGCTGTTGTCTTTGAGGAACACTCCAGTCACAGGACTTAGTGTGTCACCTGCACAAATGTTGATGGGACGGGTTCTCCGCAGCACCCTGCCATGCACCAGTGCTGTGTTGAGGCAGTCAACCCCACAGAACATTCACGACAAAGTGCGTGGGTTGCAATCAAAGCGGAAATGCCACTATGATCAGCACGCAAGACCATTGCCTGTTCTGACCCCAGGCGAGACTGTGCACATGCAAACAAAGCGCGGTTGGGAGGAACCACGCTCCTACACTGTGCAAACACCAGATGGTAAAGTGCTCAGGAGGAACAGGAGACATCTGAGGAAAATACACCCAAGTCTGTTCAAGGACACACCCATGGACCCAGATGAACTGTCCGTTCACACCCAAGAGCCAGTGGAGCCACCAGCAAGTGACACCACACAAAACTCTAGTCCTGCAAGTATGGACAACACACCCACATGTTACACACGCAGTGGCCGAGCAGTAATACGCCCTGCCAGGTATAGAAACTGAGTGATCACGGAGCCTAACGTCACTCTTCCCTGTATCTGAATTGTTCTAGACGAGTTAGATAGATGTCTTGTTGGAAAAGAACGAAAAGATGTCATGTTTCATATGTTCATTTTGACATGTCTTATCTAATCTGTCATGTGTTCATCTGTTTCAAAACACTACACTGATGTGTATTTGCATTGCTCAAGTGACAAGCAATCTGAGGTGTGCTTTATTTAATGTTGCAAGAATATAATGTCGCTAATGTTCCTACGATTTAAAAGGTACATTCATGTTACAGTATAGCGGAGTTAAGAAGTGTTATCTTTATCTCGGAAAAGAGGGATGTGGTATACTGTAACTAGCAGCAGCTATTACTACCTCCCACCTGTAGGTGGTGCAGTGTTATTGTATGTGTTCTGAGCTTATGGAGTAAAAAGTCCGGACCTCCACCATAGCCTCGTCTCAGTCCTCCGTGCTTGGTCTAAAGTTATTATTGACCACAACCCACGCTACACGGGCAGTTGGAGCAACACTGCATAAAGTTACAACAGTAGCTGTTCTCTGTGTTTCTTAGTTGCTGTCTCCCCTAGTCTAGTTTGCATCTGTGCTAATTCCTGTTTTACTTTGAAGGTCTGTGTCTCATTTGAGTGTATCCTACTTTGCTCCCTTGTCTCGTCAGTTCTGATTTCCCCCAGCTGTGCTCTCCTTCTGTGTCTCATTCCCCTCGTTACTTCCCAGTGTATTTAAACCCTGTGTTTCTCTGAGTCAGTGTCGTGTCGTCCCTCATGCTGTGTGTTTCTACCTGTAGCTCCCTGTGTGTTTTGTTAGAGTCTTCCCAGTTTAGATTTTGTAGAGTTTTTGTGTTCAGCAATAAAAGCTGCCATTTTGAGTTCAGTCTTGTCTCCAGTGGGTTTGCGTTTGGGTCCAATTCCTGCCGGCACACAGCCGTACTATGACAGAACGATGCGACCAGACAATGGACCCAGCAACTCACAACCCCTCCGCTGAGCTCCGTGAGGATTTAATCTACACAGTGGAGTATCAATGTCAGGAGTGGGCAGCGCTGCCAGGGGAAGAATATCGGGAGACCGTAGCCATCCGTTTACAGAGGATGGTGTCCGGACTCCCATGGCTATTCGGCGCGCTACACCCCCACATCCAGGACTTCCTCATCTCCACCGTACGCATCCGCCCGGAGCTGCGTCTCCAGTATGAAGAGTCGGAGGACGTTCAGCCCGGTCCGCTGGAGGATTCGCGGCCCGGTTCATCTCCTCCCCCTTCTCGGCGAAAACGCCGTTCACACCGCCGTCGCTCCAGTACAGCTGAGCAGACTGCACCCGTTGGTGAGAGTGACTGTCTTTTTCTCGTTCCGCTTGAGCACTCAGATCCCAGACATCATGATAGCATACCCATCGAGAGTAAAGCCGTGTTTTCCTCTGTGGATTACAATCTGTCCCCTGCTCAGCCATTAGCTTCGCCAGCCCAGTCAGTTAACTCTCCTACTGTTCAGCGTCCAGCCCAGTCAGTTAACTCTCCTACTGTTCAGTTTGCAGTCCAGTCTCCAGTCCTCCAGTCCCCTGTGATTCAGTCTCCAGTCCCCTGTGATTCAGTCTCCAGTCCTCCAGTCCCCTGTGATTCAGTCTCCAGTCCTCCAGTCCCCTGTGATTCAGTCTCCAGTCCTCCAGTCCCCTGTGATTCAGTCTCCTGTTCTCCAGTCTCCTGTTCTCCAGTCCCCTGTAGCTCCGTCGCCCTCAGTTCAGTGTGCCACTCTGTCGCCTATAGCCCAGTCTCCTCCCGTCCAGTCAGCCCAGTCTCCTCTCTCACCACCACCACCACCACTAGCTCAGTTTCCTGTGTCCCAGCTCCCTGTAGCACAGCCGTTTGCTCCATCAGCAGCAGCTACGTTTGCAACAGAACCATTAGCTTGGTTTCCTGTGCAGTCACCTCTAGTTCATTCTCCTGTGCAGTCACCTACTCCACTCTCACCACAACCATTGCTACAGCCCCCTGTGCAGCCCCCTGCGCAGACTTCAGTGCAGCCCCCTGCGCAGACTTCAGTGCAGCCCCCTGCGCAGACTTCAGTGCAGCCCCCTGCGCAGACTTCAGTGCAGCCCCCTGCGCAGACTTCAGTGCAGCCCCCTGCGCAGACTTCAGTGCAGTCCCCTGTAGTAGTTCAGCACCGCAGTACAGCTGAGCTGGCTGCACCACCACTGTGAGTAACTCTGTTTTGCCTGCCATTGTGTTGCCTGACTTGGATAACTCCGCCACTGTGTGTTTGGACTCTAAAGACGTTATTCCGAGTGACACCTCGGTGCCAAGTTATTCACCGACCGTCCTACCTAGCGATCTTTGTGTTCCTGAGCAATCAGATTCTTGTAATGCTCGCAGCATTTCCTCTGAGTTAGCCAGCATGAACGTTTCACCCGTAGAGTTAGCGGAACCAAAGACTGTTATTCTACACCAGACTCACCGACATACTGCTACCAGCATTGTAGCACCGCAGAACCATTTTACTCAGCCTGTACATTCTGAGGTTTCTCAGTCTGAGCTCAGCCACACACCACCACCATCATCAGCTCAGGATGTAACAGTGCATGCTGAGGAGCACAAACCCCCTGAAACTGTGTGTTCCATAGCTGATGCTCCTTCTAGTGACTATTTCATGTTCCAGCCTGTTTTGTCTTTAGACATTTCTGACGTTTCCCAGCCAACTCCTCAACCAGCCATTGCTCTCTCGGCTTCTCAAATAGTTACTGAGAACGAGACCTGTGTTGCTGAGCAAGCCAATTTAACATCCACTCCTAGTGTTCTGCCTGAGCCAGGCGACACAGAGACCATTATCCATTCCTCTGCTATGAACAGTTTAATCATTACACCAGCTCCTGTATCTGTGACTCCCAATGTTGCTTCGTCACTTTCTCAGGCTGTGGTTTTTTCTGTGCCACAACTCGAAAAAGCTAACTCAGACGCTGCCTGTGTAAACTCCCCTTCGCCCTTGCCTGCTAAGCATAAGACTTTTTGCCCTGCACAGCCCCAGCCGTTGCATCTCGAGCCGACTGCGTGCCCTGTGCAGCCACAGTTAGGGTCCCCTCAGCCAGAAGTCTCCGCACCTGCTGGCTCTGCATCCGTCTCCGCTGTGGGTTCAGGAGAACCTCTCCAGCCGCTCCTCGTCTCCGCTGGCGGCTCTAGTCAGCCCGGCCAGCACCTCCTCGTCTCCGCTGGAGGGTCCGAAGGGCCCGTTCAGCCTCCTGTCTCCGCTGGAGGGGCCGAGGGACCGCTCCGGCCTTTGCCACCTGTCTCCGCTGGCGGGTCCGAGGGGCCCGTTCAGCCTCCTGTCTCCGCTGGAGGGTCCGAGGGGCCCGTTCAGCGTCTTGCCTCATCAGCCGGAGGTCCGGGAGGACCCAGCCAGCACATCCTAATGTCTGCCGACAGTTCTGGCGAGACCGTCCAGCCACGACCGGCTCCACCGCCTGAAACCTCAACATCCACGCCACCTGCAGCATCAGCATCAGCTTCTGCTTCCGCCCTGTCTGGTCCAGCCTCGTCCGAGTCTTCATCCTCGTCTGGTCCAGCCTCGTCCGAGTCTTCATCCTCGTCTGCAGCTTCAGCTTACTCTGGTCCCGCAGCTGCTAAGCTGCCGTCTGGTCCTGTGCCCACCGAGCCTCGGCCAGTGCGCCTGACGCTTGGGAGCCGCCGCCTCCTTCCACGCGGCCGGCCCCCTGAACAGCTCCATCGTCTCCTTTGCCGCCGCCTTCCGCGCGGTCGGCCCCCTGAACTGTTTCCCCGCCGCCGTTGCCGTCCGCATGGTCGGCCCCCTGAACTGCACTGTGTTTGGGCTGTTTTCTTGGGCTCCGGTGTTTGCTGTGCACTGGTTTTGTTTTCTGTTCCGAGCCCTCCGTCCTGGACCCCCGCCGCCTGCCCTAGGTTGTTTTCTGTTTGGTTTGGTTTTTCTGTGTTTGGGCTGTCTGGAGCCAGCCCTTAAGGGGGGGGTACTGTCACGGTCCTGGGTCAGTGACCCAGTGTTTTGAGTTTCTTGTGCCTCTGAGTTTTTTGTATTATGTTCTTAGTTCTCTTTGTTGTCCCAGCTTATTCTTTAGTGTAGTGTCTTAGTTTGGTTTTCTTATATTCTGTTTAGTTTCTGTTTGTTCATGTTTTCAGGTAAAAGTGTTTAAAAGTTTATATATTTCCAATGTGTACACTGTTAAGATATTTAAGAGGTAATCCTTCATTGTTTTGTAAGCGTTAGAAGCATTATATTACAGTTTTGTGCACATATACGTGGCGGTTTTGAGCCTCAGTTAGGTACTGTGTAATGACCAGTAAGATAACGGCAGGAGCTAAAAACGCCGCTATTGTCAGCCATTTTGTCAGGAAACCTGTTCTGGCATATATAGTAAGCACTTTAGTATTTTGTTTTATTATTTAGTGATTTTCTTCCACCATGTGACATTAAGCACTACAGAATGTGAAACGTTTCTGTTCATTTGCACTGCAATAAACGACTGCATGAGAGACGCAAGTCATAATCACGCTCATGATTCTTTTCCCCCCTGTTTTCAGGGGTGTAACATTTGGAGGCACCGCTGGGATAGCTGCTTAGATGTCCGGTGTCCACATCTGCACATCATAGTCCAAGCCAGCCAAATCCCCCCCATACGACCCAGTAGAGCAGGGCGATATGACCAAAAATATTTATCACGATATACACTTGAAAATTTGCGATAACGATATAACTGACGATATAATTGAAACTAGACAAAATATTTTACATCTCCACAACTTTATTAGTGCAAAAAAAACCATCAATGTATTTTCATGTGCATTAAAGTTATATAAAAATGTAACAGTGCAAATTCCTTGCTGACAGTTTAACCAAAAGGCATTTCCAGTGGAAATTGGCCGACATATCCTCAGCATAACCATGTATAATATCCACAAAACTTAAAGAGGTTATACACACACAATACGGTAATATTATGTTGAAGCACAGTACGTATCACTCCACGAGGCGCCTGCCTAATATAGTGTAATGCAATCTGTACTTACGCCAAACCTTTAATGCGTGGAAATCAGGACTGTTGACCTTGGGCCGTTCACTAGGTGTTGGTGTCATCAATTTCACCCCGATGTCTAACCCAGAATCACAGTTTCTCTAGAAATAGGTTACAAGAAATCAAATGTGTCCCAAATATCTGTATCCCATCAGAGGCTAGTTTCGTAAAGGAGATTGGTAGTAGCTGCTCCACCACAGGAACAATAAGGCTTCCAGCACACAATGGACACCACACTTACTTAACATAAACACATTTATTAGACACAATTTTAAATAATAACCTTTTTTTTGCAGTGTCTTTCCACTCAGTGTCCCAAGAAAAATAAAATAAATATGTATCCTTTAAGGTCCTTTGGCCAAAAGAAAATCACCTGAGCTCAGGGAAAAGTAAAGCGCATCGTTGGGGCCCTTTGAATTGTTCCTACCGCTCTGTTGGAACGGTGTAGCATCCAATAATAGCATCCACCCGCAGCAACGACCATCTATTTGCCAGGACGGGTCAGCAGAGTCATCAGATGAGGACTTCCACAAGGCAGTTCATCCAGTAGGATCCAGGGCACCAAAAAGACATCTACAGGAAGTGTGTCTGAAAAGGGCTGGGAAAATCATCAAAGACCCCAGTCACCCATCACATGGACTCTTCACCCTCCTGCCATCTGGGAGGCGCCACAGGAGCCTCCGGACTAAGACCACCAGGTACCGGAACAGCTTCTTCCCCACAGCTGTCAGACTCCTGAACTCTGCCTCCTGACATCTGACCCACGTTAAACTCATGGACTGAACATACACACACCCACAATGGACAACTGTACCCTCAAACACACAATAATAACATGGACTGAACCACCACTCACAACCACTAGCACTTTATATAGCCTCTGTAGAAACTATCTACACCCTCACTTATCTTAACTGCACTACTGTATAGCTCTGTGTAAATAATCATTCTGTACATTCAATAATCTTTAATCCTACAACTGTTTACAACTTGCATAGTTCCCATTTCTGTATAGCTGTATATCTCAGATTCTGTAAAGTTATTTATTTCATATTCTGTATAGTTTTTCATATTTATATCCTGTTCATAGCCTGTACATAGCTTGTACTCACTACAGCCTGTACATACTTATAGTTATAGAATATTCACAACATACTTCATACCGTGTACATTATAACATACCATAATAGACCCATTTCTGTAATATACTCACATATCTATATTATTGCTAATATATATTGTAATATATCTATATCACTAAAGCACTTCTGGATGGATGCAAACTGCATTTCGTTGCCCTGTACCTGTGCATGTGCAATGACAATAAAGTTGAATTCTATTCTATTCTATTCTAAAAGGGCAAACAAACCAGCCTACACACAAGTGTGCAGAAGAATTAACTAAAATGTTCATAAGTCTCAGTACCACTGACTCAGTGTCCATATCACTAATGGCTTATTAACAGTCTTACCATCATAATAATACAGGTTTGTCAAAATAAAAACATAACAGAACATAAATGCTGTTAACAATGCTTATTAATGCTGTTCTCTTAGGCATAACGTAATAACACTGTAACTGACCTCGTGTCGGCCGCCATTTTAGGACATTAGCCAGGCTCACTTAACGGCTAGCTTGCTAACAGTCAGCCAATAACACACGTTATACAATATTTAGCCTCTTTCTTAACAAACATGACAGCGGTAGATTTGATACCTCGCTGCAACATAATAAGGCACAAAACATTTCATACGAACATGCGCTGCAAGCTAACTCACCAGAGGGGTTCATGTAATGGCGAATGGCTGTCGGATTCAGCTCAGCTTCACGTTTGTAACCGCTACAAGACTCCTTTTTCTAACAACATATTAAATCATTAGCTTCACATATAAAGGTTTTTAAAACTATTTACAGCAACTCAAATGTCTACTGTACCCGAATTTCCAGCTCGTAGAGGGCACGAGAGCAGCATGCGCCTCATCGACAAACGGGAGGAAAAAACTCTGTAGCTGGACTAGAGAGTGGCTATGCGCACGGCACAGTGGTGCGTTCAGTGACTACAAATAATCAGAAATCCCATACTCAAACAATGATCTGGGTTACAATAGCCCTAATGCTCCGACAATCCATCAAGCGGTGCGGCTTCGTAGCTTAGCAAAGTCGTAATAAAACATTTGACAGATTTTCGAGCGCCGTGTACGACATAAAATCGTTTCGAGCTCAGTAAACACAACCAGAATTCATACATAAGGCACACAGGATTATAAGGGGCACTGTCGCTTTTCAGAAAAATCAAAGGATTGATTTTAAGTGTGCCGTATTTTCCAAACAACATGGTAATAACGACGGTCCGCTAGCATGCGCTACCAAAAATAGTGCTTTGTTGTGTATCTGACGGACGAAAGCTAAACCAGTTCCACACCACTGAAGTTGCAGCATTTTTACAAATCAATTCTGGTTCATCCGTTTCATTTAACGATCCACTTTCGCTCTTCTCATTCTGCGTCGCCGCCATGTGCGTATGTAAACAAAGGCACTGCGCATGCGCGTTTTACCCATATTCTATCGCGATATTATATTTTCCTATCGTTGCCCAAAATTACACCGGTATTACCGTGAACGGTATGATATAGCCCAGCCCTACAACCCAGGCAGACTGCAGTGAGGAAAGTTTGCTATCGAGGCGCACTGGTAGCTGTGTTTTAGCACATGTTTCCTGAGGCTAGCCAGAGATCATCAGGGGCTGCAAAAATGACATTCTTCCTGCCTACTGCCACAATGTCTTCGGTGGAAGAGCTGCAAGAAGAGGTTGTGCGTGAAATGCACACTCTATCCAAAGATCAACTGGTGTCAATCTGCGAGTTCCTTGGCATTGCAGAGAAAATAGATGTTAGCAGAAAAACTGTCACTGCTAACACACATTCAAATACACATTGAGAGAGAAGGTATAACAGTACTTGAGGATGAAGGAATATCAGAACTGTTGTTGCTTAATGATAAGATTGCTGAAGTAATGAAAGAGACAATTGTTGAGACTGAACCAAATGCAAATGGAAGGGGTTATTCAGGGCACAGAGAGCAACTAAACACTGCAATCTCATTGGTAACAGAGACAGCTAATGCAGTTAACACAGCGGTTAGTTCTCACTCCCAAGCTAATCGCTCTGTCCCTAACTCATCTGTGTCAAGTGCCCCCCAACGACCAAGCCCTTACTGGCAGAAAGATTTCAAAATATCAGGCCAGATTGGTGAACCAGGTCAAAAAGATAAACTGACATTTTCCAGTCTTGCTCACCAGATCGAAAATGGACTGAGCAGAGGCTACTCAGAGCTTGACATTGTAGATGCTGTCATCAGAGCTATCTTGCCAGGTCTACAACTACGCAGCTATTTGGAGGGAAAAGCGCAACTCACCCTTCCAACTCTACGCTGCATCCTGCGCTCCCATTTCCATTTCCAAGAGAAGAGCGCCACCGAACTCTATAAACAACTTGCCTCTGAGGTACAGACCCCAAAAGAGACTGCTCAAAGCTTCCTGATGAGTTTTAGATCTAAAGCAAAAAGTCTTATTTGCTTCCCAAGAGTCAGAGTCAGGACTCAAATACGACCCAGCTTTAGTCCAGCGTATGTGTTTGCACACCATACTCACGGGCTTCCAGAGTGACAGTGTCAGGATAGATATGCAGCCACTCCTGTTAGACTCTAAGACACCTGACGAACTCCTGTTAGAGAGGTTAAATATGGCTTGTGCCAATGAGGCAGAAAGGAAAAACAAGAAAAGATGTTTAGCATCACAGACTGCTACAAGTGTGAGTGCAGTGCAGTCAGATGATGTGTCACCTGCTAAGAACTCTGTGAAAGAAGTTAAAGCTAAGATACCACCCGAGCTTTTAACTGAGTTAGCGGAGCTTAAGACAGGTGTAGCCTCCCTGAAAGGTCTCAGTGCAGAGATAGCTCAGATTAAAGAGACTCTACAGCAGCCGGTGCCTGGTCCTCAGTCATATGCCCCACCACCAGTTATGCAGTATGATAGGGACCAGCAGCAACAGCAGTATTATAGCTTCCAGGGCCCCCGTCAAAGAGCACCACCCCCTCAGTATCCTGTACAGCACTACACAGGTAGTCCAGCCCGCCCTGAGAGGAGGTGCCACATTTGCCAGCAGAATGGAGTCAACGAATGCTGCACACACTGCTACCTCTGTGGGAGTAGAGAACACTTTCAGGCTGGATGTAGAAGCAGAGGTATGAGACCATATGAAGAGAAACATTTAAACCAGCAATGGTTACCACCGAGGGACGAGTGTTAACCATACCCATCATCCACAAGTCCCAACATTGCTCCAACTGTAAACAAGAAAAGTCAGGCATGAGACAGTGTTCAGCATGTAAAAACGCACTTTATTGTTCAAAAGCATGCCAGAAGCAACACTGGAGACAACATAAGAGACAATGCACTGGCTTAAAAGACTAACAAAGACAATGAGACTGTTCAGGTACCACTGCCGCCAGCTCATGTAAACACCCCTCACAAAGTCACATTTCTGGTGGGCAGGCAATGTCTGGTTGAGTGTCTCCTGGACGGCCACAGGCTTCAAGCTCTATGGGATTCAGGCTCACAGGTGTCGATCATCGATGAGAAATGGAAAAAGGACTATTTGCCACACACAGAACTAAGAGATGTAGCCGATATTATGGACACATCTGAACTCACCCCGACCGCAGGAAATGGGACCGACATGCCATATCTTGGGTGGGTTGAGACAACTTTCCAACTTGTTTCTGGAACTGAACAAACTGAGAAATTGACCATCCCCATGTTGGTAATGAAAGGTTTTCAGCTCACATGCCCTATTATAGGTTACAATATCATTGAATACATTGTGAATAAGACTGACCAAGCTAAACTGTACAGCACAGTGAGAAAAGCATTTCACAGCCTCAAAAGACACAAGGTGAAAGCTTTTATACAGGCTGTTAGTGCAGATACAGTTGACGAGTACAAAGTGATGACAAAGAGACTGTATTACTGTACATAAACAAAGCCACATGCATGTTGAGGGTCGTATAGCAGCAGGGCCATTTAAACAAGACATGGTCATGATATTTGAGCCAGACTTAAATCCTCAGTGGCTAGACAATCTTGAGTTTTTTAACACTTTGGTTAAAGTTAAGAAGGGTACTTTACCTGTCATAACACTAGGTGTCTCTAACCCCACTGACCATGAAATTGTCATTCCAGGCCGTACATTAGTTGGCTCGGTTCAGACTATTACAGCTGTTTTACCTGCCCAGGTGTTTGAAAAAGCCGCATCTGTAGCTACTGTTAACCAGACAAATATACAAGCCCAGTGTAGCTCTACTGAAGAGTGGGACCCACCTGTAGATCTTAGCCACCTGAAGAGCAGAGAGTATTAGCGAAACAGATGCTCAGAGAGGAATGCCATTCTTTCTCTAAAACAGACAATGATATAGGCCAGCAGTCCCCAACCTTTTTTGCGCCACGGACCGGTTTATACTAGAGATGGACCGATCCGATATTACGTATCGGTATCGGTCCGATACTGACCTAAATTACTGGATCGGATATCGGAGAAAAATAAAAAATGTAATCCGATCCATTAAATATCACGAAAGCACCTCACAAAACTTGCAACACGCCGTAACTCACCTCAGAACGTTAGCACGTCGGAGCAGTATGCATCACGTGATAGAGCAGCTGTGGCATGCCGGACCTGTCGGTGGTCTGGATAGCATTTGGAGCTTCACTAGCAACCCGGCATTTCATCTCCGACAAAGTTATCCCGAGAGAAGTAAAGCAAGTGTGTAAGTCCATCTCTGAATGTTTGTAAAGCATTCCTGCGTTAAGCTTAACGAGCGACTGCCTCTCGCTCTCCGGCTGCTACTTCAATCATGAAACTGCTTAACGATCAGCTGATCGGCTTTTCTGTCGCGACTCCGTCTCTCTTGTTTGCTTTTGGCCCACTTTGCACCAGAAAGAGGAAACCAGCGGCTAAACAACAGCAGCACGTTTAAGCTTGATCAGCTGTTGTTAGAATTTATTTAATATTACTTTCTACTCGAGGATCTTTTTCTACGCAGCTGACGGCTGTAACTGTGCCGGGGCGGATCTAGCAAAGTTTAGCCAGGGGGGCCGATAGGGCATTAACAGGGAAAAGGGGGCACAAAGACATACTTTTCTTTCTTATTCTCATTTAAAATGTCTCGCTTTTAATTATTTAATATTTATCTGAATCTTACACCCAAAGTTTTAATCTGATGTAAAATGTATAGAAGTCCATTACTGCATATAGTAACTGTTAGGTCTAATATACCCTAGTAAGCTATAGTACTTTTTCCTTTGGGAGGGTACCATCTGTGCAGTCTGCAATTTTGTTGAAGAAAGATGTTGAATCTATTTAATATTTCTTGAAAAATAATTGATTTCTGTGCATTTTTTTTCACACTGCATCAAATTAAGGTTGATTACGTCGATTAAGCATCATGAGGTGGAGCGTGAGGGGTGGTTCCCTATTTTTTATTTATTTATTTTTGTTGTTGCTGGGAGTTGGAACCCTATTAGTTAGGTTGCTTAATATTTATGCTAAGTACTCTTTAAAATGCCAGAATAGGGAGGATGGTGTAGGTTTAAGTTTATCAGATTGATCAGTATTGCTGAACTATGAAATATTTTTTTTTTGCATACAGGTATAACAGAATAGCTTTAGTGTAGTTGTTGTTTTAAACTTGAGTATGAACTTATACAAAATGCAGCAAGATATTTAAAAAACAGTTTTGTTGATTAAAAAACACTATATCGGATTCATATCGGTATCGGCAGATATCCAAATTTATGATATCGGTATCGGTATCGGACATAAAAAAGTGGTATCGTGCCATCTCTAGTTTATACCCGACAATATTTTCACGGACCGGACTTTAAGGTGTCGCGGATAAATACAACAAAATAAAACTAGAACCGGTACCGAAAAAAAGAAGATTTATTCACAACACACGTGAAAAGACCAAGGAAAACCGAGTTAACAATAAAAACGATAACAAAATAACGCTGAAAACCGATAAAAACCCTGAAAACCATACATTTCACACCTGAGCCTCAACTCTCGCGGCCCGGTACCAAACGACTCACGGACCGGTACCGGTCCGAGGCCCGGGGGTTGGGGACCGCTGATATAGGCTGTATTGAAAAACTGAAAATGACCATCTCACTCAAAGACAACGAACCAGTCAAACGCACATACCTATCTGTGCCACGGCCGCTCTACCAAGAGATGAAAAGTTACCTGCATGATTTAATAGCACAAGGCTGGGTCTGAAAGTCAGACTCGTCATATTCCTCACCAGTCGTTTGTGTTAGAAAAAAAGATGGTACTTTAAGACTGTGCATAGACTACAGAGACCTGAATCGGAAAACCCATCCTGATTGCCAGCCCATCCCACGCGTCCAGGACATTATGGACAGTTTGGGTGGAAACTCCTGGTTTTCGCTTTTAGATCAGGGGAAAGCGTACCACCAGGGGTTCATGTCAGAAGAAAGTCGTCCACTCACTGCTTTTGTGACCCCCTGGGGATTATATAAGTGGATTCGCATCCCCTTTGGACTTATGAATGCCCCTGCAGCATTTCAGCGCTGTATGGAAGAGTGCCTGGATGGGCTGCGCGACAACATCTGCATCCCCTATCTGGATGACACATTAGTTTACAGCAAAACGTTCAAAGATCACTTGGAGGATGTGAGAAAAGTGCTCCAGAGATTGAGAGGCTTTGGTATAAAGCTTAAGCCAAGTAAGTGTGACATGTTTAAGTCTGAGGTGCGCTATTTGGGCAGAATAGTGTCTGCAGAGGGCAGTAAAGTGGATCCTGCAGACTTTGAAGCAGTCAAAGCACTCAAAGGTATAAAACCAAAAAATGTTGGTCAGCTCAGAAAAATGTTAGGCCTTCTCTCCTACTACAGACAATACATAAAAGACTTCTCCAGAAAAGCAGGTTGTTTGTATGAACTGTTAAAAGCTGTCAAAACCCTAGAGAACTCAGACACCACAAAAGGGCCAAGGGCAAGACCAAAGAGAGCCAGTCAAGTTGTGCCCTCCTCAAAACAAATCGTGTGGACTGACCAGCATCAAAGTACGCTTGAGGAACTAATAGACTGTTTGCTCCACCCACCAGTGCTGGGATTCCCAGATTTCACACAGCCGTTCATCGTACACACAGACGCCTCACACAAAGGGCTAGGCGCAGTGTTGTACCAGAGACAAGATGGTAAGCTGCGAGTTATTGCTTATGGCTCCCGTACTCTAACAGCGGCTGAAAAAAACTACCACTTCCATGCAGGAAAACTAGAATTTTTAGCATTGAAGTGGGCTATCACTGACAAATTCAGAGACTATTTGTACTATGCCCCAACATTTACTGTCTATAGCGATAACAACCCGCTAACGTACATTTTGTCAACAGCCAAACTGAATGCCACCACATCAAGATGGGTCGCTGAGCTCGCTGATTTTCACTTCACCATTAAGTACAAACCAGGGAAGGAAAACGGTGACGCAGATGCTTTATCAAGAATGCCACTTGATGTAGAAACCTTAATGAGAGACTGCTCTGAGGAAGTGCCACCGGACACTATCGCAGCTGCTATCCAGGCCATTGAGGCACAGAAAAACACACCTGCCACATGGACACTCTCAGCTGCAGCAATGTCAGTCACAGCAGAAGGTGAGCCAGCAGAAGCAACATTCACACCCATACCAAAAGAACAACTTAATGAAGCGCAAAAGTCTGATCCTGTTATAAGCCCTGTATTACAGTGTAAACAGACCGATTCAAAACCACTGCCCAAAGAGCTAAGAACATCTGACCCTAAGACAAAAATGCTTGTTCAGAGAGTGGGGCAAGTTAAGACTAGATAACAATGGCATCTTGTACAGACTCACTTCTGCCCAGAAACAGCTAGTCCTGCCAGATCAGTTCAAGAAGACTGTAATTGAAGAGCTGCACAATAATATGGGCCATCAATAGGGATGGGTATCGAAAACCGGTTCTTGTTGAGAACCGGTTCCTACTGTTTCAATTCCTTGGAATTGTTTGCCATTTTTGCAAATGATTCCCTTATCGATTCCAGTCGCCCCGAATGACGTCACCACGTTGCGGAGCGTCATTTACCTGGCAGGAAACATGGTGGCTCAAACGCTCAAAAGTTTGATTACACTTTACGAGAACGGAAGACAACAGGGCAACTTGCAATACTTGCAAAGTAGATATTTCATTTAAGGGAGGAAACACTACGAATATGCAAAAGCATTTGCTCACAAAACACACGATAACCTTAAATGAATGTCGTGTTTTTAATTCCGCTCCGGACTCGTGAATTTCAACCCAGCAGCAGCGGTAACGTTTGCATGTCCTCTCCCGTTAATGCGGCAGGTGAATAATCAATTAAGAGTGCATATTTATGTTAGCGCGATCTGCCTTATTACAAAACCTGCCATTACTGTGCATTTAGGTGACCATGATGAGACAGAGGGAGTCTGGCTGGTGCTCGCTGGCAGTTCTCGCTGCAGTCTACCGTTAGCGTCTCCTTTCACGCCAGGATAGACGAATGTCACCGAGCAGTGACTAAGTTTGTGGTAAAAGGCTTGCACCCATTTGCCACAGCAGATGCCCCCGATTTTCGGTAAGTGAATGTGTTTAATTGTAGTCAGAGACATTACTGGATATTCTTGTGTAATTGCTACAGAATAATTTATGTTATACTTTGTTATTGCTACAGAAGAATATTTATTTTATTATTTTACATTTACAATTTTTTTTCCTGGGGACCCTGTGACACCCCATTGAAGAGCCGTAGGTTGTGGATCACTTAAGATCTCACTGTTGGGTTTGTAAAGCCATGTTACTCCTAAATTTCTATCTTGTTCAAAGAGAAGATATAAAACAAAGTTCTAAGCTGATCGACCTTAGTGTTCTCCTTTTTAAAAAAGAATCGATAAGAGAATCGATAAAGAATCGAATCGTTAAACAGAATCGAAAATGGAATCGGAATTGTGAAAATCTTATCAATACCCATCCCTAGCCATCAAGGTGTTGATCGCACAGTGTCTTTGATACGTGAACGCTTCTTTTGGCCACACATGCAGGCAGACATCGAGCATTATGTGACCAACGTTTGTTCCTGTGTAAAGCAGAAAAAGCCCAGCCATGAAACAAGAGCTCCTTTAACAAACATTGTAACTACGCAGCCCTTTGAGCTGGTGTGTATAGACTTTCTCCATCTTGAAAAATGCAAAAGCTGTTATGAATATATTCTAGTGATAACTGACCACTTCACACGTTTTGCGCAAGCCTATGCCACCACCTCAAAGTCAGGCAAAACTGCTGCAAACCTGATATTCAATGACTATGCCCTAAAGTTTGGCTTCCCCTGTTGCATTCACCATGACCAAGGAGGTGAATTTGAAAATCAGCTATTCAGTCAGCTCAAGAAATTGTGTGGCATGGCCGGTTCTAGGACAACACCCTATCACCCAATGGGGAACGGTCAAGTTGAAAGTATGAACGGGACATTGTTGCAAATGCTTAGAAGGCTAACTGAAACACAAAAGTCAAACTGGAAGGAATCTATCAACAAGTTTATGTACGCATATAATTGCACACATTGTGAAGTCACTGGCTACTCCCCATTTTACCTACTGTTTGGACGGTCACCCAGGTTACCAGTAGATATGCTCTTTGGACTGTACTCAGAAACAGATTTTAGTGACCACAGAGACTATGTTGAAAAATGGAGAAAGGGCATGGAACAAGCATACTCTATAGCAAATGAGAATGCAAAGAAAGCTGCTGAAAAGAGCAAAAGACACTACGACACAAAAGCAAGGAGTTCTGTGTTACAACCTGGTGAGAGAGCTCTGGTCAAAAACCTGACACGTAGAGGAGGCCAGGGAAACTGAGAGACTATTGGGAGGACACTGTTCACACAGTAGTCAGACAAATGGGGCCTGACCTCCCTATCTACAAGGTAAGACCGGAGAGAGGCAGAGGGCGCTCTAGAGTGCTTCACAGAAACTTGCTTATGTCATGTGACCACTTACCTTTTGAAAAAAGATAATCGTACAAGACATGAACAGAAAAAAAAAACTGATAAATGGCCTGTATTTGTATAGCGCTTTTACTAGTCCCCCCTAGGGACCCCAAAGCGCTTTACACACCCAGTCATCCACCCATTCACACACTGGTGGAGGAAAGCTACAGTTGTAGCCACAGCAGACTGACAGAAGCGAGGCTGCCATATCGCGCCATCGGCCCTTCTGGCCAACACCAGTAGGCGGTAGGCGAAGTGTCTTGCCCAAGGACACAATGACCGAGACTGTCCGAGCCGGGGCTCGAACCGGCAACCTTCCAATTACAAGGCGAACTCCCAACTCTTGAGCCACGATCGCCCCACGATAAACCCGTCGCTGTTGTGCCAGACTCTGATGATGAGGGCAGTGTTGATGAATACCGCTGTCATTACGCACCACGTCAACCTGTGTCCCAGCCATCAGAACAAGAACTTCTCACAGCAACATCTCAGCCCGCAGCTTCAGTCCCTGCTCTTGCACCAACACCAGAGCCTCTTGCTGGAGACCATCTGAAGGCGCCTGACCCAGCTGTCATGGAGACAACTTGTGAGGAGGCAGAGCCCACGGCAGGTGACATACCTGCCCCTCCTCCACCTGTTGTACTCGAGAGACTTGAGGAGGAGACGCCTCAGTGGCCACAGCGAGAGAGACACCCGCCAAGACTTATGACGTATGACCAACTGGGCACCCCATCTTGCTACAGTGTTCAGCCAGTACCGCAACTGCTTCCTGTGTACCCGGGCCTTGTTCCATGGTTTCCAGCTGTGCAGTCATACTGCACCCAGCCCATTGGTTTGTATGGACTCCAGCAAATGTAAGTTGACACTTTTTCACTGATGAATTGAGAACTGTACTTACAGACTGTCATCAAGAAAAAGACATTAACCTTTCCCCATCTGTGGATTATAACCATAGACAATAGACTTTGTGAAGACTCACATATGGACTGGTTATAGACTTTGTCTGCAGTCACCAGTGATGGACTGTGGTGAAACAGGTGTTAAACCCACAGAATTGAAGACATTGGTTCACTCTACTGTTGATGTCCTGACTACAAGAGAATATAGACTGAAAAGCAATTTGTTGGTATAATGTCGGGACGACATTTTTTGAGTGGGGGAGAGTGTGACAGGTTGAAGGACTACTGTTGAAGGATTCTTTTCCCCCTGCTTTCATACTCTTAGCAATATACTACTATCCCTGGTGCATTTCTCCTGAAATTGTCACTATACTTTTTCATTGTGTACCACTAACCACTGAAGTTACATTTCATTTTCCTTCACTCACAATAAAGTCCCTGTTTTCCCTCTATTATGGGCGTGTGTGTTTGCATTAGTTTTTTCAAAGCATACTTAGATGACTACATATAAGTTTAGCTAGCAACCCTGGTGGATCAACTAATATCACTGATAGCAGACATCAGCTGATGCCTGATTGGTAAATGACATGTTAGTTATTTTGGCCGCTTCATTTTCTGCCCCCCTCTGACAAACACTTTGTAACGTACTTTCACCTTGGATTCTCCATGTAATAGTATTACTATTAGTTCTCTGTAAGTGATGCCTGCTCTAAACTGTGTTGGGTCTTGTAGATGGTTTCACTGTCTTTTGGCTTTCTGTGAATGCTCACTGAAGGGCAGGAACGTCCCAGACTAAAGCCAAATCACCAAATACATACTACAGTTGATGGGATGCTGATTTAAATACAATCCTCCTGACAGAACTGTACTATACGCACTCACTGGAAACTACCAGCTGAAGTCAAGCTTAGGGGAGCTCCTCAGTTGAACATCCTGATTTTGATATTTGCATATTCTCTTACTGCAAGGAAAACAAGATTTAAGAGGACCTTAATGTCATTATATCTGTAAAATACTGATGCATAATCAATCAGATGCAGCAGGTGTAAACACATTGAACCAAAGCATTTTTAATACACATCAAAAGCACCCTTTCCTAATAAATATATGTTAATTTAACATATACAGCAAAGTCTGTGGAAGAGTTTAAGAACAGATCCAGACCTTTTAATTCAAATGAAAAGAAAGAAAAAACAGCCCCAATGTCCTTAAGAAGCCCCAAGTTTGGAAGACCTTTGACACAGTTTGCTGTCTAAGCTCGCTCTAAGCTGTAACCAAAATGAGCAGTCAGGGATTTTAGTCCCTTTAGACTTTATTGTTGAAACAACAGCGAAGTAGGCAGGAGAGAGAGGAGGGAACAACAAGCAGGAAATGGTGCAGGGTTGACTTAAACATGGACCCCTGCAGTAGCTTTTCAGCATGCCGGTCACTTGCTCATCCCAGTGACCCAGATCAAATGTTAAGGTGACAACCACTGATTTGTACTATTACTGTTACATATGTTAAAACAATGTGAAGGGCATATTTGCTACATTAATACATTAACAACTGCTGCTCTCTGGCAGCAGCACCATGCTCTCCCTTGTTTTAAATGCACTTTAGAACAACACGCAGCAACACTACACATGAGCGGGAGGAGGGAGGTATGGGGTCTTCACACACCCCCATTCTCTGCTAGCCATTGGGGCGGGGGGGCTGGGAGGAGATGTTAGCTGTCCAATTGGCCTCCCTGCTGCTGCGGAGCCTGGGACGGTCTGCTTGCCTCCACCCCAGGGGGAAGGGTAACATCTCTTGGGTCTGGGTCCTGTTTCCCCCTCTGGGGGCGAGGGTACCTGGACCCGGGGTATAGAGTATGTTTGGGGAGTGTGATTGTGTGTACATGTCCATTTATGTCAATCCTTACGTTGGGTGAGTGCTGAGTGTTTGTATATGTGTGCATGAGGGTGGGAATGCATGTTTGTGTCTGTGTGTGCCTGTTTGTCTGTGTCTATATGTCAGGTCGGGTCTTAGACTCCACCTCTCTGGGAACTCCCAGGCCCTCCAAGGCCTATCTCCCCTCACCACACTCCCTGCCGGTGACTGATGCCCTCAGGGGTCGGTGCATTGGTGGTTCTTGGTGTCCGGGGCTGGGCACTCAGGTATTGGTTCACTCTACTGTTGATGTCCTGACTACAAGAGAATATAGACTCCCCCCCCTTTCTCACTGTCCCTCTCCCCTTCTGTTTTTCTTTTCCCTCCTCTTTCTCTCTCCCTTTCCTATCCCTCACTCATGTCTGTCCCGTCTGTAACATCTGAAAATAAAATATAATAAATAATAAAAACAAAGGTCGATCAAATGGACCAATACGGCAATGCCACGATGATCCATTTGGCAAAGTAAATCCATTGGGTATCCTTGTTGGTCTTCAGACAACAATTCTGATGGCTAAAGAACCAAATGGGACAGGCAAAAAAAAAAAAAAAAAAAAAAAAATACATTAAAGTTAAAATAAGAAGTAATAATAATAATATCAGTTTATCTTGACTTGTTTTCACTAAATCTGAGAGTATCTAAGTGCTGGGAATTCTTGCACTGACATAACTAAAAATATTTTTATAGTCTATTTAAAAACATATTGTTTTGTGTCGTTTGGTTTAACTGCCCCCTTAAGAAATAACAATACAACAATCCTCAGGAAAGACATATTGCAAAGGGGACAAAACTAAAACAAGTAATAGAGCTAGAAAATAAAGACGAATGTGAAGCAGATCAACTGCCGTGAATCACAATACCGTCTATACATTAGAGCTACATAAATGATGCAACGATCGTTTATGAGATGAGATCAGCATGCCTGCAGGTCAAAGCTGCAGTTTCATGTGCATGGAAAATTTTGGTTAAATTATTATGCAGGAGCTGCACAACTTCCAGGCAGTGGAGTCCCACTGTGCTGTGTTATGAATACAGTATATGAGTGAACTTTAGCCCAGAGGAAAGAGAGGAAGCCTTTCTATACACCGTAACTCTGTGGGGTCACCAATGTGCTGGAAACATACTTCCTGACTTCCTCCCCCCTGTGTTTACGAGTCTCAGCCTCAGACCATCCTACATCGTCTCATGTATAGCCCCACCGATTGTTGAAGGAACTATTTTATCTTTTTATTATTATTAACAAATTCCAGCCTCCAGTACTCTCACAGTAGCCATAAAACTCCTCTATTGTTCAAAATGGTATTGAAGATGAAAGGGAACCTATCACATGCTTTCACATTTACTGTCATATGCATAAAGTTTAAAATGATGAGGCCATGTGTAAAAGCCTAAAGCTCAGGCTTCTCTGCTTGCACTTTCATGCATATTTCTCTACACTTGGTTCTGCATGATGTCACCGAGAACAGGTACCTTTATTTTAATCATCTGAGGTACACAGCCAATGATATTAAGCTGGCTTGAGGGGAATGAGGCTAAAGAGCAAGGTTTGGGATTGAGAGAGAACTAAGGGGTTGCACCAAGGCCCAGTATGAAATAAATGAGGACATTTTAATCTAGCAACACTACTTTATTACAGTGGGAACGAGCATAACACATATCCCCACAGTTGTGTGTCTCTGCAAACACGTCAAGTTGCAGTTTAAATTCATTTCTCCTTCTTATTCTGAGTTACTGGATTATATAATGATCAGAAAATTATTTTAGCACAACATCATGTTGTCACTGAAATGCTAAAATTAAGTGCTTCAAAACAAATGGTTAGGATAGCAGTGTCATTGTCCTAAACAGCTGAGATAATTTCCCAACAATGGGAATCTATGGTCCCTGCAAAGGGTCTGCAAATCTGTATGACCTATAAGGGCCATACCAGATGATATGATTTACTGGTATGTCTTTTTATTATTCATTAATCTAACAAGATTATTATTTAACCATATCTCTTGTAGACATAATACTTAAGACATAAGATGATAACCAAAATGTGAAAAACTGAATTTGAAATTACTTCCTAATTCAAAGAACAAATTGAGTAACAGCAATTCTGGAATTACTGTTACTACTGTAACAGAACAAAACTATTGATAAGATATAACAAAATTTAGAAATGTATGCTTTTTAGATTTTTCCCTCCACCTTCGACCTTCAAATTCCTCAGATATAAGCTCCTGAAAATGCAACACCAGAAACTAAACTTCTCAAAACCCACATACATGCACTGTACTGAGACATTTACATTAAAAGGCAAAATAGTTGGGAAAAAAAACAAAACAGGTGTGAATCTTGACTTGTCACCTAAAAATCTAGACACCTTCTGACCTGTAAGTCATCAAACCTAAACCTCAGAGCTTCCTAAAGCACCTACTGGGTCAGGGTGTGCTTTCTGATTTCAAAGGTGCTTACGCACTTTAGACTGACGATCCCTGTTGGATGAGCCTGGACATGCCCGCAGATGCTCACCATGTTCCTGGGATTTGACATCAGGAAGTGTTGAGCCACATGAGCTGGCAGCAGGTTGAACAGGATCCTCTTGTTGTCCAGCTTCACTTTTTCCATGTCATCTCTCTCCTCCTCCGCCTGCATGACATCAGCAATCACGCGACACACACACACACACACACACACACACAGCAGATCCTTCAAAAGGTGGCACTGATCTTGACATTTTAAGTTTTAAGCACTACGATGGCATACTCTAGCTTACAGCAAAGAGGAGATGTAATTGCCTGTCCTTATCACTAGAGGGAGATAATGATTTGCAGACAAGACAAACATGCAGCATCTTCCCAAAATAGAAACATCCAGGCTTTGATGATCCACTGAGACAACCCAAGACTGAGCATGGGCACTAAAGAAAACAAAAATCTGTATTACAATGATCAAATCCTGACTAAAACTGAACCCTAGAAGCAAGAACAGGATGTTGAATGTACCAGCAGCCACACACCTGAGTTGCCCAGAGATAGTCAAGTCGCAATTTAAGGTCCAGTTGTCTTGAATGCAGAGCCAGGGCTCCAGAAAAAAGCAACACTGCCAAAACAGGGTCATAGCCCCGTGTGTGCAGAAAGCCACCACTGGAAGATGGAGACATAAAAACATTTTTATAATGTTTATTATTTTTGTTATGTAGGGAAGAACTCATGACAATACAAAACAATGCCCTGAAATGTGTTGGAGTGGAAGAATAAAGTG
Source organism: Simochromis diagramma (assembly GCF_900408965.1). Taxonomy (NCBI): domain Eukaryota; kingdom Metazoa; phylum Chordata; class Actinopteri; order Cichliformes; family Cichlidae; genus Simochromis; species Simochromis diagramma. Next base: position 4,267,782 of record NW_024387095.1, on the reverse strand, counting down.
GGAAAATATGCATAGAAATACATGCTTCAAATGCAAATACAATGTAAAGCAGAACTTTACACTGAGTATTTTCATGAGGGAAATATGTCAGATTTTGCTGCAATTCCTCTCCTACTGTTTTAATATTTTGATAATAATTTGATAGGATTTTAAGCTTTTGTCTTGTACTTTCTTGTGTTCTTGTGGATAACAGCAACTTTTTTGTACTTAGCACACTTAGCCAAACCTGACTATAACCATAAACCTTACATATATTACATATACAAGTCTTAACAACACAGCTTACCCCACAGCTTGACGGTAACCACTGGTCTCCATGACAACTGAATATGTGATGGAGAGTAGAAAGAGGAGGAGGATCTTGGGGAGCGAGGAGACACGAATGTAAGGGATCACGGTGAGGGTCCCCGCCACACAGGAGAGTAAGGCGTAGGCCATGTTGGGACAAGCCCGGTCCGTTGCTGTGGTGTTAGCAGATCTAACCATGAGAGTGTCTGCGGGGATGTTCTCCACAGAGCGGTTGGAGTTTGTCCCAACTTTACCCCAGGGAACACAACCCACCTGAAAGACAATTACTTTGATAATTTATCTTAAAAAATCTGAAATAATGCAAGCCTGGCTATGTGACGTCAGTCTTCTTAAGACACTGGTCTGCATATTAGGTTGTTAAAGGGGTTCTGCCCATTTTTACCAGTATTTGTGTTTCTTTGCTATGCTAAACTAGTACATTCATAATGTAGTAGTTCATATATTTGACTATCAGGAAAAAGATCCCCAGGAGAAGGTGCAAATTCCTTTGGGGTGACATCAGCTTAAAGTAACTTTTTCTTCTTCTGCTATGCTAAGCTACCTATATCCTGATTATAGTGGTGCCAACTTTTTAACTACTAAAACAAAAATCATATGGGCATTTCCCTTGAAAAATAACAAAAGAAGAAAAAAATATCCAAATAAAATAGTGGTGTGCTGACACAAGCGCTTCTCTGATAAAGTTGCAGTCAAATCAGATTTGGTATTTGTAATCGTGACCAACAATGAAGTTTTGTCAGAGAAAATCAGGAGAATTATCTCTAATCATGACACCCCAGTGCACCTCATACCCAGCCACACCCTCAGACAAAAACTCCCAAATACAAGAAGAACAGCACAGTATATGCTGTGCAGCGCAGCACGGAACTGAAATGATGAAACTCTGACAACTCCTTTCACTCAACATAACTGTGGTATATCAACCATGAATAGGTAATATGCCAAACTACATGTAGTGAATAGTAACTGATTTTGAACACAGACCATGATATAATTTATATAAATCACATACACTTACCACACAGGCCTGGGTAACAGAGTAGGTGAGCAAAACGAGGAAGACACACAGCACTGTTCGGATCTGGATGGTGAGGCAGCCCGGTTGGCACTAAAGCCAGAGGAAAGGGAAAGGGAGGTTGGCAGGGAGGCGGAAAATAGAAGGAGTAAATGAAGCACCAGTTTATCTACTTTAAATGCATTTTGGACAAATCATTAACCAGGACTGGAAATAAAATGAGTGCATTTTGTGGTGTGGCTCATTATGTTCAGGTCTATTAGAGGAGACACTTAAAGGGTATGATGATAGTTCAATGTAGCATGATGCCACAGTGTCATTTAGAGATTATGCGCTCACTATGCAAAAATGATCATGGTGCTCTGATATGAAGGCTTTTTTTTTCACACACAAAAATATAATTAATCAAAGATTGCTAAAATGCTAAAAAGTTTGTGAGTCCACTAAGTGTATGCTAAAGGAAGCTAAATAAAAATAAATAAATAAAACTATGAAGTTATAGTAGTGATAGTGAAACACTGATTTATCTAAGAAATGTCAGATTATGAAAAAACAACTCTAAAATAAAAAAAAAAAACCCACAATGAACATATATATAAAATTACCTTAAAGAAATACAAAATACCCCCCAACATAAGGAAAGCAATTACAGAGACTCAAAATTATTTTAAAGCCATATGAAGTAACTTCCTAAAGAATTAGACAACAAAAAGACACAAAATAGTCATTAAGAGGCCCAAAGCAACAACAAAGTGACTAAAACCACTGACAAAGAGTGTATTAAGAGTGTGATCTTTACACGTGTGAGGCTGCTGGAAGAGGTCTGGAAGTCTTACCTGAACACTGGTGAGATGAAGGTACATGACACAGGCCACGTGGAAACACACACACAGCACCAACAGCAGCAGCACCAGCATCCCCCTGAGAGAAAAAGAGACAAGAAAGTGAGCAGGGCTTTCCCAGTTTTCACTAAATGCCGTGAAAAACAGCTCCTTTTCTAACTGGCCCACAAACTTTTTTGCGTAATATGATTGGACATTTTGTGCGTGAATGTGTGTGTCTACATACTGTGGGATCATTAGTAGGTAGATAAGGCCGAACAGGGCAGCAAGGATCAGAGAAAGAACCACAGCACTGATGAACTGGTCATCATATACCTGATGATACTAAGAAAAGAGGAAACAAGAGTTAAAATGTAAATAGAAGAAGAAGCACAAAGAATCCATCCATCCATTGCAAAAACAGTGTCGGTCGATTCAGAGCACTGTGTTGGAAATCCTTTATCATGGGGAATCCTGGCATTGCTTTTACATCATCCTAGAGATAAGTACATAAGATTGTTTGAAGACAACTACATGGTCATTTCAGTTTTATTAGAAACTGACCAGCTACAAATATTAACATGGTATGATACTAATGAAGTTTAAAGGTGCTATTGTTGGTTTTTACGTCTCGATAGTTTCAGTGTGACTTGAAACTAGTGAGTGAGCACTTAATTTCACCAGAAAAGTCTTTACTGAGGTAATGGATCAGAGAGGCAGAGGGCTGACTTCTATACATTCAGACTGTTTTTGAAACCAGTAGATTCTCTCCCTGCTGGTCATTAGAAAGAATGCAGGTTTAAGACACTGCCACAGACCTGGAAGGTACACCCATCTTTTTTACATTGTTCCACCTGTCTTTATCTTACTGTTCATTCTTTTTACTTCTTTTAATATTCTCTGCTTTATTTCGAAGAATAGTTCCTGTCCGCCTTTCGTTCATTTGTCTGCCCTGGTTGCTGTCCTGATTTAGTTCACATGCGGTTTATTATCCCTTTCCCTGTTGTGCTCATTTATTCTCCATGTCCTACCTCAGTATTTGTCATTATCACAACTCTCTGTTATTCCTGAATCCGATCCTGAATCTAGTTTGTTTTCCTTCTACCCTACCTAGACTTTTAGGACACATTTTAGACTTCCTGCCTCATATCTGCAGAGCCTTCTGTTTACCCTTTGAAAATACAGGATTTGATTTTTCCGTCTCCTACGGTGTTTCCAATTGGATCCTCACTTGTTTATGACCACAAAAAGTGACAGCCATAAGCCATTTACTTATCACAGCTGTTTTTACTCTAACAAGAAAAATAGTTTTTACCCAGAATACAGAATACCACAATTGTTTTTATTTAACTGGAAAAGAGGCTTTTTGGCTCATGTTTGTACTAATAAAAAACTTCACTTATCTCTTGCAAAAGAAAGGAAAGGGGATGTCTAAATTTGTAAATTTGTTTTGAAATAAATCGTGTAGTGCAGGAATATATTTTTAAAAACCCATTATGCTCATTTGTGTCTTCTTTATTTATTGCGCTTCTCCTAAAAGATAGCAAGGCTAAAACAAGTTAAACATGAGAGGCAGTTAATTATGTTTTTACTTTGCACAGGTTTTATTTCTTCTGAAACAACTTTAAATGCAGACGCTGACACGCGCGCACACGTCGACGCATGAACCCATCTCTGTTCTGTTTCTCCTTTATGGCTACCCACGCACACATTGGAGAAAGATATCACGTGTGCTGCTCAGACGTTCCCAAATCGTTATCTGCACCCCCTCTTGAGAGGGTGGGTGGATTCCTCTTGCACGCACACACACATAGACAACAGGCGTGGGAGAGAGGGAGAAAGAGAATTAGAGCTCGTGTAGGGTGTGTATGTGCGAGAGTAAGACAGAAGGGGGGGCAGTCACGAAGCATGTTGTATCTTGAGCAAAGTATATATTAATACATTTGTATATCTGTTGAAAAGTTACGAGTTTCTCGATCAGATGTTCAGGTCTCGTGTGTCCTCACCCTACGCTCCCTGTCTCTGCTCCTGTAGAACAGGGTGATGTAGTTGAGGTCTGATGTCTCAGACTCGGTCTGACGCGCTTCGATGAGCCGCCCAATGTAGCGGTTGACTCGCGTTCCTGGCGAGTGCTGCACGGCAGTGGCTGAGAAAGACGTCCGATTCCTCAGCTTCTCCGATGCAGTCCGCAAGGCTCGCCGCTGTCATACAGCGAAAAAGACAACACAATCAGTCTCTGCAGAGACTTGCCTCGTGCGTTAAGGCTGACTGCTTGTCAGCTGATGCGGTGAGGCATACAAATGAAGAGTTTTGTGAGCTCAGCACTTACACAGCTCCTGAGCACAGGAGAATTTGATATAACTCTATAAAGACGATAAAAAAGTTTGCAGACATGCTTGTCTGAATATCTGAGGATATAATACTCATTACTTACCGTCAAACTACCAATAGCAGCTCACAGAGATGCACACACGCATGTTATGCGTGCACAAATTCATAAATGCAGAGAAGGCTGAAATTAGAAGTTAGGTGACTGAATTTTTTTTTAAACAGATTAAGAAATTAACATGCAAAAGGCTTTAAATCTAACCGATCAAAGCCTTGAATATTGTTTAACCACTGTGAAGTTAGAGCTCAGGCACAAATTTCGGCACAAGGCTCTTATCATTAAAAGACCTTGGTAAAAAAAAAAAGACAAGAAGCAGTTTTTCTTTGCTCCACCACCCATTAATAGCCTTTTTTTGGAGGGTGGTTCTTTTGTTTCTTGATCACATGTCAACTTCCTACAAGTTCCATGTAGCAGATTAAGATGTGATAACATTTTATAATGTAAATTAAAGTATATATAGATATGAACTATAGCTGAACCTCATTAAAATGAGCATTGTATTGACATTGTGCTTTTGATCTGATGGTGGCAAAGAGAAAAGGTCTAATATACAATCTAATGATAAGGTTATAAATACTTATTTGCTGCTGGTAATACAACCGAGGCACTAATGTCACATCACACTGAAGTTTCAGGTAGCAGTTAATCAGAAAATAAGTAGGTAGACAAAGTACACATTGGTGTGTTTTAATTGCTTTTTCTGTGTGGCGGTTTTTTATTGGTCCCGTGGGTGGAATCCAGGGAGATGGAACTCAGTTGTCAAATACAATAATGAATAAAATAATGCCCAATTTTAAAATTATGATAACAAACTACAGAATGGTATGTTAACTGCAGAAGTTACTGCTCATTGGCTACAGTATAATATTAGATGAAAACATTTTTCTTTAAGATCTGCTTTTTCAACTCCTGTTCCTTATTATGTCTGAAGGTATAACAGATTTATGGACCTATTTGGAAGAACGTATAACAAATCCAAGCTCTTTATATGTGTTACTGACCAAAACCGAGCTCCACAACTGTTGACACACACTGCTTTCTGTTCAGCTGGATACCCCCCTTCTCCTTTCACAGCATGCAGCAATCAAAGTTATTCCTAATGTTAACCACAGTGCCCCTTAAAGTGGGTGCAAGCTAATCAAGATAATGTGTTTCAAAGCACAGTACATGCCACATCCTGCATACATGCTTTAAATACCCCCTTTAGTCATAAAATCAGCTTTTGCTTGTTGGGGAATCGAGACTCCACAAGATTTCTGACGATGTCCTGTAGCAAAAAGATGTAAGCAGCAAAGTTGCCAGGTGAAGGCTCCCTCAGTTTGACTTGTTTTTTTAGAATATTGCACAAATGCTCAGTCACACTGAGATATTTGAAATCATGTCTAAAGCTTGAACTTTTTATGTTTGTGAACCCATCAAAGTAACGCCCCAAAACACAAACTTTCCCAGATGAACCTGGTGATAACTGTGTTGTCATTCAAAACGGTTCTTTGGACCACTTTTAGTATGTACTAACTAGAAAACCCCTCCTGGAACAGTCAGTGTCCTAGCCATCAAAGTTTGGCTAAGCAAAGTCTCTCTGATTCTGATGCTCGGCCATTTTTCCTACTTCCAACACATCTGTATCAAGAACTGAATATTCACTTGCTGCCTAATGTATTCCACCCCTTGACAGGTGACAGTGAAGCAAGAGTCACCATTTTTAATTTGTCATGTATAGCAAGATTAGATCTTGTAAATAGCACCAAACAATTCCCAGTCATAATTCTATTATAGATTTGCTATGTGTCACAAAGGAAGGATTTTAGCTACTTGGATAATCATATAACAATGTGTCTAATGCTATTATGAGAGATGATACCAGGCAGTGGGTGATTACCAGAAGTTGTAATGCAACCTCATCAAAATCATGAAGTGCTAATGCCTGGACCGGCTCACAGAGTTGGGCGGATTAGAGCTAGCAGGCTATTTCTGACAGCCAGACACTGTGACACAACACCAATCGCCCAAACACTCGACGACTCCATGACTGACTCACTGCCGCGTCACACACAGAGCTAAGAAACACATCAACAAGAACAAGGTGATGCTCATATGGACATGAAATTGTAATCTGGCATATATAAAGTCAATGTCAGTGGTTGTATCAGTCCCAGTGGCTTACTTTTTAAGAGTCTGTCATAAAGCAGGAGTACTGTGGTACTTCTGAAGATGTGAAATGTACATATTAATACATTAATACAATAAAAGCAAACATTAAATACATATTAATGTTTGCTTGTGTGATTGTTTGACATGCAGATTATGGATCCAAGCAGGATTTCAATCCACCCAAAAAACACCTATAGGCAAGTCTAATAAAAGGATTTCCATTTGACTATGTGAACTAGTAATTCATATTCTGTGCACTCATATGCAAGCATAGCAAATTACTTTTGTAATTTGAAACCAAAGAGATGCTTCCCTTAGTGCTTTTTACACATACCTTGTCATCATCCTCACAGGTCATGACATTGGAGAAGGGGATCTCGGCCTTGAACATCTTCCTACAGTGCATGAGCTGCACAAGCAAGTAGCACACTGTCTTGAACTTCATCCTCTTGGCTGGTTTGATGTCTGATAGGATAATACCAGGAAAGATCTGGAAATAAAGATAAAAATAAAACAATAAATAGAACATTTGATAAAGAACTCAACATACTAAACACATTTAAGGCTTGATATGATATACTATAATAGGCTTTTTTGAAAAAAAAAAAAGAAGAAAAAGAAAATATCACATAAATCAAATGAAGCATTAAGTCTCTTATCTTGTTAATATTTTTCAGGAAGAAAAAGCTAACATTTAGCCTAGTGTATATAGCACAATTGAGCACAGCTTTGATAGAATAATTGACAGCACAAACAGTAAACACAAAAACTCGTAACTAATACATCTTTAAATTCAATCCGTCTCTCATTTTTTGTGTTATTTTTTCTTGCTTGCGAAGTGAAAATGTGAAATATATGAAACTGAAACATGCCAAAGTCAAAGTAATTATCATTAGCATTACGCAGTCTCGTATTTGAATATGGATATTTGCCGTAACATTAGAATTTTACCATTTATCATGTGCTGTATCAGACTTATAAATTTAGCTTTGTGGCATACATTGTTAGGATTTTTGTATTACTGTTGCTACTGTATGTTGTACTACGTTAAATATGGTTGAGATGAAAAAAGGTTAAATAGGCTGGAACATTTACATTACTATTGCTTTTATAATTAATACAATTATTGATTTGGGCCATGTATTTTAAAGGTACTTAATCTTTTAACTAAATAGTTGGACATGTGAATGTGATTATTTTGTTCTCATTGTTTTAAGGGTGCTTAAAGACTAGTCAGTTCAAGTCACCCTGACCATTGTGGGTCATTATAAAGCTTTGATTAAGATCAAGGAAATTGTAAGTCTTATTAAATTTCTTATGTTTGTAAATTTGTTAAAGCTATTATGGTTTTAAGGGTTTTTTTATACTGGCTGAAAAAACAGTAAATATTTTTGTTTTGTTTTGGGGTTGTTTTTTTTAATCAGTTTCATATATTACCAAAAATAATGTGCTGGTCATTTCTTTGTATTCTACAGGGTCAATAAAAAGTCGCCACTAGCCAGCTGTTATCAACAACACAGTAGCAACACAAAATGTGTGTCATGCCACACTGCGCCAGTGGCTGCCTTTAAGTCCTCATTAATCAGAGCTATGTATTGCCATTGGCCCTTAGGACAGACGTAGCAGTCTTCATGTATTACAAATAAAGAAAATGTATTATGATAATGCGCAGTAGATCTGAACAAGCACAATATAAGCAGGCACGCTCTTTTTACATTTAGTCATATGACTAAATATGAGTAAATGTAAAATGACAATAACAAATATGTAGCTCCAAAAATAGCACAGCTCTCATAATAAGTAGTAAAATGCATCTAAATTTAAAAAAGCAAACAAATGTAAAAATCCTAAATTCACTATTGTTATGCTTCATTTTAGGCTAGATGGGACAGAGAAGACATCAGGTCTTGATTTCATTTGATTTAAAAATCGAAAGAGATTTACTTCAGTGTCATGTGTGGAAATAAAAGCAACATATATTCTTTTTTAGGGACGAATGCACCATTGATTACTTGTACAACCAAGTAATATTATTTCTTGCCAATTCATCATAATTATTATTATTATTTTGGAACCCTCAACTTAAACAATTTAACATCAGTGTTTCTGATTGCAACTTCCCTCCATTTAATTATCCATAAAAATCTTTTAATTCAAAAATGTTCAAATTCAAAATTTATATTCTCCATTAATGAAGGGGTTAAAAGGACATGGCATGAAATTAAATGTGGAGAATTTTCTCATTCATGGAAATCAAGTAGGCTTGAGTGGGATTTTTACAGTAAACTGTGAATGTGGGATATTACAAAACCTGGATCAAGTGTTTATCTGCGTGTGCATGCCGGTGCCAGCGTTGTGCATGTGCACTTTACGAGGGATTTAAAACATTTTTTCTGACACGAACAGCCAGCTCCGATGCACATGTGCAGTTGGTGTGAGATATTGATACTAGTCATGTGTATGCCAGCTTAGCACATGGCTTGCCTCCCTCTCCCCCCATCAGAGGATTAACTGTTACAACACTGACAGCTGTGTCACCTCTCAAGTTATACGGTTGTAAGAGAATCTGCAGAAAAGAAATCATTCTGTCGTACTTTCCGTCTGTGTGATGGCACGATGAAAAACGTTTCTATGTGATGCTTCTGTAGGAAGGCATGTCTCTCGTGGCCAAAGCCCGGTTCCACCTCGTAGTCTCCGTTCAAACACTCCAGGGTGGTCCTTGTGATGTGCACCTTGCTGGGAGCACAAGCAAAGCAGAGGACAAAAAGCAGTTGGTGATAAAAAGTCCAACGCTAAGGTCTCAAATCATTATCCCCTCATTATTTTTATCAGCTTAATAGCCCCTCGGCTTGCTCAAAACTCGTCACATCATAGAAATTTTCATCCTGATAAATCATCTAATCTGGTAACGAGTCCTAAAATCTTATTACCTCACTTGAAATAGAACCAAATTTAGCCAAACAGGCGATCTCATTTCAGTGCTGTTTAAAATGCAAACCTGCTTGTTACTGTATGCCAGTGTGGCAAGGGTGTGGTCTCTGGCCTGCTGCCGTGGGACAGGTGGCAGAGGGGACAGGTGTTTGTGCAGAGACTAATCACTCTCTCCTTGTATGTACAGGGAGTGCAGAATTATTAGGCAAGTTGTATTTTTGAGGAATAATTTTATTATTGAACAACAACCATGTTCTCAATGAACCCAAAAAACTCATTAATATCAAAGCTGAATGTTTTTGGAAGTAGTTTTTAGTTTGTTTTTAGTTTTAGCTATTTTAGGGGGATATCTGTGTGTGCAGGTGACTATTACTGTGCATAATTATTAGGCAACTTAACAAAAAACAAATATATACCCATTTCAATTATTTATTTTTACCAGTGAAACCAATATAACATCTCCACATTCACAAATATACATTTCTGACATTCAAAAACAAAACAAAAACAAATCAGCGACCAATATAGCCACCTTTCTTTGCAAGGACACTCAAAAGCCTGCCATCCATGGATTCTGTCAGTGTTTTGATCTGTTCACCATCAACATTGCGTGCAGCAGCAACCACAGCCTCCCAGACACTGTTCAGAGAGGTGTACTGTTTTCCCTCCTTGTAAATCTCACATTTGATGATGGACCACAGGTTCTCAATGGGGTTCAGATCAGGTGAATAAGGAGGCCATGCCATTAGTTTTTCTTCTTTTATACCCTTTCTTGCCAGCCACGCTGTGGAGTACTTGGACGCGTGTGATGGAGCATTGTCCTGCATGGAAATCATGTTTTTCTTGAAGGATGCAGACTTCTTCCTGTACCACTGCTTGAAGAAGGTGTCTTCCAGAAACTGGCAGTAGGACTGGGAGTTGAGCTTGACTCCATCCTCAACCCGAAAAGGCCCCACAAGCTCATCTTTGATGATACCAGCCCAAACCAGTACTCCACCTCCACCTTGCTGGCGTCTGAGTCGGACTGGAGCTCTCTGCCCTTTACCAATCCAGCCACGGGCCCATCCATCTGGCCCATCAAGACTCACTCTCATTTCATCAGTCCATAAAACCTTAGAAAAACCAGTCTTGAGATATTTCTTGGCCCAGTCTTGACGTTTCAGTTTGTGTGTCTTGTTCAGTGGTGGTCGTCTTTCAGCCTTTCTTACCTTGGCCATGTCTCTGAGTATTGCACACCTTGTGCTTTTGGGCACTCCAGTCATGTTGCAGCTCTGAAATATGGCCAAACTGGTGGCAAGTGGCATCTTGGCAGCTGCACGCTTGACTTTTCTCAGTTCATGGGCAGTTATTTTGCGCCTTGGTTTTTCCACACACTTCTGGCGACCCTGTTGACTATTTTGAATGAAACGCTTGATTGTTCGATGATCACGCTTCAGAAGCTTTGCAATTGTGAGACTGCTGCATCCCTCTGCAAGATATCTCACTATTTTTGACTTTTCTGAGCCTGTCAAGTCCTTCTTTTGACCCATTTTGCCAAAGGAAAGGAAGTTGCCTAATAATCATGCACACCTGATATAGGGTGTTGATGTCATTAGACCACACCCCTTCTCATTACAGAGATGCACATCACCTAATATGCTTAATTGGTAGTAGGCTTTCGAGCCTATACAGCTTGGAGTAAGACAACATGCATGAAGAGGATGATGTGGACAAAATACTCATTTGCCTAATAATTCTGCACTCCCTGTAGTGACGGAGGAGACTGACGGGGAGAGTGTGCAGTGGAGGAAGCCTCGAGAGGAGCTGACTCCTGGATCGAGTTGTGCCGTAACCTGAAAAGAACTAGTGAACAAAATAAAGAAACCCAGCTTCGTCCGTATACACTGTGTTTGTCTGATCATTTCTGCAGCCAGTTTAATGAAGTGACATTAATTTAATTGTGGTAGTCAGTTTTATTTTTAGCTGCTGTTTATGTCCTAGTTAGCACATTTGTGCAACTACATTAAATCTGAATTATTTTCTTGCAACGGTTTTTCAGGGCAGAATGTGGGAAAAGTTGACCTCTTAAAAGATCATTTTATTTACCATTTCATCAACAATTAGCATGAACACCAACGAAATGATTCCACAAATGATTATAGTAATCCAAGTCAATCCAGATGTTGTATGGAAACAGTTATGTAAATGGTAAATGGCCTGTATTTATATAGTGCTTTACTAGTCCCTAAGGACCCCAAAGCGCTTTACATATCCAGTCATCCACCCATTCACACACACATTCACACACTGGTTAAAAACACTTAGCTAAATATCAGGATGACCCGTGTGGTTTATTTTGGTACAACTCTGTAAACTAACACAGGTTGTGATCTCTCAGTTACTTGTTGAGCAGATGTTGGTGTGCCTACTCAGGGATGCTGTTTTATGTTTACATTGCTTTGATATTTTGTTTGGCTTTTTCTAGGTCAGATCGACATGACAAGTTTAAGGATGTATCTTACAACAGTTGTAAGCAGCACCTTATTCAATCGGACCTGTAATATCTTTTCTGTTTATTGGAAAAAGTACAAAAACTGTAAACCATAGCTTAGTATAAGTTATAGTATGAGATTATTACACTAATTATATGTAGTAAAGTCCAATAAATTTGTGCTTAAGTGCGGTGAGTGAAATTCTAGTATTTTTTTTCCAATATGATCCCTTCTGATGTCAAAAAATGTGGTGCTGATCAGGCATAACATTATGACCTGCTGCTTAATATGAACGTGTGCTGCGGTATTTGGCACCAAGCTTTTAGCAACAGATCTTTTAAGTCCTGCCAGTTGCAAAGTGGGGCCTCCATGGATCGAAGATGCTCGACTGGATTGAGATCTGGCAAATTTAGAGGCAAAGTCAACACCTCAAACTCTGTGTTGTGCTCCTCAAACCATTCTTGTACCATTTTTGCTTTGTGGCAGGGCGCATTATCTACTAAAATGCTGTCAAGCCTAAAATGAGGACATGGACACAGCTAGTGAATTTATATCTTATTTATATTTTATAATACTGCAGTTTGCTAGTCTGGAGTATCCAGGTATGTGTTAACACACCACAACAGTCTTCTCAGGGGTGGACATCCCACCAAGTCAAACCATGCAAACCATGCACTCTACAGGCCTCAGTTAGCAAGTAAAATGGTAAGCTCAGAACAGTACTATTAGAAAAAGACTGAAGAACTATGGCTTGATTGGAAGGGTTGCCAGGAGAAAGCCTCTTCTCTCTAAAATGAACATGGCAGCATGGCTTAGGTTTGCAAAGCTGTAGCTAAAGAATCCATGAGAATGGATCGATGTCCTTTGGACAGGTGAAATCAATGTAAAGATGTTTGGCCATGATGCAACATGTTTGGAAGAAAACAAAGACAGCAGATCAGCACAAACACATCCTACCAGCTGTCAAGCACAGTGTTGGAGAGGTGATGATTCAGGCACAGGACCTGTACATTTTCTAGAGTCAAATGTGAGGGCATCTGTCTAAATGGTAAAGCTGGACCAAAACTGAATCATGCAACAGGACAATGGCCTCAAACACATGGGCCAAACTTTCATAATAATGTGAAAAACTGATAGAGACCTACAGAAAATCAGTACTTCAGCTTCTAGCTTTTTAAAGTTTGTCCAACAAGCTAATGATACAGTTTTCCATGGGACTGCTTAGAGTTTTGCGAAAGCTTTCTTTCATATCTGGTAACAATGTCAGCTCATGCTCAAACACTATTTTATACACTTTTTCACTGATCTTCAGTTAATGGATGGAAAATGGGTGACTGATCAAGTGCATTTTCACAATTTTTATACATTTTGAAAAATACTTAGGTAAGCAATAGCTTGCTAAATTCATTGTTTGTCTGTTTTTTTTTTTTTAAAGGTACCATATTTTCCACACTATAAGGCGCACTTAAAATCCTTCAATTTTCTCAAAAATTGTCAGTGTGCCTTATGTATGAATTCTGGTTGTGCTTACTGACCTCAAACTGATTTTATGTGGTACACAGGCTCAAAAATCTGTCAAAAAATGCTTTAGTACGACTTCATAAGCTACAAAACCGCACCGCTTGATGGATTGTTGGAGCATTATGGCTACCGTAGTCAGGAGCCTCACGGAGTAATCTGGGTCCAAAACTCCGTCCCTTCAGGTTCCAAAGTCAAACGAACACTGCGGCATTACTGAGAGTTAAACATGGTCTAAATTGTTTCATCTTTAATAAAATGATCGTTTTGCAGCTTTACCAGGTGTAACAATTAAGTTTAACATCCAGGCATCCATGAAAACAGAATTTATTAAATTTAACGGACTTAGAAGTTAGCAGGAAGTTAGCTTGCTAGTTACCACCTAAACATGATATAGCATATTCTGACTGAGAGATTTCTGAAAAACTTAAAATGTACAGGTCTGCTATCACTTCCAACATAAATGAATACAGAAAACAAAACAGCAGTGACATTTGTAGGGTTACTGAAGTTGGACTAGCTGGTATATAATGATGTGCTACGTGATCACTAGCAACACAGCTATGTTAGCATAACATAAAACACAGTGAAACTGGAGGATGAACGCTAACTTTTTTCACTCTAAATGGCAACGTGAGGGTTTCTGATCGTTATGGACAAATGCAATTGCATGGCAGGATACTGTAAAAGGACCAAACTTCAGTCAGGAGAACAGGTTAGTCATTAATATACTGAAACAACATGGGAATAGAGCAGCTGCGAGAGAATTCAACATTAATGGTCTTTTTCGCCTTATGGCCTTATGGTCCGAAAAATACGGTAATTTTACATTTCTATGTGAATGACCCTGTGAATTATGATAACCATTTGAGAAGTCTATGAACATAGTAGTGTACATACAGATACAGAAAGTCTGTCATAGCACTGTGTCATATTACTGTAGCTGACATACTGTATTCCGTGTCTTTGCATGAGTGTGTGTGCTGTGTTCGTCTGATTTTCAGTGGGTGTAACAGTCAGTACTGACCCTGGCAGCCCTCCAGCCTCCATCACATTTGCCAGTGTGACATCGTTTGACCAGACATCATACTGCCATTTCCTCAGGCCCAGCACGCCACACAGCACCCGTCCTGTGTGCAGACCTACGCGCATGTTCAGATCCACCTCTGTGGCCTCCACCACCGACCTGCAGGGGGGGAAAGAATGATTTATAACTACTTGAACAAAACCCAGGACAATTTAACATTTAAAGCATTTTTGTTTCATTGTTGTTGTTTTCTTTTCTTTTTGTTGCCATATAGGAAGCAGTGTGGCTGAAGCAATGATAATGCTGGGTAGTAAAAGATGCCCAGCAAATTTCTCCAGACTAGGTTAGACTACAGTGACCTTTAGCTCAAACTTGAAGAGGATAAATTCTCACAACAAGGTCTTATTAACATCTGCAAAGAAGTATAGCTGTTTCCCAGCAGGAAACACCACTAACTGGTATGGGATGTGTTGGAAGAAATCAGGCAACCATCTACCAAGCATCAGTGATATCTGTACAATGAGGTTAAATGTTGGTGCAGAACCCAAAATATATTAAAAGACTATTCCACCCCCTGCCACAACCTGTTTACCTTCCTGCCATGTGGCAAGCCAACCAGAAACATCTGCTGTAGCGCAACCACATTTGAGCACAAGAGCCCTTTTTTTTAATTGCTATTTTTGTGGATATTGTTTTACAGCCTCGTGTTAGAGTATGATAATGAAATTAATCTTGAATCTTAAAGTTCTGAATTGTGTAGCAAAACTGATTCAGGGTTGCTACACGAGTACAAAATCTTTGATATAGAGAGGCGCATCTGTAATCATAGGCTTCCAACACATTTCAACTTTGTTCCAAAAAAAGCACAAACTACTCAATGCGCCTTCAAAAAAGTTTATGTTCACATGTATGTGTTTACAATATGAATGCGCATGTGTGGATCACCTTCCCTGAGTCGTACTGTGGGGCAGTGACGAAAAAGCAGGACTTTTCCAGAGCCTCTCCTCCCTGGTAAATCACCTAGTAACCTGTGGGAGGTCACCCACTTCAGATGTGAGACAGTCACAGACGAGGAAGGAAATTGAGAATGGCAAAGGGTTCACAAAGTGTGTATTTGCGTGTGTGTGGGGTGGGTGTGTCTGTTTACAGGATGGCAGAAAAGAAAATGTGGTTTGCCCATAAGGTTGAAGAAGGGACATCTTACACTCACACGCATACTGAGGAATGCATGTGCATGGCAGCACCTGTCCTTTGAGATAAAGGGCTCCCACTGCGGCATCCATCCTCCCAGACAGAGCGGTGGGGCAAAGAACATGACAGGCGCAGGTTCACACAGGAAAGTGAGGCAAAGGTTCTCCGTGTACATGGTGTCTACATGCTTTTAGGGAGAGGGGCGGAAACCAGGGCTACGTGCAAGCAAGTGTCTTTTAGGTTCCAAATGAACGAAAAAGAAGTAAAGGGAATAGATTTGGAAGTCAACCAAATCTATGTGGTTAGAAATTGTTTGGATTGGAATATATACGCACTCAATATCAATCACATGTTACAAAGGTCAGCTTTCTAGGCTACCTTTGTGACAGGTGTTTTGGCAGCAAAAGGCGGACCGACGCAATACTAGACAAGTGGTCCTAATGTTATCCCTGATCGATGTATATTACTGTTGAAGCAGGTAAGAAGTGCCTCAGTTTTCTCGGATTTCCTAGAAACTGTTGTCATAGAAGCAATGCACCGAAAGCAACTTAAAAGGATAAAATTGTTTTCTTCTTAAGAAACAATTCGGATGATCACACATTGTAGAGTAACTGTTGACTTCTGGTCCTTCCCCAAAACAATCATAACAAAGAAATTTTTGCCTGCATGTCAGTGTGTGACATACGCAATGGTATCAATCATATCCAGGCCCATTTCTACACAGCAGTGGGCATGGTCCGCCTTGGGTTGGGTCAGTCCTGACACGCAGTAGTAACAGTCCCCCAGTATCTTTATGCGCCTGCAGTGATTCTCCTACAGACACAAAGAGAAAAAGAAAGATGAGCAATATGAGTGAGATTAGAAAAATTTAGTTATTTTGAGTGTATACTACACATATCTTTAAATGTATCTTTGTCAGGTTTAATGTCATTAAACGAATCTTTAATTGTGTGGTGGCACATAATGATTAACGTAGCTGCGTTTTTACAGCTCTGTACACTGGAAAAGATATGAGGGAGATAGAGACAGATATCAGAGAGTTTATTGACCCTTTTCCAGCACGAGGAGAAAGTAAAATACCAGCAGAAGAGCACAGAAAACAATTGTTTTACACATAGGACTGAACTGTTTAGACTACCTTGCTAGGTTAGCAAGGTAGTCTAAACTGGTAAAGCACTAGTAAGTCAAAATATTTAACTTATTGTCTAACAGGTCCTCCATAGTGTAGTGGCTTACACATTTGCCTAACTATCAAAAGATCCTGCTGCCCAATCAAACATGCAGAGCTACTCATTGTGGTGATCCCTTGTGAATAAAGGGATCACCACAATGAGTGATCCCTTTATTCACTCATAATATAGGGATCACTAAAGGAGTAGCTAAAAGTAGCTTTTATTTTTATTTAACTTATTCTTTAATCCTGTTTTACTTATTTGTGTTTTCATTTTTTCTCTTTTTAAATGTCAAAGCAGTTAACATTAGCTAGAAGCTAATGAAATTCTTAATTTAACTCAATTGAAAATCACCAGTAGATAACCCTTGTGGGGGGTCAGCTTAATCCTAGCACGTCCCTGATTTTGTAAATTACTGGTACTTGCCCTGATATACATTTACCTGTAGCCATCTTATTTGATGGCTCTATCATTATTACTCTACACGGAGCATGACTCCTAATTGTTCTTCGATAGCATGGTCAAATGTTTCTGTGATGTGAGCTGGTGTGACTAACTTTTATTTCCATCTGGATCGCAGATTTTGTAAAGTTTAATGCCCCATAAATAGCTAATTATGACAGGACCATTGCTATTTTAAACCCTTTCTTCTGCAGAAACTGTATGGAAGCTGCAGCTGCATTTCGATTCATTTTAATCAGATGTGTGTGCTTGTGCTACTGTTTGTGTATTTGTAGTTGAGGCCAACTCTAATTGCTCCGACATGCTCTTGAAGTAGAATCCCGCCCCCACATTTCCAGACAGATCCGCTATTTGTCACAGTGCACATTGTGCGCAAACTCAGCAATGGTGCCACACACACACTCACCAATGCACACAGACACCTTTACAGACACACAAATCCCCACTCAGACACATACCTGCAAAAAAATGCAAAAAAAAACAGCTGCATGGTAACTTGCACACATACTGTACTGCACACGATTTAGTGGCACACGCAGGGTTTCCTTTTGGCACTGTATCACACAGAGTCATCAGAAAATTGCAATGGAAGACCCTACAAAGCTTAGCCTGCAGGCAACCTCTGACTGACAAGCACACATGTGCACACACACAAACACACACAATCATATATACAGAAGATTCATGACAATTGCGGGGTAAGACACAGAGATGAGAAGAGAGAAGATGGGGTGCTCTGGTTTTCTGCTCACGGGAGCAGAAAGATTCTGGCGTGGGAGGATATGAGAATTCAGAACGTGCATGATTATCCCGGCACTCGGAAGAGAGAGAAGTGTGCATGTGCCTGTGTGTGCGTCCGTGTCCGTGAACAGAAATTATCTGCTCACAGCAAACCATGTCACAAGAGAAAAGTATCTCTGTTTGCTTTGGGAGACACATTTAGGAATAAAGCTACCTGATTCAAGTGCAGACTTTGTGCCTCTGTTTTGCTTGATGCTGTCTTCGCTATGGTTAGGTGAAGGTTAGTGTTAGGCATGTGTCTGTTGTGGTTAAGTTTAAGTTGAGCCCGCAGGGAACTAATGTGTTGTGTAGCATACAGCAGCCAGACAGGCTCAGCAGCTGTGACAGAGCTGGTTTGAAAGAGAATTTCTCCCTGGCTAACACGACGGGGTATAAATCTCAATTAGGTTGCAGCTGCAGCTACCCACAAATGCTCACACACATGCACCCAATGTGTCCTCATCACAAGGTTTCTATATAATGGCTTGCTGAGTTTCAAAGCGCTGCTAGCAAGACACATAACTCGTATCTTGCTCTTTTCACCCTCGGTCTATCGCTCTCTCTATGTTAAGCCACGACTGATTGCTGAGATACAGAATGAGCTCATGACGGATAATCCTGCCCATCATGTGACTTGTGTGCGTGTCTGCATGTAGAAAGCAGGAGTAAACTGTCTCTTGGCCTCATGGAAGAGGTCAAGCATGTGGTAAAGAGTTGAGTGTGAGTGCAATATCTTGGACAGGACTGACTTCTAATGGTACAGTCTGTTTTCTCAAGGCCACAGCCTCTTTGTACCTACCAGAGGCCAGAGAAGTGCTGAATATTAACAACAAATGTTACAGGAGCAGTGACCAAAGCACCTTGTTTAGTATAATGAAAAGATCATAGATCAAATACATCCATTCACAATGTTAACTCTGCATGGTTATAATGACTATATACAATCATGTGACAAAGAAAGTTCTTACAGGATTCTGTGCAGTCCTCTGAAAAAGCTAAGTACACCCTCTGATTGAGTAGCTTGTAGAACCATGTTTTGAGGCAGTAACTTGAAGTAATCATTTACTTCATGACTTTATAAGTTTCTCACATTGTTGGGAAGGAATCTTCTTCTCACACACACATTAACACTCCACCTCCTCAGCCCTGCTCATCTCCCCTCTGTCTAGAAATCGATCCTGTCATCTCTTCCTCTCTCAGCCTCCCAAATCCTTCTCTTTCTTGACTCCCTCCTCCTCCTCCTACATGTCAGTTAACCTCTCCAGCTTTACTTTCACTTTTTGGATCAATACATGACTTGGCATAATAAATGAGCTCCAGGACTAAATAATACATTTTGTTTTCTTGGAGGCTTCTTCGGAACAACATGCTGAAAAAAGGAGCTCACCAACTGTTTGGACTCGCTGCAGCCAGCCTTCCTCCCTCACTGTAGGCTGTAAGTGTGATGGCTCAGTGACATTACTTCTTTTTTCTTTAAAGCAACTTTGTTTTGCAAGTTTCACCATCCCATATACTTGCCTCACTGCAACTAAAACCACATACAGTGGGGCAAAAAAGTATTTAGTCAGCCACCGATTGTGCAAGTTCCCCCACCTAAAATGATGACAGAGGTCAGTAATTTGCACCAGAGGTACACTTCAACTGTGAGAGACAGAATGTGAAAAAAAAAAATCCATGAATCCACATGGTAGGATTTGTAAAGAATTTATTCGTAAATCAGGGTGGAAAATAAGTATTTGGTCAACAACAAAAATACAACTCAATACTTTGTAACATAACCTTTGTTGGCAATAACAGAGGTCAAACGTTCACTATAGGTCTTTACCAGGTTTGCACACACAGTAGCTGGTATTTTGGCCCATTCCTCCATGCAGATCTTCTCGAGAGCAGTGATGTTTTGGGGCTGTCGCCGAGCAACATGGACTTTCAACTCCCGCCACAGATTTTCTATGGGGTTGAGGTCTGGAGACTGGCTAGGCCACTCCAGGACTTTCAAATGCTTCTTACGGAGCCACTCCTTTGTAGCCCGGGCGGTGTGTTTTGGATCATTGTCATGTTGGAAGACCCAGCCTCGTTTCATCTTCAAAGTTCTCACTGATGGAAGGAGGTTTTGGCTCAAAATCTCACGATACATGGCCCCATTCATTCTGTCCTTAACACGGATCAGTCGTCCTGTCCCCTTGGCAGAAAAACAGCCCCATAGCATGATGTTTCCACCCCCATGCTTCACAGTAGGTATGGTGTTCTTGGGATGCAACTCAGTATTCTTCTTCCTCCAAACACGACGAGTTGAATTTATACCAAAAAGTTCTACTTTGGTTTCATCTGACCACATGACATTCTCCCAATCCTCTGCTGTATCATCCATGTGCTCTCTGGCAAACTTCAGACGGGCCTGGACATGCACTGGCTTCAGCAGCGGAACACGTCTGGCACTGCGGGATTTGATTCCCTGCCGTTGTAGTGTGTTACTGATGGTGACCTTTGTTACTTTGGTCCCAGCTCTCTGTAGGTCATTCACCAGGTCCCCCCGTGTGGTTCTGGGATCTTTGCTCACCGTTCTCATGATCATTTTGACCCCACGGGATGAGATCTTGCGTGGAGCCCCAGATCGAGGGAGATTATCAGTGGTCTTGTATGTCTTCCATTTTCTGATGATTGCTCCCACAGTTGATTTTTTCACACCAAGCTGCTTGCCTATTGTAGATTCACTCTTCCCAGTCTGGTGCAGGTCTACAATGCTTTTCCTGGTGTCCTTCGAAAGCTCTTTGGTCTTGGCCATGGCGGAGTTTGGAGTCTGACTGTTTGAGGCTGTGGACAGGTGTCTTTTATACAGATGATGAGTTCAAACAGGTGCCATTCATACAGGTAACGAGTGGGGGACAGAAAAGCTTCTTACAGAAGATGTTACAGGTCTGTGAGAGCCAGAGATTTTCCTTGTTTGAGGTGACCAAATACTTATTTTCCACCCTAATTTACGAATAAATTCTTTACAAATCCTACCATGTGAATTCATGGATTTTTTTTTCACATTCTGTCTCTCACAGTTGAAGTGTACCTCTGGTGCAAATTACTGACCTCTGTCATCATTTTAAGTGGGGGAACTTGCACAATCGGTGGCTGACTAAATGCTTTTTTGCCCCACTGTATTTACTATTTAAAATACAAAAATTTATAGCATTATATCACTGAATTACTTCAAGTAGAAAGTACATTATTACATGGCCCTATTATTGTAGGGTCCATCTTACAATATAAAGCGCCTTGAAGCAACTGTATAATTAAAATTGAATTGAATTGAATTGAACATGGCCTAAGATAATTAACACTACTTAACAATATGAAGTTTAGGCTACACACGTCCTTGTCCTAATGATTGTACACAAGAGTTTTCTGTCAGTCAGAGATGGGCAGTAACACGTTAAAAGTAACATGTTACTGTAATCCATTAAATTTTTTTTTAAGTAGTGAGTAAAGTAAGGGATTACTATTGCAAAAAAGTAATTAGATTACTATTACTTTCCTGTAAGCACGCTGCATTATTGCATTACTAAAATGTGATTTTGTTTGTCAGTGTCTCATGACAATGATGTAAGCACGTGCGACGTCCATGGCAGCAACAGACATGTATAGATCAATAATGAATAATATGAAGTGCAGCAGAGAGTACGACCATGCAGCGTTTAAAGCTTGGATGTACTTAAATTACTCAAAGTTTTAGTCCATAAAAAGTGACAAAAACATTATCATCCGCTGTACATTCTGCATGGGAAGAAAACTTATTTCTACAGCGAAACATTAACCTTCAAATCTGAGCAAGCACCAGCACGCTGCCACAGGAATGGGAAATTCACAGAGAAACCCCCGGATGCCCCCACTGACATGATCACTGTGGCACCAGGCAAACCTCCACCCGCCCTACTCCTGCTAAACAGGTGAAAATAGATTTAAGAGCGACAGGACTCAGTGCTGCTGAGTCGTTGATTTTATTTATTTTTTTCTATGTTTTACTTGCATCTATTTGAAAGAGTGAGTGTAAACACAAAACATTATTTTATTTTATATGCTGGAATATACAGAAAATAGGTTTAAATGTTAAACAAATTTCTTCCAGTCAAAGACTGTTGCATATAATTTAATTTTGCTTGATGCAATGTGCATGAAGTTAAAAGATTAAAACTAATAAAACAAGTTTTTAAAAGAGACTTTTTCATTTGATTCAATTTTATATGATGGCTATGCAGAAAAAATAGAATTGGCAAAGGTCTATTGCTTTACGTATTCAGGTTGTGTATCATGTTTTTAAAAAGTAGCTAAGTAATAAAGTAATTAATTACTTTTGAAAATAAGTAATCAATAAAGTAACAGGATTACTTTCTTGGAGAAGTAATCAGTAATTAGTAACTAATTACTATTTTCAAAGAACTTGACCAAGACTGCTGTCAGTGCTTAAGTGTTAACGATAAGATGACACCATTCTTGTCCTTTTCCATGGAGTAAAGTCTACGTAATGTTCACGTCTCCATTACTCAAAAGTTGTAAACTGCTTTCCCATTTTCCGACTATTTCCAAAAAAAATAAAATAAGCAGATTATAGTGGAGATCCATCTATCCGTCCTCTTCGGCTCATCCTTATCAGGGTCACAGGGAGGCTGGAGCCTGACCTGTCCAGGGTCACCCAGTCTGTGGCAAGGCAGAGAGACAGAGAGACAGACAACCATTCGCACTTACATTCACACCTATGGCTAATTTGGACTCATCAGGTAACTTAATCCCACTAATTATATGTCTTTGGACTGTGGGAGGAATCCGCAGTGGTATATACCAGATATCAACACAATTTTGATATGCTCCTCACTTGTTAACCTCTTCAACATGTCAATGGCTGTGAACAAAGAGAAACTTGTAAATAACTCATGAAAGAATAAAGTTACATTGAAACCAAGCACACCATTGTTTTTCTTGTGACATTACCAATAAGTCTGATGTGTCACATGGCCCTCTTCCTACTGAAAAAACAAAAGTTGTATCCAAGATGGCCGACTTCTAAATGGCCGCCATGGTCACCACCCATCTGGAAGAGTTTGCCCCCTCACATATACTAATGTGTCAAACAGGACTTTAATATCACCAACCATTCCCATGTTATTACGGTGTAGCCATATAAATGGCCCACCCTGTATACAACAGCAGTTCAAGTGGATCCGGCATTAAAATATGTACAGCAACTGTGGGACGACCAAAGCAATTTAACAGGTGTGCCCTGTATACAGCAAACCACCAAGATCGCTGCCAGGAATGCAGCTCAGCTTGACTGTCAGTGCACACTCGAATATCAGAACAATTGAATGAATGGCTGTGCAATGTTCAAACTCTCACTTAGCTACAAAGTGTCATTTAGTTGTGTGATGGACTAAAAAAAATGCCTTCAAAACTTTTTTCTCTTTTTTTTGTTATCCTCCTTAATGAGTTGCTGATGTCGCTGAATAACCAATAAGAAAACAGCATTACCTACACATCCCAGCATCACCCTGTATATACTGACTGAATGAGCCAGCGCAAGAAGTCAGGCCAATCATTCACCTAATGATTTTTTCACCAATTAACCAACTGGCTCTCTCTGCACTGAAGACTGCAAACAGCCAAATGGGAGATGACGCACTCTTGTGGAAGAGTTTGACAGCAGGCTGTCGAGGATATGAATGGCTAACAACATGAATATCTGAAGTGGGGAGAATGTGAACGCTGATTCTGCCACATATACAAATAATAAAACCACTAATGCCTTTCATATCACCATTTTTGGTCTATTTTTAGTTTATTTGTAAGTCTCATCACTGTCACCAACTGTGTGTTAATGCAAACAACTCGTGATCGAAATGAATAAAGTATTAAAGCAGCAGAATACAGTCAGCACTTTGCTTCCAGGCTCTGAGATCATCACTCCTCCAAATATGTTATATATTAAATTAGGGAGTAATGAGTAAAATATCTCTCCCGGAGCCTGCAGGTGGATGATGTTGACGAACAGCACTTAAGAGTGCAGCAGTATTTGCATGTCAGAAGGAGAGATGGGGAATCCTACAGCTTAAATAGGCCACCAAAAGTGGAAGGATGTATTTTCTAAGTGACATGAGGAGACTGGCGCATAGTATGTGTGTCCAACTAGAGTTTCCTTCCTCAACTATCTCCCAAGCTTACATCCATTAATAAATTATTGTTACTAGTTCCAGTAATACATGTTACATGGGCTTGGCTAGCTCCCTATCACTGGAAGCTAAACAGAAGCTTGATATAAGTTCACTCTCTGTGCTGTGGAGACAGTCTGGCCTGAGATTTGGTCCCACTGTGGAGCAGTTTATAGTACCTTTCAGACTGTTCTCACCCAACAAAATCCGTAGTTGGTTTCTACCTACAGCAATTCTTGTAACCATGTTGAAAAAGAAAAAGGCCACAAAAATTAGTAAATTTCACTAACTTCAAAAATACATTAATATACTGCTCGAAAAATATCAAACGGACACTCTTTAATCAGAGTATAGCATCAATTCAGTTAAACCGCAGGGATATCGATCAGGTCAGTGAAGTAGCAGAGGGGTTGTTAATCGGTTTCGGCTGCTTTGGTATTAATTTAAATCATTATTGTTGGACAGGTAGTCCAATTTCACCAGGATACCACATCAATACATGCTATTACCTGAATGTGAAGGTTTCAATCAGAAATAGACTTTTGAGGGTGGCCTGAGGGCCTGACATCCTCTAGTGGGCCCTGTGCTCACAGCCCGGCACAGTGGAGCTTGGTTAGCATTTATCATAGAATACCAGAATTGGCAGATCCACCACCGATGCCGTGTGCTTTTCAAGGGTTCAATTCAGTTCCATTCAATTCAAATTTACATTTGCATAGCACCAAATAAAAACAACAGTCGCCTAAAGGTGCTTAATATACAGAGAGAAAACCTCAACAATCAGACGACCCACTTGGCAACTGTGGGAAGGAAAAACTCACTTTTAACAGAAGGGAACCTCCAGCAGAAACAGGCTCATCTACTGCAAATGTTTGGGGCTAAAGACAGGAAGATCGGTTCACCCTGAGCACATATGGACAGATGTGAAGGAGTCTGGAGAAGCCATGGAAAACATTAAGCTGTCTGTATCATCATTCAGTATGACCGCTATGGTGGTGGGTCAGTGATGGGCTGAGAAGACTAACAACAGACCTCAAACAGGCTAGGTAACAGCACCCTGACTGCCATTAGGTATCAGAATGATAACTTGGACCCGGTTTCAGACCCCACACTGCTGCAGTGGGTCCTGGGTTCCTCATGGTGCATGGCAATGAAACCAATTGAACATCTCTGAGACATTATGTTTTGGTCCATCACTGGTGTCTTTGAATTCAGCTCTCTGCAGATTGATAATCAAGATGATGAATTATTCAATTATTATTTCCATCCTTTTAAACCTAACACATTACCCAGTCCACATGGGTTAGATATCCAGCATGTGTTTTTTCCCCCAATTTTTTCCTTTAGCTTTTGAGTAAAGCATTTAATTTATTTTTTGTGGGGGACTTTTTCATCTTGGTGCTTTTAGGGGTTGGGTTTTCTATAATGCTGAGTGCACATGAAAGGATAAAATAGTTATCCATAAATCCCTTCCAATTGTGCTCCTTGCTGCTTGTTAAACTGCTGTTGCTTTCACTGCTAGGTATTGTAATGACCTTTTACTGCATAATGTGTAAGTGCTCAGGGTAACTGAGTTACAGTTTTCAGTTAATAAGATCAAATGCATTTCTAGCACCTCTTTTGCTAGCTGTGTAAATAGATGGCTATTTGATGATCTATCTTCGGTGACACACCAATATCAACAAGTGGCTACCATATTAGTGAAACTCGGACATTTGAATCTGACAAAGTGGAATTCTGAGAATGGAAGAATTTACAGCCAGCAGTTGGTATTTAATCTCAATCAACTGCTCTTGTATCCTGAGAACAGGTGTCACGGGGTGGAAAGAGACAAGTTACCTAGGGTTTTTTATTGTGCATGTTTTGCTGTGTTTTACTTTTTTAATATTTTAATATTGTACAGTGTTTTATTTTTATGGGTTTTATTGCATGTTTTTATGGTATTCATTGGTGACTTGTCCTGGAAAGCCTCCGCCCCTCCCCGATTATGAACCTGACACACCCGTGAGGTCCCGGAGGCCAATAAGAGGGATGGGAGACGAGGTGGCAAAAATGGTGGAGTGAACTGTATCAGGTGACGGTGGCCACAAGCCCGGACGGGGACTGGTAAAGGTTGGCGTGCAGGACGTGGGAGAGCAAGACGACGCCAGCGAGCAGGGAAGCGGAGGGAGCTGTTCTGCTGCTGGAATAACTGGAGGCCAGATCACGGTGGGGAATCAGTGGCCAGAGGGACAGCGCCCTAACTCCCACGGCGAGATGGGCTGGTGCCGGTTGGCGTGCTACAGGAAAGCGGCGGGCAGAGTTAAGAGCTCTGCCCATCCAGGGTAAGTCTCACGACTTATCCAACTATAATAACCGTAGCCATTAATAAGAATAGTGACTGTCGCTGCCCCTCTCTTCCAGAACCCCGGAGCGGAAACACTGATAGGACGGCGAGGACACCGCCGGGTTTTCCCTTCTTCTCCGATTGGCTGGATTTTTAACTTTTACACCGTGGCAGACGCCACTGGACTTTTAATGTTTTTGTTTTATTGATTTTTATTGTGAGTTTTCCCTGGCCAGGGTTGTTTTAATTGCTTTTGCATTTTTAACTGTTTTGTATAATAAATTATATTTTAGTGATACAGTTTTTAATTCAGTGCATTCCCTTGGCTGCTCCACTGCTCCGTCCATTTTTGAGGAGGGTTTCCCTTCTAGAATAACACCTGTGTTAAATCACAATTCCATCCTTTACACGGGCTTAATGTGATTTTCATGGTCTTTGCTATTAATTAAGTATAGATAGTAGCCAGAGAGGAAAGGGAGAGGACTTACTGTAGCCAGTTCATCAAACTTCCCAAAGAGTTCATTGAGCAGCTTGACCAGTTCCTGAGCTGCACACTGAGAAGCCAAGCTGGTGAAACCCACAATGTCTGCAAACAGGATGCTGTCGAGACAGAATGAAAAAGAGATTTTAATCTAAAGTGAAGCGCTCAGTTCACGATGACAGCTGATTTTGATTCCTCCTGCTCTCCCTCCTGTTCACCATCAACCAAACATGTTGTGGTTCTCAATTCAGTAAAAAAAAATACACTCAACAAGCAAGGATGGGATATGTTAACTGTACAGAGCAATGTTTTTCTTTAACAAAACAATACCAACAGATCACACAGGAGCGACAAATTGACTAATAGTGAGCAAACAGCAAATACTATAATCCAATCTCTGATAAGTGAAAGCATCTTTTAGGCCAAACACTAAATCAATTACGGAGCTAAATTGCCTGCTTCTGGCTAGCTGCTGAAGTGGGGTGGAGGAAGGTGTTGAAAGCTACTTAGCCCCTCATTCATTTGCTCAGAGGCAGGCCAGATGGCAGCAAAACAAGGTGTTATGGATCTTATTGACTCAGTGGAAAATCACTGCTCTCGGTGGAGTATAGGGATCAGAGCCGGCGTGTGCTGTGTGGAGCTGATCATAATGGCCTAGGTTTACTTTTATAGATACCTCTTGAGAAATAATGACACATGCTTTCCCCATAACCTCCAGCCTGTGAGGTTTTTAAGTAGTAATAAGGATATTATGCTACATCTGTTAGGCCTTCTATTCTTTTGTGATACCTTTTACAGTGGCAGATTGTAGTTTGATTTAAGGCAGAGGTAGGCATAATCAGGCTTCTAGTTTACAGTCAAACAACAGCTGCTTGCATATCATTTAGCAGACTGAGCTAATTTTAGCTGCAAGAGTTGATTAAAATAGTTTTTTTCTTTTTCAAATGCTTCTGTTGACTAATTTCTAAGGAGACCTGTAAGATTAGTCTTAATTTCTATCATACATTTACTGTTCCTGCATCGTCAACATGTCAAACTTCAAATAACGAGGTCCCCTGTTTTCACTCCTGGCTCTGTATAATGTCAGTGACAGCAATAATCCCTGGTACAGCAAATTCAAGTTGACAATTTTCACAGTTTTTCCTAGTCAGAACTAATTTGTTTTCAGCACTACATCATTGCATCTGTCTCGTTACTTTTTGCTAGATTTGCTGGAAATCAAACCTTCCCAGATGAAATAAATAAAGCAGAGTCAATAATCTTAGTGTAAACCATGTCATCTCACAGTGCTTTATATTGGAAAGTGAAAAATGCAATATTAGAGAGAAAACCCTAATGAGCAGGCGCTTGGCAATAGTAGGGAAAAAGAACTCTGTTTAAACAGGAAGAGATCTCTGGAAGAACCAGGCCATTCATGTTAGTAATCTTGGGCATTCCTGTTCAACCTGTGGGTAAACCTTGACAGACTGTAGTTGCTAAGCAATGTTCTGGATGAGGGAGGGGAGGTTCAGTGAAGAGGAACACCAAACCTGACCACTAGGGATAAAATGGACCACAGATGATCCATTTTATATAAACAAATGACCAGTGCTCTAGTTTCTGTGTTTTCTCAAATGTTGTTAAACGGCTACAAAAATAGTCACAGAACAAATAAGACTACACACCAGACCAATTACACGATGACAAAATGTTTTTTGTTACACAGGCGCACACACATTCCCCTCAGTCACTAAAATGAGTGAAAGCTCGATAGCATGAGGAAGGCCTATTTTCTGCATCGTGACTGAGTAGCTGCACTCTTTTTTTGGCAGTACACTATAGTTCTTGAGGAGTCTGATGTATGCAAAGCTCGGATCACGACTGCTGCTCGACAGAAGCGCTCCGTTGTGCCATTTATCTTTGAATGGTGCTGTGCTGCAGATCGTGCTGATGTGTGTTGGGGGCAGTGGGGTAGAGAGGAGAAGGTGGCAGTGGTGCCGGAGCTAAATAGGTGTATGATCAAACGTTCTCAGGGTCACATCAAAAGGCGGACCAAATCTGGGGGGCTGTATGTCTCTGCTCTGGAACATGGAGGTGTTTTTTTTTTTCTTTCTTTTTTTTACTGCCATGTGTTTATGTGTGTATGTGTTTCCAGCAGCTCCCCAGAGACGAGCGGGAGCATGCTCGCTGAGCACAGCCCCATGATGTTTGGCTGAGTGCCAGTAGAGGCTGGTGAACAGGCGGCGATGTTCCTGAGATGTGAGTGAGTGTGGGAGCCGAGCAGACAGACAGGCAGACAGTATGAGCAAGAAGAGAGTGGGGAGGATTGTCTCTTGACAGGAGTGCTGTTGATATGCTACCTAGTCCTCGACTCCTACCCTCAGCAGCACTAATACAGCTCTCCTATTCTTTTTACTGCCTCGTTGGAATGTAATCAGCTCAAAGTCAAGCCAAGTTCTTACACACATTTTTCATTACACGCGCATTAGAGCTGGCCCATCCAATAGCTTTAAAAATTCACCTGTAAATATTAGCTGTTTGATGAGTAGATTACTTATTAATGATGTAAATTACAAAATGTAAAAAAAATCATAAAATGTTCAAATCAAACTCTGCTCAGATTATTGTTTTTTCTGCACAGCTAACAGTCAATAAGCCCAAAAGATGTTTAATTAACTTACTATATGTCTCAGATAAAGTTAAAAAAAAAAAATTCCAGATGTTTGAATGCTTATAGTTTGGACTGGATCAGGTGAAGCTGAACCATTCCTCAGGGCATTTTTACACCTATACTTCAATTACTTTGATCCAGATCAATTGATCAGTTTATTTTTTTTCACACAGAGAAAAATCCAACTGAACTCCAGGCAAATCAAAATGATTCCCTACAAACCACGTGAGAGTGTTAAGTCTGCTCATTGGACAGAAGCAACAAAAGTAAATACAGGAAGAAAGTGTTATGTTCTGGACTTGTAGAACATGGACAATTACAACTGGCACAGCTAGTTGCTAGCCCATATCTATGGTACTTGCCTCCATTAAGAACACAAAGCATACGTGGTTAGGCACACAATAGAAAACTTCTATACTGATGCACACTCACCATTATGTTTAACTTTGTCTGTTTTGTTCTTTATCCATTTTACAGTCATGCCCGTTATTATCTTGCTTGAGTTTTAACACTGTATAAGAAACATTCTTGCACTGGAGATCTACTGCCTCTTAATTGCAACACCTTTTGTTAGTGAATTTTGAAACTGAAGTATTTCATCTGTCATTTTGTCTCCTTTGGTGCGATAGGGTGCAAACTTAATCATTACCTCACTCTAGCATCTAGCTCTTTTAGTTGCTCGATGGGACCGCTGTGTTCGACAGATAGCTGCTAACAGTATTTTCCCATTGAAACAGTAGCATTTAGGGCTCCTTTACAAATGAAACAGCTGCTTGCTGATGCTGAAAATGATCCCATGAAACCAGTGAGTGTGAAACTAAACAGCTCGAAAATGAGCTACAAATAAGCAACAAAAATGCGATGGGAGCTGGAGATACTCTGTTTGATCACTTAATGTTAAGTTTGACCAAGTCTGCTTTCTCAAACTTTTCTGTGTTGAAATTGCAATTTAACAAGCCACAGTCATGTGAAAAGGACATTTCCACAGGATAATCAAGGTTTTGCAATGGCTCAGTCAGACTCAGACGTCAACCTGACTGAAATTCTGTAGCTGGACATTTAGAAGAGGTGCACATAAACAAATGCCTCTAAACCTCTGTGAGCTGAAATAATGTTGTGAGGAACAGTGGGCCAAAAGTCCTACAAAACAATGTGAGAGATTGATGAAGTCATACAGTAAAAGATCAAGTTATTCAATTTATTGCTGCTAAAGATGGTTGTACAAGCTAAGCACATGGGGTGTGCTTAGTTTTTTACAGGACTGTATAAAAATCCTGTGAAAACGTCCTTTTTTACATGACTGTAAATAAACTTGTGTCTAACTGTTAAAGGAACTTTTGATTTAGAGTCATAAAGATGTTCCAGCATGTGCCCTCATCAAATGATCTCACCAGGGCTTCTAATTAAAAAAAAGCTCAGGTTTTAATCTGTTATACCTAATGTTTAAAGTATCGAAAATATCTGTTTTTAAAACAAATTTTTTGCATCTGCAAAATGTACGTGAGGCAGGAAAGACAATTATTTTTAATCTGTTTATGGTGGCAACAGCACTCTGGCCCATTGCCCCCTGTAACCTTTATGCTGCCTGATTGCATCTGCGTTAATGGCTAATCTTAATTGCTCTGCTTCTATTCTTGACCTTGATGTCACAACCAGTGACACCTGGATCAAAACACTCCAGTCGCTCGGCACACGTCTGTGGTCCACAGTTGTCATGACACCCCCATACCTGACATTGTCATGACGTTGGATGTAGATCTTATGAAAGATCCTCTCAGGCGGCTTCAGGAAGTCCTCCTTCATCTCCATGGCAACATTCCTGGGCAGTAGGCTCATTAGTAGACGCTCCTGAAGAAGAAAGGGTTAAAAGAGGAGAGAAGGATATAAAGTGTATTTTTGTATTCAAGCATAATAAGTCATTTTGTATTGCAGTTGCAGATATCTGCGAGCGAAAAAAACAATCACAAGGAGGTTTTTTGGCAACCAATCAGGGAATACACATTATCCCATGAATGCAGCAGCTGCCAAAGGATCAGCGACCAATCTCTAGGCTTGCGTGAATGGCAGTTTAGCAAACATTTACACACCAGCTTCCATCAACCTTTAGCAAAAACTTTTTTTTGCTAAAGGTTTTTCCCTCATTACCAGTAGTTACCAGGTGGTTACAGACTTTTCTGTGTGCCTAATTCACTTGACTCCACATTGTCACATGTGCAAAATGGCAGACAAGTTATCATCACGTGTTTAGTGGTCATGTGACTGAAAAACCTTAATAAATCTTTCTTTGAGTACTGCCACCAGTATTTCACCAGACTCAAATTTTCCCATGCACATATCAGATTTAATGTATGTCCAAAAAGTAGCCTTGCTGACAGGCTACTTTTACAGTGCAGCCAAACCTGGAATGCACCAGGTGGCTGAGTGTAGGTTAGCCACTAGCTTATTGGCTAAGCTAGTCACTTAGCCACTTAATTAGCCCACAGCTAAGGCTAAGGAGTTTAAAAATCATAGATGTTAGCCTAGTGGCTAGCTTATCCACCTAAGCTAAAGTAGTTGTTTGTCGTGGCAGATAGTAGCAGTTTCTGAGATTGACAGAAAATGGGACTAAGCAAGACTTAATATAGAAAAAGCATTTACACAGCAGAGAACACTTTGAGATTCAAGGGGCTTTAAAACAGACACCCAACTGGTAATAAAAATAACAAAGGAAGTAACAAAACCTTCCTTCCTGGTTTGGTGAAGTAGTGTCTTTGCAACAGCACTTGCTGCAATACCGTTAGAATCCCAAACATTGCTTATTATGTGTTTCATTTTCTGACTTTCACAAATGAAATATTTTTTGGTTATTATGGATGACTATTTTTCCAGCATTCTTCTATGAATTCATTCATGGTTGAAAAAGATCTGAGTATGGTATGGTAGTTTCATCCAATTCTCTGTCTAATTCTCCCATTGTACAATACTTTCTAGATATGCATGCCCATGTATGTCTAGAATGCAGCCCAGAGAACATTTGAAAGCTAATTTAATGACTTCATCAACAACATCCTTTCAGCACAGGCATAAAGTGGCATTTACACCTAGAAGCATATTTGTTTTTGTTTGTGTGAATAGTCTCAGTTGCAGCGGCATGAAGTATGCTTGAAACTCTAGCAGGATGTCAAGCGGTTGTAAATGCACAATGAATCATCAGGCAGCTATGGTGAATAGCTGTTGAGTGGCAGGGTTATAAAAGCAGGCAGGGCTCTCCCGTGTCTCCCTCCAACTCTTTTTCACATAATACTTCCATTCACATCACTGCTCCTCACCTGAGAATAACACAAAGAGATGCTGGAGAGCAGCTTTTAAAACAGCCATCATTCTCCATTATGGAGTCTGAGTGTGAGTCTGTCACTGTGTTTGTGTGTGCACGCATCTTTCCTGTTCTACATGTGTGCAAGGTGCGCAAATCATGATGACAACAATCTGAATCGTTTTTTGTTCCGTGCTTTGTTAATGTATTTGACTTATGTGTAAGACAATAATTGATTTGATTGATTAAATAAATAATAATTTATTAATGTCTTCCACTTATCTGGAAGACACCTGTTAGATTCCAAAGTGGATGCAATGATAGAGTTGACTTATAATTTCCCTTGAAATGCCAGAAAGAAGTACAACCGTTATTGGCTTATTAGAAATATTTCAATGCAAATTTTACTTTTACATTGCTCAAAAACAAAGTTAACTTTTCTGGGCTTTTTTTTCTCAAACCAGAATCTAGCATGCATAAACTTCCAGAGCTTAAAAAGAAAAGGTGATAGTGAAAATATCAATAAAGAATGTACAAGCAACTTTTGTAGTCTGTATCTGATTTTTACTTTCATGACAACTGTGTGTTTTCTTTTTTTCTTTTTTAAAACATTTTTTAAAACCATTCAAGTTCAATTAAGGCTAAAAACCTCATATTGTTTGTAGTGCGATGGCTTTGATCGAAAGCTGGCTGCTGACTGCCAGGGTGCCATCTCAGCTACATCAAGGTCTGCTCGCTGTGTTTTGAGTGAATTTACAGTGTGATATTTTTGTGTTTCTTAACAATAATTAACAGGTGTAGTATGTCACCACCTATCTAACCAAGTTTTTTCAGCATTACCTGATAATTCAAGAAATCTACCTTATCATCACATTAGGACAGGGGTGTCGAACTCCAGGCCTCGAGGGCCGGTGTCCTGCAGGTTTTTGATATCACCCTGGGTCAACACACCTGAATCAAATGATTAGTTCATTACCAGGGCTCTGTTGAACTGCAAGACATGTTGAGGAGGTAATTTAGCCATTTAAATCAGCTGTGTTGGATCAAGGACACATCTAAATCCTGCAGGACACCGGCCCTCGAGGCCTGAAGTTCGACACTTGTGTATTAGGATCACTTCTGGGTTTAAAAAACAAAATATTTTTGACACCAAAAACACTGAACCAAATATTTCAAAGTCTTCAGATTAGAAAAAGCTATTGGGATGGTGTTCATTAATAGGCATTTGTCACTCTGCAGTTTCAAGACTTGATGTTGACATGACTTGCTACAGTAAGCCATCAGCTCATGCAAGCAAGCCTTGTTAGAAAGCTGCATTCATAGACTGTAGACGTGCAATGCTCAGACACACATTCTATATCTTTTAATTAGTGCTAAATAACATAAAATCCTTAAATGTCATTCAAAACTGAAGCAAACACTTTTTCTATTTTCTGTATGACATGAAAGTCAATATTATTTATCAGACACTTCGATTTAAAATGCTCCTAAAAGTAGGAGCATCACAAACACAGCACAGAGGTCCACTTCACGGAGTGGATTAGCAGTGATGAAGCCTAACAGACAGCTATGGTTTGCAGTTTACCTGTCAATTAAAGCAGCCACACCAATAATTCTTACCAGAATCCACATAGATTACTGACAAAGAAAGCCTCTGTACAGTTATTATGAATGCTTTTAAATTCTGTAAAGTTTCCAGCAGTTTTAAAATGGGAATCTATTGTGATTGACCTCCTTTTAGAATCAGCCCCAAGTGGTCATGCCAGGAACTGCAGTTTCTCACTTTCTCACACTCGAGGTTGGTGCTCATCCCAACTCAAATTACTTTTTTTTTTTAAGTTTTTTGTTTTTTGTTTGCTTGTTTTGTTTTTGTTTTGTTTTTTTCATGGCCCATCAATGTCTCACACTTTCACTGATATCATGGAGTGTACAGTAAATATAATAATAATGATGATGATCTAATCTGTCATTACCTGACAATTTCCAAAGTCAAAAATGAACTCCAATGCTTTTCAGTGCTCAATGGATGAAGCCATAACAGATATTGGGTTCCTACAACAGATCCATCTCCTTGACAACTGAGCCCACTCATGAAGACTGATGAAGGCCGTGGGATAGAGCAGAAAGCTTCAGACAATTCTCACGAGTGGACCTTGTGTCAGGACTGCTTTGTTGCAGTCACTGGCAAATTAAATATTCTGCCTCTCCCGGCTTGTGGGAAGGAAGAGGAAGCTTCACTATTGAACGGGGAAATCAATTCACCGCACAAGAAGTGCAGTGTGTAGTCCACACATGTTCAAGAGTCAGTGCAACTCGTAGAACCACCTGAAAGCAAACGCTCATTTGACCCACATGATGGGAGATATTCAAGCCTGAGATGTTTTGCTCATGAGCACATCAGCAGAAGCCTGGTTGCTGTCTGTTGATAGATCCAAATCAGGGTTCTGCACATCTTTCTCTCAGTCAGATAAAATGTGACCTTTATTGGAGTAGGAAGGCCATGAAAGCAATCTGCTTGTGTAATTACCTGTCAGAAGGGAGGCTGTTACTGCTGAGGAAAACACAGCATATCATCACCTAATCTACAAAGCACAGGTGCTAAGTGTGCACGTGCACTTGCAAATGTTTGCTATAGCAAAGGTGAGATTCATATTCGGGCATATTTTGTACTGTACACGAGACAATCAATACCCTATAAATCAGTGGGTTTCGTGCCCATGGTGGGTGGGGAGGGTGCTGTGCAAAAGAGAGTGTTTCTGGTGTGTTAAAGTTGCCTGATGGTTCCACAGTTAAATCCGTGTAGGTGTATGCAGAGGGGGTGGATGGTGGCGCTGGTGCATGTGCCACAGTAATTGTTCTTTCCTTAAATAGCTGCTGTCATAGTTACTGCGTGCCCGTGGGCAGGCTGTGAGAATACATTGGCACCTGAAACCTTCATGAAAAAAAAGAAAGAAAAAAAACAACAACAAAAAACTCTTCAAAGACTACAAAGGGTTTTATGAACATACGCGCTGCAAGGTGGCCGCTGTTTTCTGCCCACCGGTGCGTCCGTGTGTGCCGCCTCACCTGCTTCTCGTTTTCGTCCTCCAGCCTCAGCCGCTCCTCGATGCAGTTGCGGGCCTGCAGGAAAACTTTCCTCTGGGTGCGTTCAGTGAAAATCCTCACAAACACTCCTGACAAGTTGACACTGGTAAAGAGCACGGCGTTGGCCACCAGCTGCACAGACAAGAACAGACATGCCAAACAAAGCTGGCAGCATCCAGATGCTGT
This sequence comes from Simochromis diagramma, assembly GCF_900408965.1. Taxonomy (NCBI): domain Eukaryota; kingdom Metazoa; phylum Chordata; class Actinopteri; order Cichliformes; family Cichlidae; genus Simochromis; species Simochromis diagramma. The sequence goes on along the minus strand of NW_024387095.1, from coordinate 4,231,338 downwards.
TTTGAAGACGACGTGTGTGTCTGCTGTGCATACTGCTAGATTAGATCATGGGACAGATTCAATGGCAGACATGAAGGTCAACACAGGATTAAAAAATTAATGTCAGGTAAGCATCAAAAGCTCTACAGAGGAATGGCTGGCAGACAAAGTGCATTATTGATAGAGGTTATCGATCCCATCCGACACCTAATTTGGAGATTGAACCCTGTAGTCAGTCCATGTCTTTGATTCTCGATAGGGTCAGAGGTGAAAGCTCAGACATGCAGTGTAACCCAGCACAGCTGCATGAGTGATACATTCTCTGTTCTGTGACCAGCAAATTACAACCTCTTAAACAAAAACTGCTTTAGTCCGGTTATAACCAAACAGCTTTAGCACGATGGCTTCCAATTAAGGGGTTGAGACAGAAGATAAATTTGATGTGTGAGGAATGATTAACAGGAAATTCAATTTTCCCAGATTAGGGTGATTTTACACCCTCGGATCTCTAATATGAAAACAGAAAAAAGATTGCTCTTTGGTTGAACAAGTCATGTGTGTTCATTAGACATTGCAGAGGCCATGAGTTGGAAAGGTTAGGAAAAACTTCTATAAAGGTACATGTATTTTTCCAAACAGGTTTCCTATTTAAATAAAGGGGGAATCCTGTACTTATTCTGCACCTTCATCTCGTTGTTATGCTGATGCATTAATATACAGGAAAAAGTACTCAAAAGTTGTGGTTAGAGACTGGTCCCCGGTGTCCGGTGTGGTATAAACCACAAGAATACCCCGCAAAGACTACAAGTATGTCATCTTAGTGGGTACCTCCTCAGTGATGAGCTGTTTATACCTCTAAGGTGCAGTAACATTCTTTTCCTGAGTGTGTTACTTCTGATAGGTCAGGACCTTTGTTCTACTCCACGCTTATTGTTTGGTGAACACTGCGTCCTCCACACAAAGACTTAGCAGTGTTGTTGTGCTGTGAACTGGACAAACAGCAAACACAGCTTCACAAAAGATAATTTTTCATGGAACCATATTAATAAATACCCTTATATATATTTTTAAGGCTTAAGGATGTGTTTGTTTGTTTGTTCTTACTTTTATCTACAATCTAATTCCTTGTCCTAGTGCTGAGCTGTATGTTGGACCCTGTAGGATCAGTGTTTCAGCACCGGCGGTTGAACAGCTCCCCCTCTACTTCATTACTGCTGGTGCGCAAAAGTGAAAGTGCTCGTTTCCAGCTTTACAACTACAGTGCCTCGCAGCTAAAATCGATCACTGACAATGTTTTTAACCTTTTCTCCTCCTGGGAATGTTGAGTAAGCATGCCGCCTCCCGGCACCAGTCTACATTCATGCAGTTACTTCACAGTCCAACTAGGAGCTTCCCACGCAGCACAGGAGCGAGCTGCTTAAGCACACTTGGACAGAAGTTGTTGGAACTCAAACTCGCCACCTGCATACGGCCATTGCTTAAGTGAAGACACTGTTAAGCAACCGAGTTGGATGGGTGACTGATCGGGGTGCAGGTGCGGCACTTACTGGTCTCCATAGCCTCTGCTTCCTCCCCGTCACCGACGTGGCAATGACGATGAAGTGGGATGCCGCCAGCATCACCCCGAACAGCACGGCCAGCAGGGTCCGCACCGGCAGCAGCACGTAAGCCACGAGAGTGACTAGCATGAGCTGCCACACGCCTTGCTCAGGGGCAGCGGCATTCACCAGCTCCGACGTGCCCAACGCCAGCGGGAACGGGCAACAGAGCAGCGCGAAGGTGAAGCTGAACAGCAGGGCCAGCTTCGCTATCTGCTGCAGCTGCGTCACCTGCAGGTACTTGACATTGGTGACGATGAACAGCGACAGGAACACCACGCAGTGCACCGGGCTGGAGCCCTTGGACAAGGTGAGACGCGGGCTGGACAGCAGCTCTACGAGGGACAGCGACGACGCGGCCACGATGAGCACAGCCAGCGCTTTGAGGGTGGCGGTCTGCTCCAGTTTCAGGTTGTAGTTCTGGAAGAGAGCCTCCAGCTCCTGGCTGTTGAACTCGTCCTCGCAGGCGATGGCACCCAAGGGTGCACCGGCCGGACAGTGACCCTTCCTCCGCCGCGTCTTGACTCTTTCGAATGGCATCTCCTCCATGTTCCGGCCATTCATGAAGCGGGGATGGCGCACGAGCCGCTCAACTTTTAGGGAATCGAACCGGCACCATCTCCCGGTTCGTGCGTCCCGGATGTCCGAGGTTCGGGGTCGGCGCCACAAGGAAGAGGGTGGCAGTGGAGGATACAGCAGGGCGCTGCGCGCTCTATCCACAGGTTGACGATTGTTGATCTGCCGAGTAGCCCGACTAGTGTGTGCCGCACGCCCCCCCCCCCCCCCCCCCCCTCTCTCTCTCTCACTCTCTCTCTCTCTCTGTCTCTCTCTCTCTCTCTCTCTCTCTCTCTCTCTCTCAGACCACCTGCCTCGTTTCACACAGGGTAACCAGCAATCCTGCGCTTCAGCGGGGCTCAGCGGTTGGGTCACGCTGGTGGTGATAATCAAAACACATTACCACGAGGTTCAGTGGGCATCATTCAATACACACAAACACACGCACGCACACACGCAAAAAACAAAACAAAACAAAACAATTTAATCATCCGTTTCCCCCGCGTGCACTTTCCCCTGTGGGACACGGAGAAAACATTACATTCTACACCGCGATCCTCTCCTGCTTTTCATTCACTTCGGTGAAATGTCAGCGGCTGGGTGAGAAGACAGCGACAGAAACAGCGCTGGTGATTTCCCCTCGCAGTGTCTGCAGTCATAGCTGATGTAGTTCCCAGCTATAAATAGATCAGCTGCACCCGTGGATGTTCCAATATAGCAACAATTTGGTCTTTCCCGCAGCTCCACACCTCGTGTGTTTTATTGCAGTCAAGCGCCAGTTTTACACAGATAATTAACAGAAAATGATGCTTAGGCAGACAAGGTGGTAATTCCGCAGAGTGATAAAATAGCCCGAATTAAAATCAAAATGTGGCGCATTTTTGCAGAAGCGTAAATATTTATTCGCATCTTAGTGCATTGCGCTGTAGGTAATTTAATTTGAGTCTGAGTTTGCACTTCAAGTTTCGAAGCTCTTGTCCACATTAATAGGTGGGATCATGGTACAACAAGCGTATCATTATCGCTAAACAAACACAATGCAAAAACAACAGGTAGCGCTTCATAACACTCATCACTCAATACAGTTATTGTACAGCTCGCCAACATTTAACGCGGAATTATTCTAAATGTACCTTTCTGGTTCATGTTAATGCTTAGAATGCAGTTAAAGTAGAACTAGGAGAGTAATGGGCAGTTTTAAAGGAAAGGAAAAACAAATTCTAACGTCTGTATTTTATGTTTTGTTTGTTTGTTTGTTTGTTTGTTTGAAGTAAGAAGTAGCGTGGATTTGAAAAGAAAAGAAACACAGGCCATAGTGTAAGTATTTTGTTAAGCAATGATGGCTTTCGTGTATAATTACTATGTAATTACGCAGTATTCTTAAAGTTCCCTGACCTCTTCTTCTGACAATATAATTGTACATTACTAATAAGAATGTGGGCTGTATTATAGAGTATCAAAATCGCTACCTCTTACGTTGTCATTACACACTAATAGGCGGTGGACTATGTCATAAAGTATCCTGCCAAGTTGTAATGGGGTGGAATGTGTAATTAGTGCTTAAGTAAATGTTTTTTTCAAGACTTGTACAGACAGGACAGCTTGTAAGGGGGCTTTCCCTCCAAGTCAGAAGGCACAGCTCTGAAGTAAAACGCCATTTACTGTGGAATAGCTGTGTATTAATTTATGATAGAATGGAGTAAAAGGCTAAAAGGCCTGAAAAGTGGCAGCATCTGCTGAATCGGAAACACTCTGACAGGACATATTTTGCTTAAAAATATAAAAAATACATGTAAATGTATAAAAATATAAGAACCCAGATCTCTATGACACCTAAAAATGTCCATATATCCAAACAGAGATCAAATATAAAGATTTTATATGCTTTGAGCTGTTCTTGTTGTTAGTTTCCATGCTGTCAGATCCATTTTGAAAAAAATAATGGCCTGAATTAGTGAAAGTAATACAGCTAAAAAAGAATATGTAAATATATAAAACTCAAAGATTAACAGCAGGAAAAATGAAGCCATGCAGGGGCTGGAAATTACATATCAAAGGGGAGAAATATTTGAATTTGGTGTGAAATATGCAGATGGCTCAGCAGGAGTCTTTGGCGAAGGTTTGCTATGAAACATAAACATGTGCGCGCGTGTTAGTGATGTGTATATTATATGTATCACGTTAATACACATGCACAACAGAGACAATGTGAAAGTCTGGAAAGAGCAGTGACCCTCATAAACATTTTTTACTTTAAACAACAGGTGAGCCATCTGGATCCTGTTAAGACGGAATAGGTTCATGACCTTGTTGACTGACATGTGGCTTGTTTCTGCTAGGCTGCATATCCACTAATTTGAGACACTGACCTGATCTTCAAAAGAATGTTAAAGTTATTGATTCCTTTTGGAGCACGTTCCCACTGAGCATTCATGTATGTGCCAGAACAAGCTTGATCAATAAAGGTTCCACCTGACAATCCACAGGATCTAAATGATCCACCACCAAAGTTCCAGTGCCAGACACCACAAGACAGCACCAGTGATGTCATTCCATGCCATTCCTTCTTTTAATGTTACGATTGTGAGTAAAGATGGGGGTCTACCACATGCAAGAATGAAAAAAAAAAAAAAAAAAAAAAACCCCAAAATATATAAAGTAAAAAAAATAAAATTATATATATATATTTAAATATATATATATATATATATATATATAATAAAATTATATATATATACATATATAATTTTATTTTTTTTACTGTGCACAGTTTCAATTCTCACATTTAATTTTTTCTCGGTTCGCACCTTCCTTTTAGTATAGTAGTGAATCAGGCCTTGAGGCTGTTATCATACAATCTTCTAACTAATCTTATGTGCATACATTTCCAAATGAAACACTGGTAAAAGCTGGGCTAGAGGCTATATCATATCAGGGTTACATTCGTCCTTCAGAAATAGCCTAAGCAAAAGAAACATAACTCTGTATGTGGCTGCCCTGGAATAATACATAAACTCTCCTCAGCAGTGTGAAGCATCTTCTCAGCAACTGTGAGATCAGACAAAGCCAAAAATAACAAGCTTTTAAAATCTAAAAAAAAGCTGCTGCTGAGTGCACATACATATCTTCAGAGGACAAATGCAGGTGTTTTGGTGCCCTCACTGATGACCTTGTTTGCTGTTGAACGTGTGCTTTAGATTGCTAAGATCTCTGGAGAAGTCAGCCAACTGGCTCATCAATGAAGAAGTCAATGTGAAGCACTTTGGGCTCACTTAACAAAAAGTCTCTACATGCGCACAGTCAATTACTACATGGTCAATATCCACTATCGTCCAGCACGCCTGTAATCAATAGACTGCGGTGTTGAGATCAATAGTGACAATCTGACTGTATTCTAAGGCGAGAATAGGAAGATTATGTCTAGTGGGCCAGCCAACAGAGTGAAAACACACTGCTCTTGATTCTTCAGTCCCTGCTAGGATGCAATATAGCTGACTTCCTTTTTTGCTCTCAACAGCCTCAGGATGAGGGAATGAGTTGCAACATATGGGAAATCAGTCATCACAGGTGCTTTTAGAAAAACAGTATAAAGGTGAATCTTGACCAGGGACACTAAATATTGCAGATAACCTACAGATAGTGAAGCTATTTTACTCACAGCTCAAGTGTCTGAAACCCACTTTATTCTTTTCTATTGAGTGTATTGTTTGTTTATTTATTCATGTTTATTTATTCACAAAGTGATTGACAGTAAGAGTCAGAATTCCTAATCATAAAAACTAAGGGAAAATCACTGGGGGTGGGCAAACAGTTCCCATTTATTGATAAAAAAACAATGTTGTCCTCCCTATGCCATCATTGCATAAAATAGAATTCCCAACGTGTCCTGCTGGCAGTCTTTATCTTTCAAGCTCAAGTCCTCTGTCAGAGACCTGAGAGCTTTGCTGTTCCCAGGACTGCACTCTTCTGGACAGAGATCTCGGATGTCATTCCTGGGTTCTGTCACTACCCTAAGTGCCCCATCTACCTTCTTATTGCCTTCTCAATCCATATCTTCTATAGCTCTTCTCTAAGCCCTTGGTGATTCTCTAGTTTATCATGTTCCCTTTTCCTGATTTTGCTATCACTGGGTATAGCTACGTCTATCACTACAGCTATCTTCCTCTGCTTGTTCACCACTACTATGTCAGGTTGATTAAGCATCACCATTTTGTCTGCGTTTATCTGGAAATCCCACAGGATCTTAGCTTGCTCATTCTTAACGACCCCGTGGGGCTTCCATACTTGGCAAAGATGTTCCTGTATACCAGTGGTTCCCAAACTTTTTTTTTGCTAGGCCCCCCCTTTGTTTTACAAGAAAAATGTTCCCTGTGATTTGGAGAGCCCAGCACGTACTCCCGACGCAGGGAAAACCAATTCTGCAGGGGAGACCTACCTTGGCATTTGTGCAGGTGAAGCCAAAGGGAAGATATGCGTCACCAAATTTTCTAGTCTTTGGCTTGGAAGGAAGTTGGTTTGGAAACATATTTGGCAATGCTTCATCTCCTGCTTTGCGTTTGTGTGGGTGCCCCGACAAAAACTTGTGCACTATGCTATCAGTGTCCAAGCGTTCTTTTTTTTTCTTTTCATACCGCGCCCCCCCTGCAATGGCTCTGCCATAGTCCCGATGGCCATAGCCCTCTACTCTTTTGCCTCCTTCCTTCTGTTCTCAGGGTTTTGGACTTGAGGTGAAACCGTTTATCGGGAGCTTTCCTGTTTCTCTTGTCTTGATGTCAGTGGCTTCTGTCTCCTCCTTTGGACAACTGATTATCCCAGCAGGGTATCTGATGACCCTGCCATGCCCGGATCTTGTTCTGCTGACTCCTCAGGACATTCCTGTCACTCTGCAGCTATTTGGTGGTTGCGGCTCTCCTACCAGCCTTAGTTCTGATGTTTGCTACATTCTGTAGTTGGTTATCATAGACAGTGTTGTTAATGGTTTGGCTGAGGGGGTTCAGGCCTATGCAGAACAGAAACAGAAGCAGAACAAAAAGTAAGTCAGTCCCTATAGACGCTCATGTTAAAATGTTCAACATGACTCCAGATAAGTGCAAAAAGGGATCCCCCCCCCTTAGCAATAATTACCAGATATCTGTTCATTTTGCTGGTACATCCTGCGGTTGTAGCTAGCTAACCAAGCTTGGTAGCATTGGCTGTTAGCTTAGCACTCCACCATCTGCCATTATGGTGATTTCTGTCTTCAAGAAATCAACATAGCAGCGACTACAATGCTAAAGCCAACGCTTCTAAAGACAGACCCTAAAAGCAATAAGTGATGCCAATGTGGCCACATTCATTCTTTATGTAGCCTACTCTGCAATAAAACACTCTGAGATACACCCCCTTTCTATGTTGTGTTATATTATTTAACTAGTCCAAGCTTTGGATCTGTTTTAAGTTGTTTTGGAGCAGAAAATGCAGAATTATTTTCTATCGTCACATCTCAACTGGCTCATTGAAAGTGTCTCATCTTTCCTGTTTAGCATCTCCTCCGTTGAAATGAAGTGATACCGCAGTCAGGCAGCACATACACTGGCTCCATTTCTCCTCTCTCCTGAAGTAAGTGACAGCTGCAGATTTTTTGGACCATCCCTCCCTCCAGGATGCCTGACAGTCCTCTGTTGTCATGGCAACAGAGGCAGTGAGGCTAGCAGTTGTGACTGATATGCTGCTGAGGTGTTTCCCAATCTGACACCCTGGCTCCCTCTCCCAATCCTTTTGCCTCCTGTGTGTTGCTGTCTCCCTCTCCCCCCCCCTCTCTTTTCCTGTCTGATGTTCTTTCAGGTAGTTTGAGCTGATGAGTGCAGCCGATGTGTTTGTGTCCGTATCCATCTGCACAGGGGTGCCACAGTGCCCTGCCCTGCTGGCTCATTGTGCTTGTTGACATTTCTCGAAATTGAGGATGTGACATGAAGTACGTGCGGTGAGAAGGAAGCTTCGGTAGTGACCGAACTACTCAAAACTTGAGGCCGACCACCGCAAAAAAAAAGAAAAAGGAAACAAAAGCACACAGGTGGCGTTGGAAGATGTAGGCATGCAGGGGAAGCTATGCTTCTAAAGGTAAATCCATAAATTTGACATTAACTTTGAAAATGTCAGAGCAAACCCAGCGTCGCCTCAAACCAGGTGAGGCAGAGATTGCTGCCTGCTGCTCTGGTAATCACAGCCAGGTGATTTCCTGGTCGTGGGGCCCCGATGTCTGTCTGTGTGTGTGCGATTGGAGCCAGTTGGCAGGGAGACACAGGGACAGATAAAGCGTCTCTTAAGTAAATTCATGAATAGGAGCTCTTCACCAGGGCTGAGGTGGGTGCTGCTGCTGCTTCAGCGTTGTTTGCATTCATGAATAAAAACCTGCTAGCTGCCATTCATACAAATACAATTAACTCCGTGCTTCTCATGTGCTAGACAGAAATAGACGAACACAGAAGCCTGCTCTCATACATAAATGCTGGCATTTATACAACCAATGAAGGACCTTGTGAGCACCATCATCCGCATAATCTCCCTGCAATCCTAAGTGATTTTATTCTTCCATCTTTACATAATAGGAACCTACTTAAATTGTAATAAAAAAGCATCTAAAGATCTCATTGACACTTCAATCTTGTTGCTTTAATGTCTTTTTCAAGCCAGCAGATTGTACGTATGCATCCATATGCACAAGAGAGGAAATGAAATAGATGAGAGAGACACAAAAAAGAGTCTTCAGCAGTAGGCTGTGTGTTAGAGAGTGTGTGTGTGTGTGTGTACGATTGTAAAAGTGTGTGTGTGTGTGTGTGTGTGTGTGTGTGCGTGTGTGGTCTCTTGGGCTACAGTGTGTGTGTGGGAGTGTTATTGAGAGATATTTTTAATTCTGTGTGTCAGCTCCTCTCATCTCCCTCAGCAAGAGACGTCGGAGGGAAGCAGAAAAACATTTCCAATGCAACTATCATTTAAATACACACACTCCTGCACACGCATGCACACACACACACACACACACACACTCACACTAGTGCAAACACATACAGTTTCAGAAGTCTTTCATATGGCACCAGTTGTGTTTTTGAAAGTTAAAAAAAAAAAGCCTGCCAGAGTGTCAGTGGGGTTTTTTCTGAATTTCCCCTCCAAGTGCTTGTGAGGGAATTTTTACATGAACAAGATTAAAACATGAATGTGATCTCGGATGGATACATCTCCTCGTGAATCCAAGTGAATGCTAAAATCTCCCTGTCAAGCTACACACACACACACATACACAAACCCACTTCAATCTGATACTGAAGGTGTTAAAAGATTAAACGGACTAACTGTTCCTCGCCACCCATAAAAAGAAATCAACAACTGCTGTTTAGAAAGACAAGTAAGGTTTTCAGTTGTCCTGACACCTCCGAGGCCCGGTGACTAAATAATGCTTCACCATATGGCAGATGATGGCAATAATAATTCCCTGTGGAGCAGCCGTCAGCGGCCTAATGACTTTCTTCCATGCTATTGCTTTTAGGTGCATGTGAAACCGCAGCGGACTCCAAAGTAGGATTAAGGTCATCCTGGTGGAATACGCTGCAGGATTTCTCTCAAGTAGAAGGTAAATGGATTTTGCTCACACTCCTATTTTCAGTGAAGCTTGTGAAACAGCACAATTGTCTCAATCACACAGAGCACAGCAGGATGCATACTCACTTCATGTGGCTCCCCCTCTCCCTTAGCAGGAAAGACATCCTGTTCTATTTGACTATCCAGACTTTTAACACAGTATCTGCATTCCAAAATCTGCATAAAATCCCCAATACTCGCCATGTATGAGGGCATTTTCTGCTGTTTGTTAATGCAGAAGCCCACTGTATCAGAGCTGAATGCTTAGGATGAATCCCAGAGAGGAGACCTGGGAAAATACGAACAGAAACAACAGTTGACACAGGCATGTCACCAAGAGCTCGCTGTAGGTTCTCTCCTTTCAAACACGTTGACTTGTTGAGTGTTTAACCTGTTACCAAGTAATGATTTCTTCCTCCTAATACAAACAAAAACAGAAGCATAAAGAAGAAGCAGATTAATAAATCATGCTGTATTACTGTACAGTGTGTTCGCACCAAATACAAAGCAAAGTTTTCATGCAGCATTACTACAAAATCTATGCGAAGAGGCAAACTGACACAAATTTACCCATGGTGGCATCAGTAAGACATCAGACAAGTTAATTGTCATTTTCTGTGAACTACTGGAGCTGTATGGGTCAGAATCTCATGTATACAGACAGAACAACAAACAGAGACCGCTCGGAGGAAGGTGAAGTATGTTTCTGGAATCTGATTTCAGCCGTTCAGATTATTATCCTCTTTGTCCCAGTGGCTCTTATGACTTAATATTTGCAGATTTACAACAGAAACCTAAGCAACTACTTTTGTTGCAGTGTAAGGAGAACTTTAAGGATGTTAATATAAACTAAACTAATGCTTTATTTGTATAGTACCACTTACAATACACAGTTACAAAGTGCTTCACAGTTTGAATAAAAACTACACACTGAAGGTAAGTATACATGTTCTAGCATGCAGACAAAAACTATGCAAGAAATATTATAGAAACCAACCTCCAATAGAAATGTTTTTTCAGCAGTCGTTCAAAATAAATCACAAGCTCAGTCAGCCTGACTGGCTGTGGAAGGCTGTTCCAACATTTAGGAGCTACAAGTTCACAAGTGTGGTCGCCTCTGGTTTTAAAATTAATTTGTGGAAATCTTAACATGTAGAAATAACAGAAAATATTATGTCCTTATATCCAAAATTTTAGTCAGCTGGGGTTTATTTAATACTTAAAAAGGAATAAAAGGCAAGATGCAGTGTCTTTGGCTCAGGTAGAGCAGGTCATCTACTAAGAACAAGGTTGGTGGTTTGATCCCCAGCTGTCAAAGTAACTTTGGCAAATGCTGAACCCCAAGTTCCTCAAAATGAATTCATTGGAATGTGAATGTTAGATAGAAAACACTTAGATAGAGAAAGAAGTGCTTGGGTGAGTATAAAGCATGTTGTATAAAGTGCTTGAGTAGAAAAGCGCTATATAAGAACCAGTCCATTTACCATGTCATGACCTTTAAGGTCTTGAAGGGGATCTCAGGGCCACCCTATGAAATTTGATTTGAATTTAATTTTAGAGAAGAACACAAAGTCATACAGAGCTAAAGCAAATATTCTATTTATTTCTATAACTACAAACCACAAAACGAAACAAAACAAAACATATTTTCAGCGTACTTTTAGCGTACAACATCACACATCTCAGTTGAGGTTATTTCCTAAATGACCCAAACTGTTATGTGTTATGTTCAAACCCAGCTCTCATCAGCAGTGAAGATGTCCAACATGAAGCTGTGGTCAGTTTGGCATCAAAGTTGATGTTTTCTCCCAGAAAAAGTTTGATATCCAGGGTGAAGTCCAGTGGTGGTCTAAACTGATCTTCCACCAGTTCTGGAAGCTGTCCAGTGTCAGGTTGTTGTGTGCGGGCGAGGAAGAGATGACCCAAACGCTGGACTCACGGTGCAGGATAATGGTGTTTTATTGTAGGCTGGATGAACTGAACATGAACTGAAACGACTGACTGGATGACTGAACGCACATGCGAAAAAGACGACATCAACATCAACATCAATGACACGACAATGAACTGATGGAAACTGAGGACTTAAATACACGCTGGATGATGAGTGATTAGAAACCGATGAGTACACAGCTAAATGGTAAATGGCCTGTATTTATATAGCGCTTTACTAGTCCCTAAGGACCCCAAAGCGCTTTACATATCCAGTCATCCACCCATTCACACACAGATCACGCTGAACTTAGTCTGACTAATGATACATGGAAATAACTGGAACACAATACACAGGCGATAGGCTCGCACAGAAAACAGGAAGTGAGAAACATGAATGTGGGAAATAAACCGAACATGACAAAACTGAAAACACTGGGTCAATGACCCAGGAACCCTGACATCCAGAGGTGCACGTGGAAAAGTTCTCCCCCAAAACTGCTCAGAATTAATAAAGCTGTAATGACTGCAATAGTAGTTCAAATTTTACAGTCCTGATCTTTACACGAGTTGAAAGTATTTTTTGCTGTTACTGTTCAGAGAGTGCAGTTCAACAGTTTAATTGTTTTTTTGGTTGAGGGAGTGGCGGGTGGACAGTCGGATCAATGCAGGAGCTGAAGAAACTCGCGTTGACCGTGATCTGGGGTCAACTTCACAATCAGCCTGACACATCAAATATTCAGCAGCGCCTCGGTGCCACTCTGAAACCACTCGCACTGGAGGAGAGAGAGCGAGGGACATAATCACAAATACTCATTATCACCAGGAGCTATGTGTTTCACACTTAACGCTGACACTTATCCCCAGCAGATTATAGCTCCATACATCAAATATTAAAGCGGCGGTGTGAATTATTGATTCCAATCAATGATTGCAGATCAGAGCTCTCAGCTGGCAGAGGAGGAACTAATGAGTGCGTGCTACACAGGCAGCTGAGTAGAACTGTGGAGCCTCGGATACACTGCTGCTGTACAGAGGTGCTGAGACATTTAACCTTTAATACATTTAACCTGTGCTGAAACATTTTAGGCTTGCAACCACCAGATTTAATTTATGTACAATGTATTAGTGCATTTGTGGTCATCAGACCACAAGAGTTAGCTTAGAAGTCAGCCAGTCCATGACTTATTTAAAATCTGTTTTTCTACAAAGACTGTATTTAAAAGATGGACATGGACCTCATGATGTCATGCACTGCTTCTGGAACTCAATTTTGAGCCTTAATGTTTGCATTTTGGTTGGCGCTGTGTTGGTTTTTAGAGTCAGACGTGACCATATATGGACAAGAATGTGGGGACACCAGCTAAGACTAGCAAGCTTGTTCATAATGGTGCAACACACAGACACACACATCTACCAAAATGAAAACAACCCACTGTTATCATTCAGGTCAAATGCCCATATGTACATTGACTACTCAGTTTTGCACTTAAAGTTTGAATAGTATCTTAAGACTTTCTGTAACTTGTTTTTTCTTACTTTTATTTCTATATTTTTTTTGTATTGGTTTTTTTTTTTCCATGCACAAGGTGAAAATCCTTGTTTGTTTACAGAAACTTGGCCAAATAAAGATGATTCTTATTCTGATATTGTTCTTCAGACAATCACATTAAAAACATTCCAGCAAAACAAACATGCTCATGAGAACCAGTTTAGGTCAAGCAACAAACAAATTTTCACGTGTAACTGAAACGACTTTCCACTTCATTTTAATATGTGAGTCTGCAAGGACTCACTCACTTTTGCAGCCGGTGTCGACTAAAGTGGCTACTAAAGGAACTGCAGATCTATTTTAGCTTTTCATGCTGGCTGTATTTATGTTTTCTCGCTCTGTTTTACAAAACGCTACATAAAAATATTTAATTTAAAACCTCTTGCAAAGACAAAATTATGTCCTCACCTCTAATGACCTTTCTTATGAAGGTTTTATGACTACATATTCAAAACGTATCAGCTCTGCAGTTCTCAAACAGTTTAGCTAATGTGAGCACAACGTCTTCACAGAAAAGCAGCTTCACTCAAGTCTATCGCACTGGAGCTAACAGAGCCATTTCCATGCCCAAATACTGCATCATGTCCTTTTGCCTGTTCTCTGAACAGACACACACACACTTACAACCTCACAGGTAGAGCAGCTGCGAGCACCACATCTGATTACGTTATTGACACTGGGCAAGAAACACAAGTGGAAGCGTGCCTCAGCTGAGTGTAAAATACACAGAGGACGAGGCTGCTCCATCATATTAAATGACATAACTGGTTTACATCACCGCTGCTTTTCTGTGTGCGGGGAACAAAACTGACAGATTAGCACAGCGAATCCTTGCAATCCATAAATCAGTTTGTTTGTGCACGAGAATTGTTAATGCAGCATGTTGTTTGCCAGCCTTATTTGTGTCTGAGCATCTCTAAAGCCCCGGGGTCGGTGCTACAACTGATGATTAGCATTTACATAATGAGCTAAATGTTAGCTGCTGCCTTAAACTGCTACTTCTTAGCTGTGGGGGGCAAGCTGACCTCCACAAGATTGAATGCAAAGGCTCCAGAAGCCTTTGCATTCAATCTGGATGTCCTTAGGGAAGTATTTTTTGACAGTAATGTATCTAAATATATACTATGTTTATTTTATTGTTAGCAAATTTCAGGGAGAGACCAAGACCATCAAAGAAATTCTAACAACAACTAAAGCCTGATGATCTCAGTGCTTTGTGTCACAGGGGAATATAAAATATAAAAAATACATTAAAGCGCTACTTATTGCACTGGTTCCCTTTATTTCAGTGACCACACACTGAAACGTATTTAAGTTAGTCTCACATGTACAATCTTGTTGCCCCAGATACTTTAATAGAGTATGAATGTTGATTACTCTGCTCATATTCCACAAATTGGTGTTTGACTGTCTGAGTAGAGCTTTATAAAGAACTAAAGCTATCAGCTCAGAGCCATATAGACAGATTTGGGAGGTCAGTGCACACATTTGTCATTTTGACATTTGACAACAACAAAAAATATTGAACATAGCCACTCTCATCCAGTAGATCACAACCGATAAAGGAAGTGTTTCTTGTGCAACAGTGCAAAATACATGTTTAGGGTCTTTTTTTTTTTAGAATAACCCAAATTTCAATGAGAAATGTATATAAGTTTTATCTAAAATGTCTGGTGGTTAAATGCCTACCTAGACTAAACATATGTCAAATATATGTCATGACTTTATATTTGTTTTTTTAATACACACATTTTTTTCACAAGGTAACAGTAAAATTGCTAAAACGGGGGGAAAAGTATTATTTGAAGGCCTCCAATGACAAGAATTATCAAAAATTTGAGATTAACTCAAATTGATATATCTAGAGTTAATCTTCAGAATTATCATTCAATGTGCTTGAAAGTCCTTAAAAGACCAGTAGGTGAACCTATTGTTTTGAGGTTTTGTCAACCAGTCGCTAACTGGTGTGTGGGTGAGGTTTAAAGGCCACTGACTAAATCCTTAGTGCTCAAACAGGTGGTCAGAAAATTACCGGCAACTTTAATTCTATTAAAATATTACTCCATCTATGCCTGCTCATCTTCTGTAGGGCTAGCTAGATGCTAAAGTATCACATCCGCAACCCCTGACTTCGGCACTCTATTTATGCGACATCTGCTGATGATTAATATTCAAACAGGACGGTCTTTAATGTGTTACTCTTTGGGCTCAAAACGGCTTGATGTTTGAAGGCCCACAGTGACGTGACATAATGGTTCCCATTAAATGCCTTAAACCAAAAGTAACAAGCCTGTTTTGAAAATGTAAGATTAAAAAGTACAGATATTTGTTTAACAGAAAAAATAAATAAATCCTATGATAGATGGACCATTAAAGTTCATTCTTTGTTCAGCATCTGTGTACAGGCAAATATCAGGAACAGACATTTAATTCAGTTAATTTCAATTCAGTTCAATTCAATTTTATTTATACTGCATCATCATCATCATCGTCATTGATTTCCTTGTTTCCATCACATGTATCTTTTGGTATTACTGTGTGGACATTATCTTGTGCAGGAGTAGTGCTAAGTCCGATTTAAACATCACATGTCTAATCATCATTCATATCATTATGAAGTTGCACCTCAGCCAGACACTTTCAGTAGCCATCAGCATGCTCCTGTATATATGCTTTTGATCCCGTGTGTATTAGAGAAAAATCTAAATAAAAATTCAAACATCTGGAGCCTATCCCAACTACCATAGGGCAAGAGGTAGGGTACACCCTGGACACATATAGACAGACAACCATGGGCCACTCACACATATGGGTTATTTAGAATTACCAATTAACCTAACCCCATTAATTGCATGTCTTTAGACTGTGGGAGGAAGCCAGATTACCTGGAGAGAACCCATCCAAACATGGGGAGAACATACAAACTCCACACAGAGAGGCCCGGCCAGGTGGTGAAATCAAGGTCAGGACCACTGTGCTGTGAGGCACAGTGCTAATCACCACGCCCTAAATTCAAACAGGTTTGCCTAATCTTGTTTTTTAAAATAACAAAAGATGCATGTTTACAATAATTCTTTCCATCCGTGCATCCATCAACACCCACAGAAACCAAGGCCTCCCTCTCTCAGCCAAATCCTCCAGCTCATCTGGGGAGACACCAAGGTGTTTCCAAGTCAGCTGAGAAAGCTAATCTCTCCAGTGTGTTCTAGATCTTTCCCAAGTCCTTATAGCTATATTAATAGCTATATTAATGTACTCCATGACAGATCCTGCAAATGTAATCAGTGTTTGATATCAATCTGTGTTAGTCCAAAAGCAAATGAGCATTTTAAAAATTGTTGAAACTATTCCTATAAAACTCTCCAATTGCTGGAAAACATAAAAGATGCAATCACTTGTCGTCATTTTTTTATATATCCTGTCGCTCCATAAACACATAAACAATCTCTGCCTCCCTTCTCCTTCAAAACATAGCCTCTTCCTCCTTTCTATAACAATCCGTCTACTCAAACACAGACAGCTTGCCTAACCGCCTTGAATACACATTCAGATCTGCTTGTCACTTCACATCTTCCTCGTCTTTGTCTTTCCTTCTCCTCTCTCAACTTCTATCTGTCTAGCACGCTTTCTCATAATCTCTCTGTCCATCTCATCCCCTACTTTTTTGGGAGAATGCTAGTCAGTAGAGATTTTCTTGCTTTTATTTCTTCAGCTGAAGAACCAAGGGAAGACCGCAAGCAAAAGGAGGCGGGGGTGCTCTAAATCTAAAGAGTGGGGGCTCTAAATGTAAACAGTACAACACAGAGCAGCTTAGGAGGGCTATAAATAGAGCAATGAAGCAAGAGAGAGAGCAAGCAAGAGTGAGACAGAGCGAGAAAGCTTTGCTTACGGAATAAAAATTGCTCCCGACAGTCAGGGATTAGTGCTTCCCTGGAGGATTTTGACTCCGAAAGCCCAATCTGGGGCGATTGGGAAGAGCACCAGCCTCAGTCATCTTAATTCAGTTAAACCCTACCCAACACAGATAGAAACATAGATCTATCTATGTTTGTACGCAAATGCATTCATGAAGACTTATTGTAAATACGAATACACACACTGTAGCAAAACAGCAAAGAAAGGGAGTGTTGTTTTGTTTTTTGTTTTTAAAAAGGACAATGTATATATTATATGTAAAAGGCAGAAAAGGTTCAACCAGTACAGTGAGAGAAGATTACTCAGCACCCGACCCTGTAATCAACCGCTGACATGCTTGGAGAGCAGTGTATTTCAAAAGATGCCTGGAATGTTTGTAAAGTCTTAAATGTTATACAGTACACCAAATGCACTCGAGAGAAATTAGGGTCTTTAGTACACCAAGAGTCGAATTTCTGCAAAAGAACACTCGAAAACAGCATTTTGGGAGATAAAAATTAGAGAAGAAGAAAATAGTTCCGACATTTGTAAACTTAGTCTATGTTAAAATTCCTGACTACCTGTGGTATTTACTTTATTTATGTGATAGTCTGATTTATTGAGTCTAGCCTCTGACATCTGACTGTGGATCTTTTCAAACACCATCAGGTCAGACCACAACCATGTTCTGAGACTTGGTCAATAAACAACACCCTACAAGTGTTTTGGGGTTTTTTGTTTTGTTTTGTTGTTTAAGGCACGGAGACCTCACCCAAGGAACTGGTACGAGTGCGGCGGTTGACTGTGTCTTCGCTGGCCTCACCCTGGGAACTGGAATGGGTACTGGAGCAGACCGGTACCCATTCCAGTCACTCCTACCCGAGGAATAGGTACAGGTGCAGAAGTTGGCTGGGTCACGGTTGGAACAGGTACGTGTGCAGGAACCAACGGAGCTTTAGCTGCCCTGGCAACAGGGACAGGGATGGGCTGACCCCTAGCCACCCTGGAAGCAGGAACAGGCATAGGAGAAGGCTCAGGGGTAACTTGAGAATGAACTTAAGTGGAGCAGGTGGTGATAAGTGGACAGTCTTGGAGAGGACAGAATGTGGTGCAAAAGCAGTTTCGGAAGTCTTTGCTTAGAAGTACTAAAAACAGTTCCAGTGGGTGAAGGCAGTGCAAAGTAAGGTGTCTTTGGAACGACTTTCACAGCAGTACAATAAACAATCTCTGAGGGGGCTAGTTTATTGTTTGAAACTGACCGAGCTGACTGAAAAACACAATCAGAATGAGGTTTGTGATAAGCAGTCACAGTGTTACCTGGTTGAAATTCCCTAAATTCCTTGATGCGGTTGATCAAAAGTAAACATACACTTAAAACTGTCTGGCTCAGAAACAAATCACAGCACTTACTCTCTTGGAGAAAAATGGACAGGCTTACAATAATCATGTTTGGAAACAGAGGACTTTAACTCGTTGCTAGTTAACTTGACAGCAGAATAGAAAACTTGGACCCCTCCTCTAGGGAACAGAAATGTCCAAATCATTACCAGAATTTGCAGATTTACAGATTTCAGAAACAAGCAGACTTGTGAGTGGAGTCTTTAAAGAGGCCACCTGAGAGTAGGTTATGGTTTTAGAACAAGTCGGCACCAAAAAACATTATTAGGCCGTTCAGCAATATTGCATATTTCAGGAACAGAAATTGAAGATGATTAATCAAACAGCTCAGAAACAAAAGATTTACTAACATTGAAACTAAAGATTCATTTGGAATGACGATGGGTCGTTAAACACCTTTCATAAACACTGGCAGACACTATAACAGAAGAGTCACTAGAAATAATGTCTTTGGAAACGGAGCACTCAGGCTTGATATCAAATTGTTCAGATGGAGGGAAGAGTCTAGGAAAAGTTACGGGATTACTCACCACAGAGGTGGAGAGCTTGTGTAACTGTACATGGAAACCCAATGAACAGGGCGAAGGACTGAAGCAGAGTGAGGTCTCACATGTCCTGTGCATCAGTATCTTCAGACACTTCACCTTTGTTGACATGTCTGGATCTAGAGGGGTTTTTTTCCTCTTTCCTTTCACGATGTCACAATCTTCTGTCATGATATGATGCTGTGTGGAGCAGGCAGACTGGGCCCAAATGAAGGACTCAGGCTGGACTGAATTTAACAATAGCTTTATTACTGAAGAAACTGCCAAGAACACATGTATTCAAACACTGAAGGCTTTGAACAAACAGGACACAAGACAGAGCTCGCGACACTGGGCGGAGGGAGACACAAACAATATGGAATCAGAGCAGAGAGGAAACACCCAGGAAACACAGCTGTACATAATCTAACTGACAAGACAGGGAAAGCAAAGCTGAACATGATGCACACAGGGCAAGAGATTGTCAGAATAAAACAGGAAACATGAGAAACACACACTGAGATATAGACTGACTAAATACAGGGTACAGAGAGAAGAGACAGAGACAAGACTAGGAAGACGCAAAAGCGAGGGACAGAGAGGGCGAGAGAAACCAGACAGACAGACCACTGGGCAGACAGACAGGCAGAGCTCAAGGACAGAGACATCAAGCTAGAGCGAGGGACGGAGAGAGAGAGGGTGAAACTGACTTCACAAAGACACACCAATAACTAACATGAAGCGCCTTGAGGCGACTTTTGTTGTGATTTGGCGCTATATAAATAAAATTGAATTGAATTGAATTGAATTAACACAGGAAACTATACACAAGAGTATGGGGAACACTGAGGGAGGAATTATTCAATACAAGGAATAACAACAAGACTAAATCTACCAAAGGAATGAATCAAACTATATAAACATTAACCAACCGCAGAATTCATAATAAACAAAACTAGGACATCTACTGACTCAAAACACTGGGTCACAGGCCCAGGTACCATGACAGATGCGCAGACCAGATAGACTGTGCCTGACACTGTGGCAACTTCAAGCTACAACAGGAAAAATAACCACTGGTGATGGGAAGTGAGGAGCAACTGAAGCAGCTACCAATAGATTCTCTCCTGTGGGAATATGTTTTATATGTGCAAGTTGTTAACATATACCTTAGTAGAACTACACTGTTTTTGGAATTGTAACTCGGTAAACCACAAACCCCAATCAAGATGTGATTTGAGCACCAATTTCGAGTTTTAACTCAAGGGATTTAAGAAAAATTAGTAGCTTAGGCATTACAGCCATTTTTATAAATAGTTCCCATTTTCAGACCTCAGTTACGTCAACTAGTCCTCTATTACTCCATGACATATTAAGGAGACAAATATCCATGTTGAACATGTATTTGGTAACCTTTTTCTAGAACTCTCAGTATGAGATTCAGAGAGTTCTGGATGAAAGTTAAGAATGCCCTCCTTAGGCTGAAACACCAAAACAAGCCTATTAGAGTGACTCCATAGTGTAGCGATATCTGCTTTGCCAGTTGTCGCCTCTTCTTTTCACAGCAACAAATTTCACAGCAACAAAGTAGCCTGGTATAGGGAAATTATAAGGCTCCTTTTGTTACATAGCATGGACACCCATTTATATTCACAGCAAGCTCAAATTCACCAAGAGAGGATGATAAGTTGGATGACATAATTGGCAGCATTTAAGGAACAGTTTGGTGTCTTTCAACAGGCTCAATATTAATAGCACATTAATAGTGTCCAGCAGCCAGACACATTCCAGTCATTATTTGTCATTGTATCTGGAGATAATATCAGTAAATCCATGTAAAACGGACTTTGTTCATTCTGTGCAAACATCAAACACAGATGAAAGAGGTGCATTTTTAAATTACATAAAGTCCCCTGGTAATACTAACCCCAAGCAAATAATGTTTTAAATGTCTCCATGGATAGATGTGCTGAAGGATTTTATAAGTAAATACAGGTCACGGTAGCTTGAAAAACCTCCCAGATTCAACCTGATCTCATTGAAATACATGAAATGTACTGTATGGTGATCTTAAGAGGTCAAGATCAACCTCACAAAACACAACACAAGTGTTTCTGGGGACACAATAACATGATACACCAGTAGTGGAAATGACACAAACCAAATAATGCTAAGGATGATTGGTATAGTACTATAGCTACATGTTTGCTATTAACCAAACCATTTACTGTTAGCTTGTCACCTGCAGCTTTTCCGTTTAGTTTAGTTCAGTTCAGCTAAATTTTATTTATATTGTAACAAATTTGCCTCGAGGTACTTTATATTGTAAGGTAAAGACCCTACAATAATACAGAGAAAACCCCAACAATCAGATGACCCACTATTAGCAAGCTCTTTGGTGACAATAGGTGGGGAAAACTTCCTTTTAACAGGAATAAACCTCCGGCATAACCAGGCTCAGGGAGGGGCAGCCATCTGCTGCGACTGGTTGGGGGTTGAGTAAAGGAAGACAAGACAAAGACATGGTGTGTAAGAGAGGACGAAATTAATAATAACTAATGATTAAATGCACAGTGGTGTATAAACACATAGTGGGTGAACAAAGGTGAGTCAATGCATCATGGGCAGCCCCGCAGCAGTCTAGGCCTCTTGCACCATAACTAAGGTAGGATTCAAGGCCACTGTACCACCTCTAAGTTTCATCAAAAAGGAACAATTGAAGCCTCATCCAGAAAGCAGAGACTGTATCTGTCTCCTGAATTATTGTGTGTTATCTGGCTTCAAGGATAGATAAAGTTGGGTATCGTCTGCATAGTAGTGAAAATGTATGCCTTCTAATGATGCTGCCCAAGGGAAGCATCTAGGAGAACAATCACAGAGATGATTCCACTGTCAGAGGCCACCACAAGAAGATCATTTGTAACCTTCACTTACAGTGTTACTGTTGTTAAACTGTGATGAGTTCTGAAACCTGACTAAAATTCTTCAGATAAACCGTTCCTCTGCAGCCAATCACTTAGCTGTTTTATAACTACTCTTTTAAGAATTTTTGAGATAAATGGAAGGTTGGAGTTTGGCCTATTATTAGCAAAGACAGCTGGTTTTCAAAGTAATGGTTTAACTACTGCCAGTTTGAAGGCCTGTGGTACATGGCCAATTTACAGAAATAGGAGGATCATATTTAAGACTGAAGCATTACTTTATGGTTGAACCATCTGACAGTGAGGAACTGTCAGATGGTTCTTGCTGTTAGTGTCTCCTCAAAAACGCTCCTGTTTTCTTTTGTGATGATTTTCTTTTCTTTCTTTTTTTTCTTTTTTAACATAGGTGAAACCAGTACAGGGTGTGGCTTTAAGTGATCATGACTAAAATCTAAAAACTGCATCACAGTAGTGTAGCTCCGATGGGTAAATTCAGCTTCTGTCTGGGTTCAGGTTTCAAACAGATGAAAGCAAGCATAACACGTACATACACTGCATTGATTAAGTGCTGACCAGGTAGTGTGGGTGGGTTTACAACGGCTTGTTTGTTGAAAACAGACGATGGAGAACTGGAGACTAAACCATGTAGTCAATGTCCTGTAAATCCAAAACAGCTCAGACATTAAAAGGGTAAAACCCTCCAGAAATATTTCTGAATCATGCCCAAAACCTTGAAAGCAGTTAATGTTAGTACTTTGCTGCTCAACATTGCTTCAGGCTTCCTTCTGCTAAGCCTTAGCAGACAATATGAGCTATATGTGGAGTACCTTAGCTGCTAAGGTACTCCACATATAGCTCATATAGTTCTCACAGCAACACACTAGCAGCAACTCTACCACGGTCCAAATAGTAAACAAAATATCTGTGTGCATGTGTTTTTTTATTTCTATCTCTAAAAGGGACCATTTTAGTCATGTGAATCGGAAACTGTCGGGAATGTGGTTGGAGTGAGTAAATATCTGGAAATATCAACACTAAAAAGTGAAAAGGGTGACATTTTAGCTGAACAATAGACATGTTTGTAAAGTGAAGACATTGTTGGGAAGCAAGGGTGTGTTTGTAAAGTTACAGCTTTAACTTGATTCCATCTTGAATGACTACACTGGCTGTACTGTGTTTCTTTACTGTGATACAGTTGAATAGAAGTTCCTGAAATAGAAGCCTTGTAGGCTGTAGGAAACATAGCACTGATATTTTTACAGCAACTTGTGACAAAGATCATTAACTCACTTGTGCATGAAAAATATCATTTACAAAGTGGTTTTAGGTTAAGAAGAAATTCTCAATTACATGGCATTAATATGGCAATATTTATGTCTTTAGATGTAGGATGAACAGCAGTATGAAAGATATTTGGCTCAAAGCGATACATCATCTGTGCTGCAGTAGGCTAAAAATATAATAGTCTGAGCTGTTTTATTGTTGCTTCTTTAAAACTAGTAGTTATTTTTGG
This sequence comes from Simochromis diagramma, assembly GCF_900408965.1. Classification (NCBI taxonomy): domain Eukaryota; kingdom Metazoa; phylum Chordata; class Actinopteri; order Cichliformes; family Cichlidae; genus Simochromis; species Simochromis diagramma. Next base: position 4,207,858 of record NW_024387095.1, on the reverse strand, counting down.
CTTTTACCCTTTATTCATATAATGATAACAGATCATAAGGTTAACCTGTTCAGCCAGTTAACAGTGCCCTAGTAGAGTTTAGTTGATAAACCTTTTTTCCCTAAGGACTGGTAACATTGGCTTACATTACTGAATGTGAGAGCTTCTTTTTAATAGCAATATAGGATGTTAGCTGCTTTTAAAAGGGACGAGATCATGTGGGCTGTGGAGAAAAGTTCTAATCAGGGGTGTTGTGTGTGCGTCCATGCATGCTGCAGATCACAACAAAAGGTGGTTGGCAGTTGGTGGTGGGTTTTGGAGGGGAAAATTAATATGAAAGAAATCTCTAAATTCTTAAACTTGGTCTTGGCTCCACTCCTCTGGTCTCAAAATGTTCAGTTTTTAAATTCTTCAAAGCTTGAAAAACATTGATGTTCAAACCCAGTTCTAACAATGTTGGGATGTAAATAAAAAGGAGATGCAATGACGTGCAAATTTTTCCGTCACAATAGAATATATAAAACTTCATGCTTTAAAACCTGTGAATACCTTTCAGCACTGATGGTGCCTTCTCAAATGTGCAAACTGCTAAAGAACCTAAAGAGGCGCTAATGCACCCCCATACCATCAGAAATGTATGCTTTTGAACTGCATACTAATATGGTACTTCTCCTCCCAAGTCCAGAGAACACAGTTTCCATGTTTTCCAAAAAGAATTTCGAATATCAATCCAACTGATCACAGAGAAGTTTTTCACTTTGGCTCAGTCCATTTTAAATGCACTTTGGCCCAGAGAAGATGGCAGAGTTTCTGGAGAATACTCACATATGGCTTCTTCAATGCATGACAGAACTTTGACCTGTATTTGTGGATTAAACAGCAAAAAATTATTTCGGGAAGTCTTCCTGAGCCCATGCAGTTTCCATGACAGAATCTGGTCTGTTTTAATGCAGGGCTGCCCGAGAGCCCGAAAAGACATCTAATATTGATTCTTAGCCTTGTCGCTTGTACACACAGATTTTTCCTCAGATTCTCTGAATTTGTTGGTGTTATGTTCTGTTGATGAGGAAATGCTCAAAGTTTTCACAATCTTACATTGAGGAACATTAATCTGAAAAATGCTCCTCCAGTTGGAACATTTTACAAATGGGTTTGTAACTGGACACAAATCAATAGGGTAAAATGGATGTGTGTGTTTCTTTGAGGCATTCAATCTGTGGATGAACTTTTAAAAACTCCCTCGACATCTGCACTTTTTGTAATGAAAAGCCATTTTTTTAAGAATGAGCATAGTTTTATATACAAAGAGTGTTTTCCGCGCGCAAAGACCTGATTTCGATTACATGTACAGACATGTTTGCCTATCAACATATCAATGCAGCGATACGCAAGCCGACGCACTCATTTTTAGCTTTGAGGATGCATCTTGCATAACACTGCAGCTCTAAAGTTTTTTAAAATGTTAAACAACCACATATCTCTCACACGTTCCTTCCTTTCTGTGCACATCCACCTGAGGTCTTCATGAGGAGAAAACTCTAAGAATAAATCCATGTTCCATACACACTCTGTATATATCCTACTGCAGATCCTCTGGCTGTTTTTTTTTCCTCAGAATGAATAAAGTATAAGTTTTCCTGAGTGTGAATTAAAAATCGATGGCTCAGAGAGTTTGCAGGTATGTCAGTGGATAGAGGGCTGGGCATCTGCGGAATCGTGGCTCAAAGTTAATTCACTTTCACAGTTTGCCAAACCAATGAATAAAATATGATGCTCCAGTTTGCGAAGAAGGGGGGAAAAGAGGAAAGATTCTCTAATTGGAATTTCTGTCCGCTGAAAGAGAAGTTGTGGGGAGACAAATTATTCAAACACACACACACACACTGTACATTTAATCAAGTTAGTCTATTAGGTAAGCCAAGGGGCTGGCATTAAGCTACATCCTTGGGGATGTGGGAATATGAACATCTCCATCAATCAAAACAGGACAAAATTGCCTTGTGCAATCATTTGCTTTTTAAATATTATTTTATATATACAGATTTCCACAGCCTAATCCGTGCTCCACTGTTACTTGGCATCTACTGTTCTCTACTTTTAATGACCCTAGCGGCTACAGAAATACAGAAAGGCAAACATACGGCTGGAGGCGATAATTCTGAACAAATAATCGTTAAATATTTTCAAATGTTTGGACAAAATAAAGTTGAGTTGCTGCACTGTTTCCATCCTTCAGCCACACAGACTAACACAAGCCCCTGTGATTAGAGGTCACATGTGGGCACATAGCTCATAAAACCTGTGTCGAGAGGGGCTGCAGCGGGAAGGAACGAAACCATACTGACGTGGTTGCTGGCGACACGCTGACATTGACGGATATTTACCGTAACCTCGCTCTGACTTTGGCTCAAGAGGAGAGGACAGTGTAATTCATGTCTTTGTTGTAACGCTCGCTCTAGTTGAGCAACCTGTGTTATTTGTTGAAGGAAGTCGCTCTGGTGTGTGTGTGTGTGTGTGTGTGTGTGTAGGGGGAAGTGTTCAGAGGGTTTAAAGTCCATAACTCTAGTCTTTTTATAGGATTATAGCATCTTTCAAATTATTCCAGGGGTATAAGTCTTTGTTTGTGGAAAAAAGAGATAATCCTAGTGCAATCTGTGTTTTTATTTCAACTCTTCCATCTCAGGAGCTAGGAGCTCTAGCACTGTGGTAGGAATCCTGTGTTTACTTGTTATATCTGAGAGTCAATAAGCTCAGTCCATTTTCCTACAGATAAGGGTTTTGAGATTAGCACGCACACCGTGGTGTTAGAACAACAACAGAAACAGCAAACATCACAGAATTTAGATTTTGCTTGTAGTACTCTTGGTGATTGAGATCAATGTCCGACCAATAAACACTATCATACATTTTTAACACTCTATTTTCTTCTGCCTACCTGATATCCTTCCACTGGTTTCTGCTGAAAAGACCACACCTGTGGCACATTCACGCAGATGCTTTCTTATTAATCGACCCTCAGAACTGCAGCCACGTCCCAGAGTGCCCTGCTGACATCTCCCAGAAGGTGCTGTAACCCTTCGCAGGGCAAAGGTTTATAACATGGAGAAAAGCAAAGAAGATACAAAACAGATGAAAAGTTTTGGAACTTAAACTGGATGTTGCACCAGCAGCTTCACCTTGGTTCCAGTTACAATCAGAAATGTGTACACAAGAAAGAAAAGTCAGGTCACAAACACTAAATGAAAACGAATGGCTGAGATATTCTATGCAAAGCCAGCTGATGCCGAGCCAAACCCATCATGATGAGATTGCTGCTTTGGTGTGCTGCTCTGCGCTCTGCTTTTGAGAAGACACACACATGCAAGCAGTGAACCATTGAAGCTGAAAAGAAGCCAAAAGAGTCAAAAACTGCCAGTGGCTACTCCAAGTTGGCTCCAACGCGAGCCTCTTCTCATGCACTCTCATGTTGCCCAACTTTGTAGCAGAAAGGATCATGTGTATCAAATGGTACAAAAGGGGTCTTTTCCTCTTAAATGCAACTACGGGAGACGATTTGGGGTTTTTTGTTTTTTGTTTTTTATATAAAAGTGTAAAGTTGGAAAATTATTGAACATTTCAATGTGATTTAAAATACATGGTAATTTTAAAAAGGTCTGAGTAGGATTTTAAGTTTTCTCTTTCAGGGGCTGAAGGCCTGCTTGGGATGGCTGTGATTCTGGAGCTAGGGTGGGTTGTTTCCCAGTCAAGAGGTTGGTGGATTGATTCCCCAGCTACTGCAGTCTGCAAGTATAACATGTATAAATGTTAGACAAAGCACTTGAGTTTAAAAAAAACCAACAACTTTGTTTTATTCAGCACAGTCTCCAGACAGTCTGGTCCTGTAGGACAAATTCAAGTTGCACAATGTCAAAAATAAATACCTCAAAATAATCCCAGTTACGCTCATCAGCTGATAAACACTTCCAGTGAGAACAGCTGTTTTTCATCGCCATCGCTGAGCTCCTGGATTACAAGTTTGAGGGTGAAGTTGCAGATGTAGACATGAAACTTGTCAGATCTGAAGCTTTTTGATCTCAGGAAACCAGTGTATGATGTAATGGTGCTTTTCTATTCATCTATATACAATCTTGAAACTGAGCGCAAAGGAAGCTGTAAAACAGCAGTAGAGGCTAGGGCTGTCACAATACTAGAATTTCGTAATACTTATAGCATTTTTGATACCATGGGGGCTTCGTGTTACTGTACGGTCTATCCGCCAAAGTTGTGTTAGCTCTATAATGCAGTTTTTTCTGTCCTGGAAGCAGGGCGTCAGTCTTTCAGATATTTCACCAGCTTTGCTCTGCTACTGTTTAAATTTACTGTTGTGGAACTAGTAAAGGGGAGGGGTTTTGTGCTTGCCTGTATGCAGCACTGTAGTATGAAGTTGTGTGTAAGCTAGAAGAGGTAAAGACAGCACTGTGAGTACTTCTGAAAATAAGTGTCTAATCCGATGGTTACTTTTAATAGTTATGTTTTTTAACAAACCTGCTCAGTACATATGCTGCTTTCTGTGTCTTTGATACTGAAAAATAACATTCAGAGTTGTTTGTGTTGAAGTGTACCGTAGAGATCTCCACACTGAGCAGCAACAAAATATAAATCCAATCTCGCTTCAAGAGGAAATGCACATTGTCATACACAACTATTATTGTAATTGCTGTTTCATGGGGGCAAAGTAACTCTAGAGCTGTTTTTTATAGAAGTGTAAAGTTGGAAAATGAAGGAACTTCACAGTACAGATGGACATAATAAGTAATTAGGACAATTAGAGTAGAATTCTGTAAGTTTCTCTGAGGGCTTGAAATTTTATATGTGTGAGTTTGAAAAATTCTGAGTGGGATTTTGAAGTTTTCAGGGGCTCAATGAAGCTTGTACAGTATATAAAGGTAGTCATGCTTTTCATGGTACTCTGTCAAGCAGGAGCTCATTCGTAATTATTCATTCGACTCTGGGAATCCATTGAACTAAATGATATTTGATAAAAAGGAAAGGAAGGAAAATATTAATCTACTTAATACACTGATCAAAAAATTTAAAGCAGCACTTTGAAAACACATCAGATCAGGAGGAATGTCTCATAATGTCTCCAAATGAGATGACAGATGGTGTCCTTGAGGATCTTCTCCCAGATTTAAACCAGGGCATCACTGAGCTCCTGGACAGTTTGAGGAGCATTGGATGGACCAAAAAATAATGTCCCAGAGGTGTTCTATTGGATTTATGTCAGGCAAGTGTGTGAGCCAGTTAATGGTATCAGTTCCTTCATCCTTCAGGAAATACCTGCACATTACCACACGAGGCCAAGTATTGTCACCCGAGAAGAACCCAGGATCCACTGCAGCAGCGTGGTGTCTGACAACGTGCTTCATCCCAATACCCAATGAAAGTCAGGATGCTGACGCCAAGCCTGTAGACATCTGTGCATCCGTCCACGGATATTCCTCCACCATCACTGACCCACCACTGACCGGACATGCTGAATGATGTCGTCCACGGCTTCTCCAGACTGAATGGCACATATTGATGTGCCATCCTGGAGGAGTTGGACTACTTGCGATTCTATAGGTATCACTTTGCGCTACCAACAGTGACACTGACCCCAGCCAAATGCAAAACCAGTGAAAATCTAATCAGAAAAGGTTGGGGGGGTTAAATGTCAGCAGCCTCCACCTATAACATCACTCCTTGGCGACTGATCACTATTGTACCTCTAGTGCACCTGTTGTTCATTCCATTAACATCAAAGCAACCCCTGTGCTACTTAACTGACCAGATCAATATGAATGCTGTACTCTGATTAAAAAGTGTTCCTTTGATGTTTTTTTTAGCGATGTATATTAGAATTACAACCACGATGACACTGTAAACTGTGCTAAATTAATACTGAAGGACTTCAATTGTGACACAGGGACTGGAGGAAGGAGAGAGCTGTTCGCTCGGCTCAGTCAAAAGTGAAAAATAAAATGAACACATATTGTACAAAATGTATAAAAACTACATTTTGTTCCAAAAAATGTATCTAAGTTTGTGAAAACATCTTTTGACTGATGAGGGCAGTATGTTTATACGATATAGAGCTTGTATTTTCAGATACTGTAGGTCTGACCTATATTTTTTCCCATCCTCTTCTATTCCACCTTTTTTCGTCAGCTTTCATTGCCTCTCTTTCTCCTTGACAGGCCTCGCTGGGCAGTACAACTGAGATTGGTGTGAAATCGCCGCCTAACAGCCGGGAAATTGGCTCTGTTATTTTTGGAGCAGAGTCATGGGGGACCGTCGGACCATCATCCTCTCTCTAATGAGCAGGTGATGGAGGCGTAGCTGTAGAGGGAGGGAGGGAGGCATGGCGTCTCAAACACCACACACATGGCAGATGTACAATGAGAGGGGAGAGAGAAAACATCACCGCGAAAGGTACCCGAGTAAAAGCAGAGGGAGATGGAATGAATTGGTGAGATGAGATTTCTTGGAGCTAATATGAAAATCAGATTAGCCAAATATTAATAACGCCTGCTGACAGAGCAGGGATTGGATCATGCACAGTTTGTGTTTATGCTGAGATAATAGCAGTCTAGGATGTTGGATTCTTTGTGGGCAGGAAAGGGAAATGTCAGGCACATAAACAGCAGGAGGTTCCAGACTTTTCTGGCACCTGAAATCCTGAGATTGTTGAACGAGAAAAGGTTTATATTTTTATAGCCTGTCCTAAAATAATAACAGTAGTGCCAATACAGATTGTTCAGTTTCGGAAGTGTTACTGTTTATAGGACTTCATACTCATGTTAATACAGCCTTGACTACTCTTCCTAATAGGAATCCAATGTAAATGATAGCTAGCAAAACCAGTCAAATCTGAGAGAAATTTCCACTTGATGCTCCCAGAATCACCTGGGTTTGGGAAAAATAACTTTAATATTCATAATTAAGCCATGTAAATTTTTACCTCCCTACTATGAACTGTCTGAGTTACAGTTCTTCTAATATATGGGGTGAGTTGATATTTGGCACTTTTTCAAACTGCCTTACTTTATCCAGCAATTTTGAATTAACTAAATTTTCAAGCGAGACAGTCACAGAAAATTTTCAGGGCTGAAAAACACATTTGAGTTCTGTAAAAAAAAAAAAGAAAAAAAGAAAAAAAGAAAGAAAAACTGCGACCAAAACAGTTTTACACCTACGCCAGGTGTCACAGTCTAAAGCCAAAATCAAAATTTCTTAGACATTTAGGTTTTAATAGCAAAATCCATGCATTTGTTGTCTAAAATATGAACACATAAAAAGCATTAGTACATTAGATTTTATCTACTTTCCAAAAAACTCACTGGAGAAAACCTGAAAACATGCTTTTTGTAAAAACTTTAAAGGTTGATATCACCACGTGGGATAAGTGACTTTTAATTTATAGCACATGAAAGGTCTCCTGTTTACCTACACTATGAGTCCAGGCTCATTGTCTAGCCATGATTCCCCCTGAGTTAAAGTAATTTTTGAATTGTCATTTTTAATACTGTGATTTTGAGTCCTCAGTGCTTGCTTGAAAAAGTTCCATATTCTATGTTGATAGTCCTTATTTTATATTTTGTCTTTCTGTACTCTTATTCTGCTTCTATCAGATTGTGAACAACAGACATGCTCTGTAATCTTGGTATAAACCACATTTCTATTCTCAACATCTAGAACTGTCACGAGTTCAGTTCAGTTCTATGGCCTTTTGCAGATTTTTTATTTGTTTGCACAGATTATGTGCCAATTAAATTAAATGGGAGTAGCATAGAAATGAGTGTACTGACTATAACCCAATTCCAAAGAATTGTCAGATGTGTAAAATATATAGACTGTAGTTAACGTTTGATGAAGCCACCATCAAGTTATCCATTTGTTTTGCACTGTTTTCAAGCGTCTGTAATTTTGGCTCTTGAAACCAGATATCACGAATGCAATGTCGCCTCTTCTTTTCATAGCTCTGAAAGTGAAAATAAAAACAACTGCTATACTTTTGGAAGCAAAATTTGCTCCATGCTTGCTTGATCACACTTTAGTTGTTCAAAAGCTTTGCAATTCTTTTATTTTATTTTATATTTCACTATGCAGGAAATGTTTTCACTGACAGCAATGACTTGTTTGCAAGGAGACTAGTTTAGCACCCAAACTCTTACTACAAACTTGTGCAGTTGTAGAATGTGGATGTGCACTGTCTTACGCAACACTTCCCTGAAAAGGCTGCATACAGTGTTCAGTATTAAGGGGGCCTTCACAGAATGCAAATTACCCATGCAATGTTTATTAATAGCATATGATGGTGTTGCAAGATATCAAATCAAATTTAAGTACTTAGATCGCTAACTGTCATATTTTCAAGAACTGAACTTGGACATTGAAATAGCTGTATGAAATTATTTCACTGGCACCATGTTCCAAGTATGGGAACTTTGATTTTTGGGGAATTTTGTAACATTATTTGTTGTACATACCTGGTCAGTCTTGAAGTGGCAGAAGATTATGGTGGTGTTTAATTCATTAGCAGTTTTAGCAGCAAATTGTAGGTGCCAATCTGAATTCTGAAACTGGTTTTGCATACTCTTCCATCAAGACACTCGAGGATTTTAAAATTCTGTGCATGTTCAACTTACAACAGGGAAAACAAGTATGGCCGGATATTGTATATGGTTGCTCATGCAGATGCTCATGAATTTATTGTCAAAATCCACCATTGTAATGGTAATTAAGAACCACAACTGATAATCTCTGGTTATTACTGGTTATGTGTCGATTGCACAAAAGCTACCTCTGAAATCTGAAAAGACACGCTTGCATTTTAGTTAGTAAGTTAGTAACAGGAGACGTGAAAACGTGAGAAACTAACTTGAAGCTTCAGGAGTCTGAGTTAGAAAAAAACTAGTGAGAGACCAGTGTATTTAGTGCAAAATGCCAGAGGTGTGGACTCGAGTCACATGACTTGGACTCGAGTCAGACTCGAGTCATTAATTTTATGACTTTAGACTTGACTTGAAAAAATGTTCTAAGACTTGTGACTTGACTTGGACTTTTACACCAATGACTTGGGACTTGAATTGGACTTGAACCGGTTTACTTGAAAAGACTTGATATTTTACCCCAAATATAAAATTTAACATGCATATTATATAGAGATTGAAAATGTGACGTCATTCACGGGTAGAACCGCAAAGGATTCTGGGAACTCGTGGCAAGCGGTACTAGCGCACGCAGGCTTTCAATTAAAATCAGTTATACAGCGATAAAAAGAAACACAAAAATGTCAAGAAGCCGTTGTATTATTAACTGCAATAGCCGGTCGCATGACAGCCACGGGAAGCCGACGGGTAAAGAGATCGGTTGTTATCGGATTACGTCGTTGAAGAGAAATTGTTCAGCCATGTTTCCGAAGTAACAAAGACGCGACGGATGGCCTGGATTGCAGCCATTCAAAGATCAAATATAACATCCCAGAACACTCCAGCTCACAGGTTAGTCTGCTCCAAGCATTTACACGAAGGTCAGAGTTTTTTAGTAGTTAATACGTAATTTTCTTAACATAATTAGTGATATAGGTTACAAGCAAGTCTGGCGCTGAACAGAAATTGTCGCGCTATGCTCCTTTATTTATTGTGCATAAATAGTGAATTGTCCTGACACAATATTGCGTTTCGCTTCTGTTATTATGGTACATTGACAAAAACATATACTTTTATTCACAGGATAAAACAGTTGTTTTGTATAACTAATTGTCCAGTACGATTACAGCATACAATATTATTGTCACTGCTACATTTCTGTGATGGGTACCAGAAATTATTTCCACTACTAATTAATTACCGTTGAGCTCAAAGGTCCTATTAATAAACGGTTAAGGAATGTGTATTTATGACGACGATTTGTGAGACTGGTAAACTTATGATACGTACGATGGTCTTTCGTTCTACACGGTGCATTTCAAGGTCCTGTACCCATCCGTCGGTAAACTGTACCTGGGCTTGTTGCAGTGACCTGAAGTTACTAAACTTCACGAGTGTATGCACTCACTCCAAGAACCGTATGATTATAAATATGCATATAAATATGCTAAGATGAGATAGCTGACTTCATCTAACTAGCAAATATTTTCCAGGCTACGTTGGTGATACAGTTTTTTTTAATGTGTATGATATTTTTGTCATGCGATTTTAAAGCCGGTCCTACAAGCGCATCCAAGAATAACATGCAGCTTATCTCAGAACTGTCGGTGAAAATTATTCTTGGAGCTAGGTTTAATTGAGCTGCATTTTAAAGAGGTGCAATTTCACAATTTGTGTATATTTTCTAAGTTCACTATTTTGTCATGTGTTGAGAAAAACACAGATTTTAAAATTACATGGTCTAATATTTACATTTAGCATATAACTGCAACATTATTTTTTCGTTTTTTTTTTTTAAAGACTCGAAAGGACTTGAAATTCAAAGTTTCAGACTTGTGACTTGACTCGGACTTTTACACCAGTGACTTGAGACTCGACTCTGACTTGCCTGACATTACTTGAGACTTGACTTGAGACTTGAGGATAAAGACTTGAGACTTACTTGAGACTTGCAAAACAATGACTTGGTCCCACCTCTGCAAAATGCTTTTTTGTTATAATTTCTACTCCTGAGGCGTTCACTGCATGGAAGCACTTATGGTACTATAACAGTATAAGTATCTTGACCAATAGTACTCCAGGATTTCTGAGAATGTTGTTGTTGAGAATATGCTGAGCTTTACTGTTGATAAGCACTGCTGCTTTTGCTACTGTTAGCGGGCATTAGGGAAACGTTCTTTGAATGGGATCTAACATTGTTGGAGTCACGCATTTAGTGAATAAAATCTCATACGGTGTGACAAAGAAACTAAACCGTTTATCAGAGAGAAAGTGGGATTTTTAAGACACATAAGCCGGAGCTTAGCTTAGCTTATAACCAGTTGTTGTTTATCTGGCTCATTGTCAGAGAGAGATGGTATGGTCGCATGTCTAATATAATGACGGTAAGTACCTGCAAAAACATCAGCAATAAATCATCTTGTTTATGCACATTTTTGTGTGAAAGCTTTGACTTCAGTTCAGGAGATGAGGCTTGAGGTGAGGAGAAAGACATTTTATCCACATGTCAATCACACTGTCCCTTCCCTCCACATTTTCGCATTTTATTTACACGAGAAACAAATGCTTGTGTGAAGAAGGCTTTTCTATTCTGCTCAACCAGAGTAGAAAAGCACCATATAGTTCCATTTATCATTACCTTGTCTAAGAGAGCTCACACTGTGTTTAACCTTCAAAGGTTGTTAAAAATGAACAAGCGTATACACTTTATTTTTGTGCACATTTCAATAATTTGCTGCACCCATTTTTCATTTTCCTAGCAAAATATAAAGACATGGCAGATAGCGCAGGACTTTTACACAGAACTGTACATTTTCATACAAACTGCATGTTGATGTTCATTTCCAGTTTGACTGTTTGTGTGTGTGTGGTCTACATTTTTCATGATCCACATTAGAGTGGGGCGCATTCTATGGAGTCAGTGTAGCATTTTTGGGAACTTGTGACAAATTTATAATTCAGTTATTGCTGCTGTTATTTTTGACTTATTTTGCCTGTAACATATATATATATATATTAGGGGTGCAACGATATTCGTATCGATATTGAACCGTTCGATACAGTGCTTTCGGTTCGGTACGCATATGTATCGAACAATACAACATTTGTAATTTATTTTATCAACTTTCCTTCTGACGATGCTGTCTGTGTTGAGCGCTCAGTGAATCTGCGTTCGACTACTCCGCCTAGGCTGCACTGTCGAGCGCAGATCCACTGAGCGCTCAACACAGACAGCATCGTCAGAAGGAAGAGCGCAGGGCACCTCCCCCACCCTCATTCGGATCTGGCGTTTGGAATTATTTTGGTTTTCATGTGACGTATGACCCTGAAGGTAAGCGAGTCATGGACTAAAGTAAAACTGTATGTTGGATGTGCCATGCAATGCTCAATTACATGGGTGGGAACTAGTGTGTTAGCGCAGTTAGCTCGTTAACGTGTTGGCCGTCTAGCCCCATGCACGGGGCGATCGGCGGTAGCTCGTTAACGGAGATTTGCCGTGTTGTGGTGTTAAGGTCATTTCAACGAGATTAACCTGAAAGCACTAGTGGGAACACAACGAATATGACTGCACATTTACGCCGACATCATCCTAGTGCAAAGACAAAAACAACAAGCATGCTACTAACTTTAGCCGAGTCATTTAGACAGCTGTTAGCACATGACTCTCCTTATATGTTTAATATGCTGCTGAGAATATAGCCCAGAAGAAGCGGATAGTATAGCTTTTATTTTGGAAAGAGACATTTCTCTGTAATAAACTCTTTTCCAAAGATGAGTGATTCCTCAATAAGATACAGGGCTCGCAATATCGCTAGCCCGACGTCCTGGGGCTAGCGATTTTTTTCAGTCGGTTTACCAAAATCTATCTCTTCCCTGCCCGTCGGGCTATTGTAGGAAGGAAAAATATATGTCAATGCTTTTGCATTCTTTCAGAAATGTAGCTGGGTAATTATGTCATTGGCATCGGTGAGCCACTGTCAATATGTGACATATTGCGCTTGTTTTTTTGCTTTCCCTTTGCAATCGTGTGAACTGTGTATAGAGAGCGACAGCACTGATCTGTGAGTGATGATAATTTGCGCACCAATTCCTCTGACATAGTCTTATTAATCGTTAGCTTACTATGCAAACATGACAAGTGAAATCTCCCGCAGCAAGCTTAAACATGTGAGAGGTTGATCACGCAGAGAATCGCTGAGCTTATGTGAGTGCGTGTGTAAAAGCAGCAGGATATATATTTGACTACGATGACCTGGATGACTGAGAACCTTCACAGACAGATATATATTTTAGTTCTGCTGAGCCAAATAAGACAGGTCAGGGTGAAGAAGTGACAGCCAAAGAAAAGCTTACCACAAAACGGAGAAGTTATGACAAATCAGACTATAAGGCAAAAAGAAAGTGCAGCTTTATGGTTTCATGGACAAAATAATTTCTGTGGCTGCAATATGACGAGCTAAATAACCAGGGCTGCACATAAGTGGTGCGCATTCGCTGTCAAAATAAAAAACACGCACAAGGGTTAGGGTTAAATTTAAAAACTGTACTTTTGAGTTAAAATATATATTTATAATTTTAATAAATGACAAATTAAAAAGGCATGAACATTTTTTTGTATCGAAAAAATATCGAACCGTGACACCAAAGTATCGAACCGAACCGAACCGTGAATTTTGTGTATCGTTGCACCCCTAATATATATATATATATATATATATATATATATATATATATATATATATCCCAAATCGCTGTAATGAGTACATATTATATTATTTTTGTTGATATTTTTGATAATAGAACATAAATATGTACATCAATAATTTCTTGATGTTTATAATTTCACTTCTTTCAAATGCTTGCTGATGATATTCAGATCTTGCAAAGATCAGGTGTGACACAGTAATAATACACAGAAATTCAAACTGGACTCCACTAGTGTACACTGTGTATTTATGCTTCAGTGATGATAATGGAGAGAGGTTGTGCTAGCTGTGGCCAAGCAGCCAAGTGTCAGGCACAATCTCATCTTTGAGATGTTTTCAGAAAGCAGAACATCACCCATTACACTGCGGTGGTATAAACTCTCTGATCTTTCCCGACTCACACTGCTGCATTACTTGAAACTCGTGCAGTATGTTAGATCCACACAGGAAGCTTTGGTGAGACACTTCAATATTTGAATCATTCAAATTTCCACAAGCTGTTCTGATAGTGTGAAAATATTAACATACATGCGACAAATCATTCGTGAGCACTCGCATGTGCATTGTGTGTCCGTACGACTGCTTGAGGTAACACACAGTCCCCGTTGTCCCGGCTTTAACAGGAGCACACTCGTAGCCGCTGGAAGGTATTATGCACACCATTCCTCACAGTCTCTAAATTCACACAGCATCAACATACGCAAGCCCCACATATCCCAGGCAAAGCTCAAAAATCCTTTAGGAGTCGTTTTTTTTCCACGTTGGAGACCAACCACCAGGCTTTAGCTGAGGTAGCTAAACACTGCCCCCTATTGTCAGGCAATCAAAAGCCTTTCGTTGCCCAATGAGTGATGACGTTGGTTATGGTATTTAATCATTTATCATTGCTTTCCACTGTCTTCATTTTCTTTTTCAGCAACTCATTTTTACCCAAAAAAACCCCAACAACAAACAAACTCACAAATCATTGCTGACATCAAATAGGGGTGATTTGGCATTACTGCAATATCTGCTGCAACCTGATGACAATTAAATCAGTTACTCTCATCACAGCCTAATGATTAGAAACCAGAAGCCACTCAATCAGCAAACTCTTACAGCTGTGTGGACATATTGATAATATAGTCAAATTCTTAAACGTGTTATCTGTGTGACAGATAATTTGTTGGCCTCGTCTTCACATCCTTCACGCCTGTTGCTCGTCACACAGAAACCAATTTTCTTGGCACTACCAGTAAACCTTTCTGGTTTAAGACAACCCGGTCTCTGTGAAGCCAACATTCCAGGAGTCGTGTTTTTTTCATTCTTGTTCAGTCTCATGGCGTGCCAGTGCGGGGGGTAAGGTGGTCCCACAGGGGCCGTGGAAGTGGAACCTGGTGAGAAAAAAAGAATTATCTACAGAGTGCAATGAAATTAAACAGTGTGTCATTGTGCAAAAGTAAATGACACGTGCTTGAAGCGCATGGTGGCGGGAGTGTTTTCCATGTTGAACTCGGCCACTGGGACGCCTCTGACTGCCACCTGAGGAGCAAACATGGCTGCAGGATACACGACGGATGAAGTACCGACCTGCAAAGCGAGATACCCAGGAAACAGAGAGAAAGGTTCTGCTGATTACTACAAACTGGAGTGCTGTCAATTAAGCAGGCTGCAATTACATGCTGTAATAAATGTAACTTTTAAAATTTGAATATCCTGCCAACATCGCCAAAAACAAAGCAGCTTTTTGTGTTGCTGAGGTAGGTTGTGAAGCTCTGCTGTACCTGGAAAGATGCAGTGTGAAATCTCTGGTCCTATAGCACCTCTATAAATTCTCTACCTGTCCTGTGACCCCCCCCCCAAACACACACACACACACACACACACACACAAACAAACACACGTACCACGAGGCAGAGGTCACAGCTGTCCAACACTTTCTCTGCACGGGTGAGGATGTCAGCATCCAGAGTCTCTCCAAACCAAACCACAGCTGGTCTAAGGAGACCGTGACAGCCTGTCTGCTCACACCTGAAATACACACCCACACACAGACACACACACACACTTTGTCAAAACAAATAAATTCATTTGAAAAGAATTGTGTGTTAAAAGAGAGAGTGTGTTTTACCTGGGCAAATTCTGGACTGGGATCTCGGCATCTCGTGTGTCTGGGTCCGGAGCTCTGAGGAGACAGTTAGGTTGCCTTTGAGATGTTAGTTGCCACTACCAAGTGAACCACTTCTAAATGTACCTAATATTTCTCAGACATGGTCAGACACAGGGCTACAGGTGTAACTGTTACCCATTCACTTGAAAAAACTAATTCCAGCAAGTTAAAAAAACAAAACTCTCAACAGACTTTGGAGAAAATTGGAAAATTGGGGCTATAACCTTTATTTCAAAGAAATAATTTTTTTAGGCACAGATAAAGAAATGAAGAGTCTATGCTCAGTTTTCACTTCATATTCTTACTGAATATTGCTAAAGTAGCTTTGTGTGACTCATAATTTGTCTTTGGCGACCTGTCTTTATCCTGTCTTCCTCCCATCACCCCAACTAGTCAGGGCAGATTCCTGCTCCTCACTGAGTCTGGTTCTGCCAGAAGTTTCTTCCAGTTAAAAGGGAGTTATTTCCTTCCCACTGTTGCCAAGTGAGACAACGGTTATTGTACGTTTGGTGACTGTTGTTGTTATTTAAATGGTAAATGGACTGATTCTTATATACCGATTCTACTCTTCTAGACATCCCACAATTATCCATTTACACCCATTCACATAAGCACTTTCTCCTGTGCTTTTAGCGCTTACTAGATAACGTTCACACACATTCACACTCTGATGGATGCATCGGAGAGCAATTTGGGGTTAGTATCTTGCCCAAGGATATTTGACATCATTGAACGACCAACCTTTCAATCAGTAGATGGTCTACTCTACCTCCTGAGCTACAGCCACACCCCCATTTGGCATTATATAAATAAAACTGAACTGAACCTGAGCCTCAGGTACACTGACTTTCAGGTATAGCACTGCCCTCACAGATGTACTGCATTAAAGACTCAAAGACCTACAGTGATTGCACCACTGAGACTGTGGCCATGGAAGTGTAAAATCCACTTTAAATTTGTTTGGTGTTGTGTTTAGTTGTGCCCAGTGCCAACGTGGGACAGTTTCCAATTTCGTTGTACTATTGTACAAGGTATGACTGTGCAATGGTGATAAAGAGTTATCTTATCTTAAATTCTTTTTTTTTTTTTAATCAAAAGCAAAGTTACATTTTGATGATAAGAAAAAGTGACCTGCTCCATGATTAAAATCAATGATCTGATTAGAAGCAGGAGTTCTGTGATCTGTTACACCCCTGCTTCTAATCAGATCATTGATTTTAATCATGGAACAGGTCACTTTTCCTTTCTGGAGGAGTTGCCTCTGAGTTGGCTGCTTACAACGACTAAGAATCAGGATCTTGGAGAGCTGCATGCGAACCTTTCTGAGGCGAGCATAAACTGCTCTTCCCCCTTGTCCGAATAGAAACGTATAAGCAGAGAGACAGACAATCGCAGGACCATAAAGTACGCTTTTACTGATATGTAATTGAAATCCTGGTAAAACTCACCAACCTCATACACTTGTGCCTTCTTCCATGTGAATCTGTTTGACCATTCTTTGTCTATTTTTTAGGATGCATGTGACCCAAGTGATTGCAGGGCTGTGTCGTTGATGTCGTTGGATGAGTGGTTCTAATATGTTGGCTTAAAGCTGGTTGCTTGTTATGAGCGTTTCTGTGAGCATGAAAGCATTCCACAGCCTCTTAATCTTAGTGGGATTTGTTGTTTATTTGATTTAGATTCAAGTTTTCAGATATTAGCTTTTTGGGATTTTTATTTTTTTGCTGTAAAAATACAACTTTTATCCTTGTCAAACTGTGCTCGCATTTCCTTTAGAATCGACTACGGAAAAGTGGACAAATTATGTGTTTTTGCAGCAGGCTGCTAGCAACAAATTGCCCAAAGATACAAATTAAACTTGTTTATGTGTAGACACAACACAGGTTCATCCCTTGAGTTAGCCATTTTTTTATGCTCGAATGATTAAAGGGTCAGTGTTAAGTGGCTGAACAAACAAAACATTCCTCTGAAATTGGTCAAGTACATGAACTGGACTGACAATGACAGAAAGACCTCCAGAAAGCCCAGAGAAGTATTTCTCAAGAGCAGTTTATAAAGTTACAAGAAAGTCTGGCTCCTTGGAAACAAAATGTGAAGAAATAAGGATGGCTCAAGAATTTCTGACAATATTTTTTAAAACAATTTTCATACTTTTGACTAGAAAAA
Source organism: Simochromis diagramma (assembly GCF_900408965.1). NCBI lineage: Eukaryota > Metazoa > Chordata > Actinopteri > Cichliformes > Cichlidae > Simochromis > Simochromis diagramma. The sequence goes on along the minus strand of NW_024387095.1, from coordinate 4,190,186 downwards.
CATCTAAACTCAAAATGATATTTTCAGTTCTTTAGTTGTTGTTTTTTTTCATTGACCATTCGCAGTGCTGTAATAAAGCACACCAGTATGTCTCCACACCTTGAGCAGTAGCAATAGGAAAGAAAATTAAATTAATCTGAATCGCTAACAGCACAGTCAGTACAGATACGTTTCAACATGACATGATCGGTTCTGCTATTCATTCTGAATTTCAGCGCGTGACTTCATCCACTCTGCAGCTGAGACTGAATTCACCACAGGAATATTTGTCAGCTATCAACATCGTCCATTTTAAATGTCAGGTAAGTGGCACGGCGGCTTCTAAAGTGACATTTGGTTTGTGTCACATATTTTCCTTTTTCACCGTGTCATCAGGCGTTATTTAGCTCACTGACATTTGACTGACTGAAACAGCCCGCTTTCTCTGGCATTTGGGGCGCAAATGACTGCGATCGATATCTCTTATAACACATTTTCACACTGTTGGGAAAACACAGTCCAATATACCAAACCGCACCGGATGACGCTCTTACCCTTTGCCCTCGAGGGCAGCGCAAATAGGGCTCTTGTAGTTGGCTGCTTCATGGCCACAGGTCATGCAACGTGTTTTAAAAAGACTTCCTGTATTTCCACAAAAAAAAAAAAAAAAATGAACCAACAATTATCATACAGAAAAGTTTGTTTGCCCGCATCAGACATCTTTGCTCACCGTGGATCTCCAGGATGTTTTTGGATCCAGCTCGGTGGTGGAGCTCGTCGATGTTCTGCGTGATGACGGTGACCTTGCGCCCTTGTTTGCTCAGACGCTCCTCACACTCAGCGATAGCCAGGTGAGCGGGATTGGGATCTTTTGTGAGCATGACCTCACGCCGGTAGTGGTAGAACTCCCAAACACGTGAGGGATTTCTGGCAAAGGCCTCAGGCGAGGCCAGTTCCTAACAGTTTTGAATTGTGCAATTAGATTTTTATCATGACCTATGATTCTCTCTGAAATATTTTTAAAAACTCAAAACAAAGCACGAGAGCTGGTTGTACTGGACCAACAGCTGTAGGTGCATACCTGTGCTTCCCATTTTCTCCAGTAGCCTCCCGCTCCTCTGAAAGTAGGAACTCCGCTCTCCGCACTCACCCCTGCTCCAGTGATGATTGCAATATTCTTGGCTTTGGAGAAAATCTCCCTGAATGCTGCCAGATCTGCACATAAACACAGCGAGGCCGTGAAATGCTACGACAGTTGTTGCTAACAGATTTGTGGCAGAGACTGTAAATAATCAATTTTACCTGAGCTTGGTCTAGCCATGGCTTGTCTGCCCCCAGGTTTTCTCAAGTGGGCAAATAAAACAGCTCTGCAGGTAAACTGGCGCACAATCATCAGGTTATTGCAACTGGGGAAGAAAGACAAGACCCTGTCACTATTTATAGCTGACTCTATGGCTTTATATCTGATACTCCTTCAACTAGCAAGCCAAAGTTTAACAAATTGAGTTTGTTAAAACAAACATATGAAAGTTTTGTCTCGCGCAGCAGACGCTATTTTGTGCTCCAGTCTAATGGATTTATTGATCAATCCTGAAATGCCTTTGAAACAAAGGTACTGTTAAAGTGACGCTTTATCTGGGTCAGTCCATAGAAACTATTGACTGTCTTGATTAAAATTGTACTATTTATCATCAAAGACAAACACAGAAATTTGTATTTCATAGCATACATGTGTCAAGTCTTACAAAGCTCATACCCATACTCTTAGCTATCAACACATTTGTTCTGTTCACTGTAATCACTCGATCTACCACACAACCACAGTAACCGTATAATTAAAAAACATTTTCCCTGTGTTATTTGACCATCACACTAAACAGAGTAGATTACAGAAGGAATATTTAGCAAAAAAGAAAAATGCTGTAAGGCAAAGTGTAAACTCACCACCATCTGTGTACTTTTTCCTCATACCACACTATTTACTCTTAGTGATGTCACTTCAAGAAACATGCGCAGTATTTTTGGTGCAGACGTGCTGTTACCATGGAAGTAATTATGGCCAAATATAAATGATGTTACGTTAACAGGAACATTTTCCTTTATGGACACTATCACTGCATTTTAAGGTAGAATTATCTGTGCTACTAAAAAAAAGTGTGACATTGACATAGGATATGAGCGCTAAGAAATGATATCCGAAAATCCACATATTTAGAAGAAACCATGTATTTAATGTTATTTTACCTATAATAATAAACTAAGAAATTTACTTGTTTTTAGTCACTGGAAACTGTATAAAATACACATGCATTATGAATATGTTTATACTGCCCATGCAAACTAAAAAGTTTGTCGTCTGTGGTGTTATACTGTCTCGTTTTTATTGGTTGAGCATTAGTTGTATCTGAACCATTTTTCACTGCTGTCACTTTTGTTAGCTGAAAGGTCATTGTAGCTTTGCTTAAGTCAAAGGTCATATTTATCACAACACAAACATGCACCTCCTGCTTCCTTAACACTGCTCATTATTCACAATACTACTTACTTAGGTTGCGAAACAAATGATACGGTATTGTTTATCCTAACTAACCGATCAAGGTGTGTACTCGAGCACAGACTGATAGCTGACCATGTATGCTAGGTGGCTAAGCTAACGACATAGAAGCTAGCGCTGGTAACCAAGGAAACAACAGCTAGCATAACATTAGCTTGTGAGGCCAGCATAGCATGTCTTTGTCTGTGTTCATCGATGAACTGGGTTTGTCTGTCAGACACACGGTTTCGCAACACTAACTACCTGGCAGACCGGAGCTTGGACAATTAGCTGGGGCTTTAAGGAAGTGGGAAGGCGTCTTTTCCTCTACTTCGGCTCAGCAACTGCACTGGATTGGCTTCGCTGTGAGGACATGAACCTGTCAGGGAACTCAGCGAGGTTAACAGCAACCCATTTAATCCACTTGTCCAGCAGAGGGAGCATTTGTACTACACTTGTTTTTTGCACTGAATGAGTGTTCACACACTGGACAAAGGTATTCAGCTACACTGCCTAATCATTTAATAAAGTTATATGATTATTTCTAGAGTAGTCTCCGGCCCCTTATTTGCAGTGAGGGAAATCTCTTGTCTAACCAAGACATTTTGTATAATTCCATGCTTCCTATTTTGCAGGGATAAAGCTGACTGTGCCCCAGTGCACAAAGCAAGGTGCATAAAGGATGGGTTTAATGTGGTGGAAGTTGACTGGCCCGCACAGAATCTCAGCTTCAACACCATCAAACACCTTTGGGATGACCTGGAACGGCCCCTGGGAGCCAGCCTCAGAGTTTCATCTCACAAATGTTTTTCTGGATAAATGGGCAAAAATTCCCACAGACACATTCCAAAATCCTGTAGAAAGCCTTCCAAGAAAAGGGAAAACTGTTATACATGTTACTGGCTAACTCCATATTAATGCATTCATGCACTTACAATGAGATGTGATGAAATCTAAACACAAAAGTGTAATGTGTACCAATTTGAACAAATATTTTTGTTTGTTTGTTTGTATTTAGCTTCAAGAGATGTTTTACTGTGGGTAGAAAATGTAACCTCTGGTGCTGTACTTCAGTTTATAATCTCCACATGATCAAACATTTGATTCTGTTCAGACCTCTGGCATCAAGAAGGAATTTGAACCTAGAGAACTGATGCTCTCTGGATGTTTTTTCTTTTTTAAACTGTTTTGTGTAAACACTAGAGATGTTTATGCAGGAAAATCCCAGCAGACCTGCAGTTTTTGAAACGAACAGACCTGCCTGGTGCCAACAATCATGCTGTGTTCAAAGTCAATTCAATCACATTTCTTCCCTATTCTGAACTGTAACAAGTCATCTTGACCCTGTCTATATGTCTAAATGCATTTAGTTAGTGCCATGTGATTGGCTAAAGAGATATTTGCATTAACAAGCAACTGAACAGGTGAATCTAACAAAGTGGCTGGTGAGTGTGTCCCTCAAAAACTGTGTAGCATGTATAAGTACCACATACTGTAGGCCCTGTCAACTGTTATCCACACATCAGTATGGCCCTAAAAAAGAGTGGACTAAGTTGCACTCAGTTTGTGCTTTAAAAGAACTACATTTAAACACCTTATTGTTGGTATAGTGATTGTGAACTCAGTGAATCTGTTTACAGTCATCTCCACTAGAGGTCACCAATGAATTAGTAGAATTATAAGAATATTAAGCAGAATACCAAAGCAGTGATATACAATAATAGTTAACATTATGAATCCTGTGTGATTATGGATGGATGGATGGATGGAACTGCAGTGTTATAGCAGTCAATTAATATCATTCATAACACAAATAAAAAGAGGCAAAGCAGATCAGTTAAATCCCTTCTGCTGAAGTCTCTCTCCATTGTACTACTACTGTATTTTGTAGAGTTAAAAGACCGGTTTATTGGATAATGATATATTTGTCATATACAGTCCATGCATCCCATAATCCAAGCTGATGTAAAGATTTTATTTATTTTGTTTTTGCTTTTAATGCAAATGCAGCACATTTACTTTTTTTTTTAACAAACGTGTTCATATGTTTAAAAAAGCCAGCTCTGTAAGTCATTTTCTTTACGTAATGATCTATTTGAAATTTGACTGCTTTAGCCTATAAAACATAGCAGCCATTATTTAATATTTCATTATTTAGAACTGCAAAAATATATTTCTTTTATTTATCAATTGGGTAGCATTTATTTACCAGGGCAACTGATCTATGAATCAAGAATTTATCAAGTGTAGTTAAATCTGGTTCCCAAACTATATATTAGCATCTTCAAATGTCTTGTTTTGCCCAAACTTGATTCATTTACAGTTTACAAAAAGCAAAAAAATATACAAACAGCATTTTTTTTTAATTAAAGTGCCTTATTAATATCCTTTTTAAAATTTAGATCAATTATGTTGAATTATTCTTTATGTATTTATTTATAATTATTTATTATTTTCAATTTCTGTATTTTATTAAAAATGGGGTATATGTACATGTATTGCAAATTCTATTTGAAAAACTGAAACCAGGTGGTTTTGTTTTTCTACATCATTGACAATTATTTTTCTATTAAAATTGGTCATTCGAAAAAGCCTGGCTTCGTCAGCATGACAGCAGCCTGTTCAACTTGTCAAACGTGCATAAGGTCTGCTGTATGCTTCTTTCCATCCACCTGCCCAGGGTACACCTTGGACAAGTCACCAGTCTCTCGTAGGTCCAACACGTGAAGATAGATAGTACTCATGCTCACATTCACATCTACTGCCATTTAGAATGACCATACTGGCCAATATAAAAGTAATTCAGGAAGGCCATTTTCATATTATATTACTGGGCCAGCACTGCCTTGTAATAAGGCTCTACCATAAAGAGTGGTTCCATAACTGGTCATAGCAGTATCCAAACATTTCTCAGCACTTTATAATTGATGACACATCAATGAGACACACACGAGGATCGTAACAATGGATTTTTCTATTATGGGAATGTCATTTGCAATCTGTGACCAACGTTTTTGTTGTTGAATTTCTCGTCTTTTATTGTAAGGGTCGATAACTCCAGACAACATGTGACCGTTAAAATTATGTGTTTGAGGACAGTGCAGTCTATTGCTTTTCATTGGCCAAGGTGGAGTCGGAACTTGAGCAGGTGGCGCTCACTTACTGGAACAGTAGCTCATCAAGGATCCAATCTTTCTCTCCCTCTGTCTCTCCCCCTCCTCCCCTCCAGCACCGTTACAATAGCCCCCCCTCCTACACCGCCTGCCCGCGCGGGTGCACGAGTGGCTGCTGCGGCGCCGAATCTCTCGCAGTCGCGCCGGTCGCCAGTGGACGCTGCCCGGCTGGCGGAACATGGCGGCGGCCCCGGAAGAGGAGGTAGACCGCAGACCGATCCGGAGGGTCCGCTCCAAGAGCGACACGCCTTACATCAACGAGGCGAGGATCTCTCTGCACCTGGAGACAGGTAGGGCTGCTCGCCAGAGCCGCAGATCCTCTACGCTTCGTGTCCGGGTGTATTAGCTGCTCCCACGGGGGAGGGATAGTGTAGTGTAGTGAATCTGTTCTCACTGTGAGAGAAACTGCTTCATCGCCCAGTGACAGTTCCCACGCTGCAGCAGCATGACTTTGGGCTTTCATTGTGCAGCCTTCGCGGCACCCACAGTGCTCGGCTTTCACACTGGGTGGCCGGTAACCACACTGTGACTCATGCACCGGGAAATGGGGAGAATTCCCCACCTAAGCATGGGCGATGTACTGTATAGCAGGAGATAACAATTAGCCCTGTAGAAGGATTGATCGCCGCCTCTCCTGCCGGACTCCGCCTCGATTGTCCGCTGCGGTGAGCTGCTGTGCGAACTTGGGCTGCTCGCTTAAAATGCTATTGTTGTTCACGCTTCTGGTGAAGGGTGAAGGAATGGATAGTCCGCCGTGCTGTGCTAAGCGCGGATGCTCAAGCTCAGTTTGTCTGGAGAGAAAACGGGCGAGATAAGTTGTTTCCCTTGTTGCCATGGTCACGATGATAACGCCGCAACGAAAGCTTGATTAGCAGCATGTCGATGCGAGTATACGGGCAGATATGCGCTCCTTCTCTCGACACTTTCTGCCTTGTGCTCCCCCATGAGAGAGGCTGCTTTAATGACACATCAGTGCGGAGCTGTCCACTGCCCCTCGGTGCTGAAATGCCACCAATGCCAAATGCAAGGAATGTGCAGGTCTCCACTGATGTTAACCCACATAACATTTATAATCGGTCGTTTTTTTTAAGTATCTCTCTCTATATACATACAATGGGATATTGCATGCGGATTGCCTGTGGTCGACCCTCCCCCAGAATTTGCCGATGTGACAAATCCCAGTCACATGGTGTGCCTGGTATAGCCTGGTAGACTAGGCTCTAGATTCAACCCTATATTTTCCATTTTGGAGGAAAGAACTGTGGAAAATTACCCTCCTGCCCAGTTGTTGTTCTGCTTTGCCTGAATGATCTTATCAAACATGGAGCTCTTAGTAGGAAGCACAGCTTTCATCCAAAGGTGTACAGTAACATCTGGTTTTTGCCTGCAGCACATGTGAGAAATGTATGCGAAGAAGCCAGACTTACATAATAAATCTTAATGAGATCAGGAATTACTCAAAAACTCGCCCTGTAATGTGCCCCCTTTTAGCCTGCTTAGACCTTTATGACTCATGCTGTTCAGACCCACCTACTCATAATCTCTCACAGCTGCCCTCTCTCTGCCCTCAACCATCTTCCTCTCCATTTTGTTTCCTATTAAAAGCAGCACCTCCTCTGAGCCAGATTAACTGACTCTCCAACTTTATAAATAACACTATTTTTCTGTTTTAAATATATCCTGGAGCCTTCTATTGGGCCATGGCTTGAATGTGAAGGAGGAGGGGGGCTGCCATGTCTTGCTAACAGTGCTGCTCCTGGCTGTTAGCTGAAAACAGAGTTGGGCAGGCTGCAGCTGCATGAGACTGGCGTGGCATCATCAAGAATCCAGCGGGCACTGCCAGCTATGTCGGGAGAGCACAATTTTTCTTCACCCGTTCTGCTGGAAAATTCCATATGCTCTTCCCCCTTTTCATTGTCTCTTCCCCATTACTTTGGTTTAATCTCATTTTCTTTTCCTGTCACCACTGAAACCATCTGCCCACTTACTCATTTGATTCCCCCCAATTTTACTTCATGTTTTTGTGTTTAGGCTGCTGTGTGTTTTGCATAAATCTAACCCACTCATTTTCTTTGATGTGTGCCACCATGCACGTGTGACAAATATTCAAGCCAACTTCAGAGTACACACACACGTCTGTGTGTGTGTGTGTGTGTGTGTGTGTGTGTGTGTGTGTGTGTGTGTGTGTGTGTGTGTGTGTGTGTGTGTGTGTGTGTGTATGTTTGCTTTCACGTGCATGCCTGTCTGGTCCACATGCATGTGTGGGAGGCTGTGCTATGTGAGTACCGGGATTAGTAAACAAGAGGTTATCACAGTGGCTGCTGCCAGACAGCTTGCTGTTGTTCTCTGTAGCCTGACCCTCTTCAGCCACATCCATTAAACATCCAGGTTGAGATGCTCATCACTGCAAAAACCATTAATGAGGTCCTGTCCCTTGTAGTACCTAAGGGCATTGTTGATATGGTTTTGTTTGAATCAAAGGCGGTTTTGGGAGAGTATTTTGACCACTTTAAACCACAAAACATGTATTCTGAAGTCTTCCTGAACTTTCTACATCAGTAGCTTTAAAGTTAGAAACAAACAGTTATATGTCATATGAGTGGCATTTTCCACTGACACGGTGTGTTTAGTTTTTCTTTTGCACCACAAAAACTGCCTGACCTTTTACTGCGTGAAGCTGCTTAAATAGGCTGGTTCTCAAAAGACACCAAGACAGAAGTGGCTCGGCATCAGCACCCATGTCTATGGGAAAAGAGATGCCCTTTATCTTTACAGAACAGAGGACAATACATTATGAGAGTAAGTTAGGTATGCTATGAATAGCACAAAATGGAGAAGCTGGGTTCAAGGGGCATTGCAAAGAAGCTTTCAGAAAACAGTGATTATTGGTTTCCACTGTTTCTTGCATCTATTCATACATGCAGGTTGATGGCATTTATAGTGACTTGTTGTGAGTAATCTGATTACTCAGTTACCTCTGTTTTATACATTTAGAGAAAGCATTATCTTCCCTTATTCTGTGCATATTTTCTTAGAATATATGCATTCCATTTTGGTTCATATGTGATAATTTCATTGCACTGATGTATCACTTTAAGGGCTCACGAGTTATAATCTTCACAGCTGTTGTTCCAAACCTTTATACCATTTTTCTGCTCAAACTAAGCTGTGTTTTGTTTCGGTGCTTCCTAACCCTGATCATATTATTTGTGCCCAAGCCTAATCAAACTTCACCACAGCAGGTCATAACACATTCATATGAATATGAATTTTCTGACGCAGGTGCTTGAAAAGCATTTTTACAATCTAATGACAAACGGTGTGATTCTGCAAATACTGAAGCTGTGCTAGACTGGAAAACACTTGGAGGTAGTGACAAATCATCTGTTTAGTTGCTTTCTCGGGTAGGGTAACGAAAGCTGTATCAATCTTTGTGGACATAAGAAATCATGGAACTCCAAACCAATTTGGCAGGCAAACAGCTGTGATGAATTATCGCCTTTGGATGTTGTAATGGCTAATGTGTTGGCAAACATTTGTCTTCTTACACTAGCAACCTAAGCACCGAATGGAGCTGTGTTTGTGTCTGCCTGATGAATTTCAATCAAATATTCTCCTTTCTTCTTCTTACACATCTTAAACCGCTAATTGTTTCAATGTCTTTACCAGCTTTAAAGTCGTAATACTAGTCATTCGTAATAAATGAGGTAACCATGGACTGATCTGATCAATTTCAAATTTTAGTTTTTCTTGTGGTTTCCGTTGCCTCGGGCCAGTCGAGATTCTGTTCAGCATCACCTTTCTTCAGCAATTGAAATCCAGGTCAACTCAGTGAGAGCTTAGTATTTCTCACAAAGACCAAGACCAGAGCATTACCATACTGTCTTTCAAGCAGAGGGATGGAGTTCTAATACAGATCCGAATGAACGGCTGAGACAGAGAGGGCTTAAATGCGAGGGGGTGCAGGAGCAGGAAGGATCTGACAAGAGGACAGGCTAGGAGGATGAAGCCTTTCTATTATGGCACCATAAAGACTGGCACGGTGAGAAAGAACCAGAGTTGGCTGTTGTCCATTGAATATAGTAAGAACAGTGCACAAATAAACCACCTCCCCTCTATCTGAGTAATACCCTTTTGTTGCTCTTATTCTCTCTGCTTCTGTCTCACACACATACATAAACGCTGCTATCTGCATACATTAAAGAGGCCTTGAGAAGCAGACTGCTGAACCTACCTGGGTAGAATACAAAAGCACAGGGAGGAAGTGGAAGAGCTTTAAATGCAGAGGAGTGCTTCCACCGCCTTGCTGCCTTCCACCCAGTGCACAAAACCTTTCACTCTTCCTCTGCCGGCACGTGGTTCGGTCCATTCACCTCAGACAAGCTGGTTATTGTGCCGGGAGCGAAATCTTGAGCCAAAGAAGGCGACGGACACAGATCTAAGTTGTTACTCATGATTCGAGCCCAACATATAGAACTTTTTATTTCGAAATTGATACTCATATCTGTATTTGGTGATTTAAAAAAGTCCAGTACATGAGCCAATTTTTTTTTTTTCTTTCAGACACACAAAACAAACAGATTTCCCTCACATTTATATGTGTAGTTATTTGATTAAAAATGCAGCTGTAGCTTGGGATCCAGCAGCTTACAGGACTATAGAAAGAAAGTTAATGATTGATTGTGGAGTACACTGGCATATAAACACTTCACCTGAGCGATGCATAAAGGCAAAATAAAAGGAAAGGTTGCTGGTGCTAGCATTGATAGCATTAGCTACACTTGTTTTGCACAGTGCAAATACCTATACATTTCATCAACAACCTTTCAGCAAATGTATGATTTGATAATGGAAGTTTGGCATAAAAAGCTTTAAATGTATCTTTAGGCCCCATTCACAAAGGCCTAGAGACCAGTCAGCAACCATCTGGCAACCACTAATCATGTGAGGGGAAAAAAAAAAAACGCAGTTGGCAAGTTGTTGAAGGAGGTTGCTTGCTGTCACTAGGTGAAATTAGCTGCAAAGCGGTATATGGTTTTGCACCAAAAAGTGTCTTGTGATTATTAGATTGTCACAGTTTTCCGCACCACGGAAGGCACTGACTTGACTGCAAACACTAACTATTCTCTCAGTGGTAGGGAAACTGTGAAAAGTGTGACTCAAACAAGAAATAGAGACCATTTGTCTTTAAGGTAAAAACTCTTTCATTTGAAACGTGTTGGTTGCAGTGCTGAGGCAAGGTGTTTTCCATTATAATTACATGCAACCACAACAATCTGCTAGTGACCAAAGCAATCACAAGCAAGTGTGATTGATTTCAAATTTCAAATTGATCCAGTTTGTATAAGAAACAACTTTCAGAGTGTAAAAAAACACTGTCTGTACACCAGCTGGTTTCTGGGCCTGTGTCACTGAGACATTTAACACACATGCAAGAGTTGTGCATTCAAAGCTTAATCTTGCCCATTAGCATCTGTGGCTACAGACAGTGTTTTTTACACTCTGAAAGTTGTTTCTTATACAAATTATAGCAGTCTTATTGCTGACGGCACTCATAGCACGCTCATAAAAATAGTTGAATTTTTAGGCAGGACTCACATATGTTGCTTCAGTGAAGATGGTTATGCCTGCAGTTTGGAGGGTATCTTATGCTAGCATAATCATCATATAAACAACATTCCCAGGGCAAGCTAACAGGGCTTTAGTTAGCAGTTAGCATGAACCAAGCTAGCTGCCTTTTATTAACCTCATTAATGTACAAAAGAGTGATAACTAGCCTCAGTGCTCCACTTGCCCTTCATTTCATTGCCAGACTGGAAAGTAGAGATAGCTCGATCGATCCAACTATCAACAGTTTTGATACCAGTGCTGATATTGGTATTGTATACTAGACACTAGCATGATTGGATCAATGCTTTGATTCAGTTCAGTATGTAGCCCACTGAATTGTGTTAAATTAATTCGTTTTTTTGAAAATTAAAAAAAATGTCCTAACATGCACTATGAAAATGTTTGAACCTTGTTGGGTTGACTGTCGGGTCTATTTTATTTATAGCCTATAGCACATTTAAACAACAGAAGATGACCCAGAGTCTTTAGAGACAGGCACATTTAGATTGCACAATCTTCCAAAAAAAACCCAGTTTCAAAATACATGAAAAGGTGTTTTGTTGTGTCAACTAATTATTGTGGAAAGTAAAAAAACAGTGTTTTGGTGATCATTAAAATGAATTTGCAAATTGATGATGATTCATCTCATAAGTCATGACACACTGTTCGCCCCTACCTAAGCTGCCTTTATAAGTTGAACGTATCAGCATCAATATTGCTACTAGCAATACTGGCCCTGTATTTACTTAGTATTGGATCATGCCAAATATTTACGGTATTGCACAGCTCTGCTGGACAAGTAGCCACCACCCTAATCAGGTAATTTCTGTAATGTGATTTCATTGGCTGACGCCTGGCAGAGGTGAAAGTCATGAAGCCAGAAGTACCACTGCACACATCAGACTGAGCTCGATGTTGACCCTGAGTGTGTTCTCATTTTGCCATGTTGGATTTGTGTGTGTGTGTGTGTGTGTGTGTCTCTCCTGTTTATTGGCCTGGCATATTAGTTGGCATTGGAGAATATTTATAGGTAAATGTATCTTTCTTTTTTAATTTTCTGGGAGGAGGCAATGTTTTTTTGTTTTACTTAATTGAAAACAGCAAGGAAAAAAAATTTAAATGGGTAAAAAGCATTCACAGAGTTGTATCTCTGGTGCAACTCGCTGTGTTTCATAAAAAAGTATAGTACAAAAAAAATAAAAAAAATTCCAATAGCAGTTTAGATTGTCACGAATTTTTTTTAGTTTAAAAAAAGCTTCCTTTCTGCCCAGCTTTAGTTTATAGTATGAATTCCAGATGTAGCTTACTTTTTGATGATTGTTGTTGTGGACGATGCTTTCTGACAACCCATACATGCCTTGTCTGAACTTGTTTCATTCATCACCCACGTGTCAGTGACGGTGCCAGTGATACCCGTTGCATTGTACCAAAAGAGGAGCTGACATGAAGCAGAAGTAGCTCAAAATATCGTGTAATGTGGCTGCGTTGTGAGCTTATAAAGTAAAGCGTGTACAAAAATGTTTCTCACACTGTTTATATTCTGCAGATGAACCACGGATCACGACAGTTTGTGGGTTACTGCAACCAGTGACATTAAGTGTGGCCTGCAGATTATAATGTGGTGGATGTGGCTTTAATTATAGCCGAGTGCCTTTAGCCTGAGACAGAAATCAGTGCAGCATTTTCAGGCTTTATTTTATTTTCATTATGAAGATATTGTTTGGAAATTGAGTCATAGGGATAAACCCTTGAAGCAGCGTCATTTTACAGGATTTTAAACAACAAAATGACTGGTAGTTTGTGTGTTTCGTTGGAATAAACTGCCTTAAACCTACATTCTTCCCAGCAGCCAAAGAGGGGGTTGAAGAATACACAGGATTGTTAAGAAGTCTGTGGAAAACAGTCCTTCATCTTCCTTGTCTGTGACATCAGAAAACACTTTCATGATGATTTTATGGTCTCAGATATTAGTTTTACGTCTTACTGAATACAACATGATGTTAATTTTGTAAATTTTGCTTCCCATTAGAGGAAAAAAAAAGTCTGTCTCGCTGTGTGATCGATGAGCCGGTAGTTATATCAAAATGTCATTTTCGGGAATAAGTTAACATGTTGTCTTCAAAAGTGGTCCAAGGAAGCAACAGTGATGAACCAGCAACAGGGTGATGGGCAACCGAGGCTTACTGATGCAGGCGGGGAGTGAAGGCTGGCCTGTGTGGTCTGATTCAACAGTCGAGCTGCTGTAGCTCAGTTTAAAAAAAAAAAAAAAAAAAAAAACAACCCAACGTAATGGTTCTGACAGAAAGCAAACAGTGCATCACAGTGCATTTACTTTCTTTACTTAAATTTTGTAATATCCTCTTCCATTTCTTGTAAATGACTGTGACATGTTGTGAATTCATTACTGTGAATTCAGTAATGCCTCAGTGGTTGTCTACCCCGCCTTGTTGTACAGACTGCCTGTGGCTTTCTCTTTGATATTTTTGCCCCCCCGTGGTAGTTTTAAGTGCGGCTCTTTGTGGTTCATCCCTGGGCACTTTAAGGAAAATACACAACCAAATCGCAAAAGGAAACCAGAGCCTCAAGTAGGTGTTTTTTTTCCCCCTGCAAGTATGTTGTCTGTATGGGTGAAGGCCACCTATTAAAACAGATGAGCAGCATACAGGAAGAGAGAGGGGTGACTCATATCCCTGTGATATGCCAAGCCACACATTTACACATTTACAGTGATGTACACACACACACACACACACACACACACAAACAACAGCACACACACTCCTCTTTGGGCTCTGCTGTTCTGTCACTTTGTATTAATACACACAGTGAGTCCAGTCAAAGGGAAGAGGAAGAGAAGGGGTGTGTGTGGAGGCTTTTGAACAGTCAATGGCATCGAGAAAGAAAATGATTAAAAAAAAAGTGTAAGAAGATGGAAAATCCATTGAACTTTGTGTTGCCTTTGTACAGGCAGACTTCCTTTGTCCTTCCTCATCATATCGCATGTTATTTAGCACCGTTCCCATCGTTTGGTGCTGTGCTAATGCCAGCACATTTCTAGACAGATGGAGAAAGAAAAACCAGCAGAGACCAAATCAGTAGCTTGTGTTGTCACAAGAAAGCCTTTAACTTTTGGAGTTTCCAAATTTAAACCTTGAGTGAAGGGACAAGGTTATAAGAGATCAGATTCTACCTTGTGAGCCAAAATGACAAATTTTTCTTTGTTAAAAAAAAAAAACCGAACTAATTAAAATTAACAAAGTCACACATCTTCTCCATTCTACCCCATTCTCTTGCCTTCATCAACGTTATATGAAAGGTTGTTTGCAGTTTCTTTACATGTATATTCCATCTATTAACCAAGTGTTTTTACACTGATATACATAAAAAGGGGTGCAAGCAAAAAATCTCTTAGCTTTTAGAAGGCTGAGTCCGATGGTTACATGTGGCAGTTTCCTGCAGCCTGGAAAAAATGTTTTAAACTGTAGACTGTATATAAAGGATGGTTGTAGCCAGTTTGTGTTTGTGACGGTGTGTGTTTTTCTCTTCGATTGCATTGATGTTGGTTTTAGATCACTGCCAGGTCTTTAGAGCCAGAAGTTTCCATATTTGGGAGCAGTGCTAAGTTATCAGTTAATGTTAGAAAACTTGGTAAATGATATCACACAGGCACACATAAATATTAATTAGTGCTAAGTGACAGATGATAGATAGAAGAAGGGGCAGCCTGTATCACAAAGCAAGCCATAATATTAGTTATCATTTAAATTAGTTTAAATGCTTCAAATGGCTCAAACGATACCAACAAGGTTGAGTGGTCCAGTTCAGAGAACTGAATTAGTGCAGGTGATGACAGCTAAATATAGTTCCCTTTGTTGAACTTTAAAGATTTTCACTCCTAACTTGAAGCCTTGGCAAACTGAACTACTTATTTAGTGCTATGAAGTGAAAATCAGTTCTATAGACCAAAGCAGAAGTAATAAAATAACACAAAAATAATGTACAAATACAACAAAAAATATCAATCGAATCAAGTTATTTAAAAAAAGAAAGAAAGAAAGGTGTTCCCTGTAATTACTCCTCAGTCACACTAGAGTAAAAAATGACCAGCAGCCTCCTTGCATTTATGACAATCTGGCAGTTGCCCATTCGTAGCAGTGAATCTTTTCAAATTCTGCAGCTATTTGCAAGCAATCGCAGTGACCACCTGGATGAATTCAGATTGCAAGGTGTTTGCACAGGTCACCTGGCGGGGAGACAACCTGCCTCTAACTCACACTTAGAGTTACTTTCAGACAGATTGGTAAAGGTTTGCAAATAATTGTCGTCTCATTTATAAATGCAGCCAGATTGCTAACATGTCGCAATCATCTGATCTGCAATGATGAGAACAACTCATCTGTAGGGAACTGGTTGTCTACCAGAACCGGTTCCCAGTAGTTCAATTCCTTGGAATTGTTAGTCTGACTGCTTATCCATTCCGCTTATCAGTTCCCTTTGCACTTGCACCACAATCTGCTGATTTTAGTTTGTGTGCCGGAAGAGGAAAATAGTGGCGCAGTCTACAGTGTGGATATGGATATTACTTTTATTTCTATTACACAAAAGGACAAAAGCACTGTGGTGAAGTGTGTACTGCATCCCGAACAGAAACAACTGCAATGTGCTGCTAAGAGTACATTGGCTCTTTGCAAGCATAAGCACAAAGAGCATGCTAACGTAAAGCTAGCCAAGGACCCACAGTAATGTTAGAACAGAGTGCATGCTGACCCCGGCCCAGCAGCCAGACCCTGAACTTCAATAGGTAACAAACCTACTGAAAAGCATTCAGGCTGCAGCCTCTGTTTATATGTATTCGTGTTTCTAAAGTAGAATCACTGTGGCGATCACTTTAGAGTCTCCGTGGGCTGGTTTTCATTTTTGCTTTGTGTATATGTGTGTGTCCTCGTCATCATAACAACAGAATTTGTGTTGGTGTGTGGGGCTGTGGCCTCATGTTTATATTGTTAACTGATAATTATGAGACAATGTGTTTCAGGTCATTTTACAGAGAAACAAGACAGTAACATAATCAGCTGTGTGACAAATTACTTCTGCTTCATCTAAGCGAGTGAACAAGGAAGGCACTGCATTATTTTAAAGAAGAGTAGCAAGTAAAGTGTAATGCATTACTTTTTTTGAGCAAGGACCCCAAAACTGATCACAACAAACACGGGGAATACCTCCAACATGCACAAACATTTGACCACACAGCATGCACTTCATTTCCATGAATGTAATGTCTTTGATATGCTGCTCAGTGATGGTGGTGACTCTCAAAGCAGAGCCAATGAGAACCCAATGACAATTGATAAGAAAATCAATAATGAATCAACCTGATAAGTGATAATGGAATCAGAATCACGAATACTCTTCAAGTTCTATCCTTGCTCTTGTGGGATGTGTCTCTTTGCAATCAGGGACTCGACTCATCTGACTGACAACTGGTTACATTCATTTATAAAAGATTGCCAAGCTGTCATTTAGCAGTTAAGTTGTCATTTAGCAGCAACTACTCACTATTTCAGAAGAAGTTTCTGAAACTATCTTCATTTCTGTGTCTGTACATGGACTGGATCTATTGATCACAGACTGATAGCAACCCAATAGCAGACTGACTTCATCTTATTGCTGTTTTATGACAATATGACAATTGTTGCACAAAAGTCACTTTGAAGATGGCAGCCGGCTGTGACTGGTCACATTGACATCTCTAACCACTGTTTTCCCCAGTGTGACAGACAGCATTAGATAGTCTAAGGAGCTTGGAAAGAAAAGCGTCTGGACTTTGCTTTTCTTTCCAAGCTCCATAGACTACGATGACCTGGATGACTGAGAACCTTTACAGACAGACAGCATTAGATACCACTTGATTTTCATAATTTTGGGCAATATATACCTTATAATCAACCTGAATATGAACTTGACAGTGTCAAATCTAAATCTCAGATCATTCAATTGGAGTTTTTTTTTTGTATTGAAGCTGATTAGGGTATCTGCAGAACCTAGAAATTTGTAGAAACACTGAACTGTTTATCATTTATTCACTGACTCATCTCAATTTCATATTTATTGACACACCGCAAAAACATCTGTGGCTGCAGTCACTTTAGCTTAAAAGCATTTTATCTCATAAGGGCAAAGTGTCAAATTCAGCAAAAAACACAAGTTAATTAAAATACACTGAATATTATTTTTATTGGTTAAACCATCCATCCATACATTTTCTGCCACTTATCTGGGTCACTGGAAGCCATTATGTCCCTAATAGCTTTCTATCATTCTTCCATTCATTTACCCATAAAAAATGCATTAAATTGCATTGTATTAACATTTTGTTTAACATTGCCTGGCCAAATGTCGTATCACAGTGTTTTGTTCTGTTGAGTGCTTGCTAATAATTTTGTCAATGTTGTATGGTTTACCCTCTGTAAACTATCTTTGCTCCACCTGACTCACCTGAGGAGCGGCGTTGTGAACCTGTGGAAAGCAGTGACCTGACCAGTGTTCCTGCTGCGCACCTAATTATCTACAAAGCACTATGCATTAAGCCTCCCCATCCCCTCAGCTTGGAACGCTTATAAAAAAGTTCTGTCACCCACAAATAACCAGAGTTTTTTGTCTGTCACCCTCACACTTGACAAGGCGATACCTCTGCTGCGCCGCATCCAGCAGACGTCTTAATCAGAGTGGGTGGACAGATGAACTACCTGGAAAGTGGATGTGAATAGATGGAGAGAGATGGAGACTAAATGACAAAGAAAGTCTATTTTTGACTATGAAATGGAGGTCTCCACCTTACTGTTTCCGTGGCAGAACAGCACATGAATTTTGCATACTAAATTTCTGTCAGGATCAAATAGCCTCAGTTCGAGGCCCAAATTAGCAGCAGAAGCACCATGGAAGGCCAGAGGATGATAAATACTTTTTTGCCTGATAGAGACAAGAAGCCCAGATGGGATAAGAAGGTGATATCTTGGCTCATCAGGACTAGACAGTGAGGTCAGTAGAGAGAAGGGAAGGTTATTAGTTTTCCAGTATGTCATAAATCATAAAGGCTGTATAGAGCACAACTGACTCATTCGGGGTTGGTTCTCCTAGTACTAAAAGTGCTTGAGATGTTTCGGTTCTTAAGCGGTAGCATCAGGGAGGCATCTAATCATCCTAAATTCACAGTGTATCTTGGGAATGGGCCCAAATACTGAGCCAGTAAAGACGAGATAAAGAACTGTTTTCAGTGACCTGAAGAGCAAGAGATCCTGCAATAAATGTCATTGCCGTCCCAATGAGTCTGGGAATACCTGAAGACACCGAAACATCCCACATGTCATCATCTATACCAGGGGTGTCAAACTCAAATACACAGTGGGCCAAAATTCAAATCTGGAACAAAGTCGCGGGCTAACATTAATCTTTATTGAAATATATTTATTGCTCCAGATATAAGAATGATTTTTTTCTTATGGACTCAAACACGTTTTGCTGAAAAACTGAATATGAAACAAGCAAAGCTTAATACTAAACTATATATATGTTAGCTGTATAATACCAGTAGGCCAGCTCTAATAGTCATTTGGTATGGCTTCACGAGCCAAATGTAATTAGGCTGCGGGCCAAATTTGGCCCGCGGGCCAGAGTTTGACACCTATGATCTATACTGTTGTAACCCTGGTTTTTAGTAGCATTTTGAGTATTTTCCTTTTTCGTGTGCTTTCTATGAGTTTACTTCCTACTTTCTTTTTAATGTGAGCTTTTTCGCCCTTTTTACTTTTTTTCCTCTCTCATTATTGTCCTGTCCATGCCTTGCGGTTGCTGTCAAAGGTGTGTGTATTTAGTCCTGACCCGTTGATTGAACAGGATTGATCCATTCTTTCATGTTGTTTTCACTCAACTCTTTGCGTGAAAGAATTGTTGTAAGCAATTCTTTGCTTACAACATCAGACTCATCAGATCAGGCAACAATCTTATGTTGTACAGAGCCTTTTGGTGTGTAGCCTCAGAGTCCACTTCTTAGCTGACAAGGGAAGACGTGGTCTTCTGCCGCTGTAGACCATCTGTTACAAGGTTTGATGTACTGTGTATTCAGAGGTGCTCTTCCGCATACTTTGTTGTAATGAGCTTTAGGCAGTTCTCCAGACAGCTTAAGACTTTATAAACTGATCATTTTAATAAACGTAATAACCTGATAATTAACCCAATATGCAAGGCTTTTGATGTGGGAGGACACCTGAGCAGATACACAGAGACAAAGCTCCAAACCGAAAAGGCTTGGCAAGGTTCAAACTCATGAACACTGAAATTAGGCATGCTTAGTGTCATAAGTATAAAAGCTATACGATATAAAAGATATGTTTTGTAGAATTTTGGTGAAGTGAACTCTGAATACTTGACTTGTTAGTTAACAGCAGTAGTTTAAAAGTGTGACCCATGAGCAGCAGGCCAGCAGCAAAAGTGCTGCTATTGATCTTTGCATTGCTGTTTGGCAGTTAGTACAGAGACCCAGACACATGACCTCTGGACATCTGATCAATAATCTTTTTTTTCCAGTGGATGATCTTTCTATTTAGCAAAAAAAAAAATGAACAGGCAAGGACACTTAAACAAATGGTTTTCATGAATATTTTAATGGATTTCGCATCTCTGAGGCTTTGAACAACCAATGTTGGATCTAAAGATAAACACAAAGGTAGAAACAAACCATAGTCAAAAGTATGACTTGCGCATGGAAAAATCCAGAGCCACAGCAGCACCAATAGTGAAGCTCGGTAATTCTTTGATTTATTTTTACACCCTTCTAGTGTTTGACAAGCTAGTTACCAAGCTTCAGAGTCTGAGTGTGCTGGAATCTCATTAGAGTTGTCAGGCAAACTCAGCACCAAGGAGATGTGAATCACAGCTCAGGCAGGTCAAGGTGAGACTGATTCAATAAATGCACATGTGGATCTCCATCACAGCACAAAGGCACAGAGATGAGGAAGCTTCTATCCTGGATATGGTCTGTTTTGTGCTCCTGTAGTCCTGACTGATGGCTTTATACTGAGCTGAAGAGTGGGGATTCTGGCAGCTCATGAGTAATAATGCTTAGACTGATACCATCATAAAATAGATGCTGTTGGGCATGCTGATTTACAGTAAGACAGATGTAAAGAGCTCAGCGCCTCACTGATGGCTAATGATGTGACAGCTGTGAAGGCCACAGGCTGCCTCCTGTGATGTGACACCTGTGGTCAAAGTATGTGCTGCTTGTACCACCTCTCATGTACAGCATGTGTGTGAATTCACACAAACACGTACAGGGTGTGGTGGTATGTTTGTGAGCGTTTCCTATAACTGAAAACACTCTTGATTCTTGTGACTCGTCAGAGACATTGAGACATGAAGTCTGTTGCTGTCTACAGCGCAGTAAGCTGTAACCTGATAAACCCCCGTGCCCTCCGCGAGCCCCTTTCTGAGACCTCAAACTAAATTACTGTCCACCCACCCCTTAATCCCTGCTGCAGTTCTGTTACTTGTGTTTCTTTTTTATGCGGTTCAGGGAATTTACATTCTGACAAACAAGGCAGAGTATGGAATGAAATGAGATAAAGGGGTAGGGTTGTGGAGGGAAAAGACATTGCAGGCATAATAATAATAATAAAAAATATTGTATCGAATTAGATGGCTCTGTAAGCATTTTTATTTGGGGATAAGCTGGATGATTAAAGTACTAATGTGCATGTTTTTCCATTTTTCAGGATGCAGATAAACAAAGTTACCCCACACTGCAGGGAGCGTAATTCCACCTCATTTGGAGAGATTAATAATTCTAATAGCCATTTTATAACAGACTATGTTATGAGATAAATAAGGACATGTCTCATGTGTCTTTAAGTCAATTTTCTTTGGTGAAAGAAAAAAAGTTATTTCCAAAAGGTGTATGTTTTCATTTTCTGGTCAACCAGGCTGTTCCAATGATTAGTTACTAACCGATGAAAACTATGAAAATGGATGGATCAGTGGATGGGTGATGGATCTATGGCACTCATAGAAACGGCTACTAGGCTATATGTGTTTACTGCTGTAGCTTCAACATTGACACCAATAACACTAGGAGGAAAAAATAAAATTATTTCTAAACCAACTGGAGAAAAATTGTTGGGAGATATATTTGCCTCCTACTAGGAGACCTGAGCAATCGCCTTGAGACTTAAAGTGTCGCTCAGAAGCTATGGTTGCTGTATGACAGGCCATCTAATCGGTCACCAACAGTAAACACATTCAGTGCAATCACCCAGAAAACACATGTTCTTAGTTCAAAGAGGCTATTCTTATTCAAATGTTACTGAGGCTTTAGCAGCAACTAAATGCAGCATTCAGACTGGACATCATTCTGTTCTAAGCAGATCTTGTATTTTATTTTTGCCTTCTCAATAATCATGTAGCATCACACTGCAATCACATGAAATCAGCTGATCTTAGTTCCAGCCTATATCAGTTAATGATTCGGTTGATATTTGTCTGTGAATCCAATTGGCTTGCTAAAATAACGTGTACTGTTTAAAATGGTTGCTGCACCCTGCAGGCTGCTTTGCAACCCACTTCCCTCCCAGCTCCCCATTTTTTAATCCTGTTACTGACTTAATCACTGTCGTGCCTGTTGTCAATAATATGCGCTCTTTGGGGTGCCGGGGTCTTACTGCTTCTCTCCCCACCTCTGGTTTTAAATAAATTTTCATGGGATGATGGCACCATCATCCCATGAAAATATAAAATCAGTACAGATGAGAATGATAGTTGTAGTTTCATATAAATAGTTCTGATGAACTTACTCCAAACTTTTTTTAACCCTCCAATCACAAAATAACTATTCTTTAATAGTTTTGCATTGCAACTCTAGTATGCTTAAGATTAGGGAAAAATATCTTCTCTCCATCCATCCATCAGCCAGCTAGCCATATTCTGCAGGGCTAACATGAAGAGACAGGCAACATTCACATATGCAGTGAATCAGAATCACAGATTAACCTAATCTACATCTCTGGACTGCAGGAGAAAGCCAGAGACACAACAAGAACATGCAAACTCCGCGCAGAAAGGTCCCAGCCTTTCTGGAGTGGATTGAACAGCGGATTGAGCACTACATAAAACGAACACTACTTCATATACTGGCACTGAATGTTAGGGCTAGATATAATTTGTGGAGCGCATAATCATCTAATATGGTTGAAATTGAATTGGTAGCAATATAGGCTGTTAACTTTGGACACAGAGACAATCAGTCCTTACTCACACTTCAGCAAGAGCCACAGCAGTCAGGCTGTTGGCAGGTGTGCATCTAGATTCAAGATTCAAAGTGTTTATTGCCATGTGTCACAACAGAAAAGGCATTTCTTTGTGCAATGAAATTCTTTCTTTGCTGCCCACCCATCAGCATACATAAAGATGCTGAAATTTTTGATGATGAATTCAGTATTAATATCACTATTCATGTCCCTGTATTATGGTAGAAGCTCCATAAATGGCTGATATAATAGTTGTTTGTCACTGATAAACTTAGACTTGAGATGCTGCCATATGCTCAGAAATTTGTGCTTACCATAAAAAAATGTCACATTTTTTAAGAAACTGTATGTCTTCTATAGATCAAAAAATCAAAATATAGTGAAGACAAGGATAGAAATCATTTGAAAAATGTCAGTTTTTTGTCAAAGAGCAGGCCATTTGTGGATGGCCACAGTCTTAGAAACCTTTGGCATTCTAGCTGTCATTTCACCCAATGCTTTCTGAAGTGCTTCCCAAATGTTGCATTGTTTTTAGTGGCATTTCCTTTGTATCCACAGACCATAGTGCCCATCCTGTTTAAAACAGAATACTGGATTTTTTTTCTGGTGGGACAGCAAGGGACCATGTACGATCTCCTATACACCAACAAGAAATTCTAGTGAAACTCGAGAACTGATTATAAAATTACTCAAAATTGTGAAATCTGGAGGAGACGCAATGAAGAAAAAGAAAAGAACCTCAAACTCACAAAGTAAAGTAACAGATAACACAAAGGAACAGAGCAGACCAATGCTAGAAGCTAACATGGCTAACATTGACAGGAGATGAAAACAGTCTTAAAAACATTCAAAGATGGCCAAACCACCCAAATAAGCGACAGCCTGCCTGAACTGCCCTGACACGCACCAAGGAAAAAGAGTCATGGAGTTTTGAATTGCAAGAATTAATAAAGGATCAGGAATCAATACTGGACAAACTAGATGATTGGAGTTGAAATCTAGGCAGAGCAACCTACAGATTTACTGAATCCAAGAGGAAACCGAATCAAAGAGTGACTTGGTCACAGTGTTTGTGGATAAATGACTCAAAGAGGAAATTTCAATCGATTCAGATCTCCAGATTCAACGCGCACACCGGACATGTGGAACACAAGAAGCTTAAGAAATTTGGAGAAACACAAACACAAGAAACACTTTTAATAGCTCACATGAGGAGGAAATGAGGAGTGGCAATATTAATAGCCAGTGCAGAGAATTTTGAACTGTTAAAAGAAATCAAAGATAAAGAGGGTAGAACTGATGAAAATGTATTGAAACCATAGCAAGGAATATTATATGTGGAAGAGATTGTAATATAATAATAGACTACAATTTAGATACGACTCGTCATAAAAAGCATAAGAGATCTATGACTAAACTCTTCAAAAATACATGGAAGGAAATGGGTTTTTTTTTTTTATGTGTGGAGTGATCTACACCCTCTGCAGAGAGACTATAGCCACTATTTGGTAACTCATTCAGTTTTCTCTCAAATTGACTTTTTTGTTTTTTTTTACCCAGAAGGAGAAAAGGGATAGAATAAAAGAATGCAATATAGGAGTTGCAGAGGTCTCAGACCAGTGCTGTACACCTTAAGATTAAACTGAACTCTGTAAGGAGGAGTACAAAGGTGTTGGTTTAGCTCTCTGGGATGAGCAGGCAACCTGCAGCCCTTTGCTGCCTGTCTTCCCTGCTCTCGCCCCTTTCCTGTCCCTATCAAATAAAGCCAGAAAAAGGCCAAAAAATAGGAGGAATAAAAATTTTAAACATTTTAACAAACTTTATCAACATTTGGTTCTGACTTAGATGCCTCAGACTTCTTCCTCTGTTCTGTGTCTGTGCTCTTTTGTCCACAGACACTGATTGGTCTTTGCAAGTCTGCCTAGAACACCAACATTATGTAGTCACCTCTTCGCTGTTGACATTGATACTGATGTTTAGGGCAGGACATGTCAAGATTGTAGTCAAACTCACAAAGGCTGACATTTTATCAATCAACTAGCCAAATTCATCACTTTGTCAATGAGCAACAGTTTTAGCTGTGCTACCATAAATGGAATTTCTTTTTCCTCTACTGATCAATAAGCTTCTAGCTAAATGTGCTATTGGAATACTGGGCTGATAATGACTCAAAGTGGGGCTCTCTACACCTACACGTTCATCATTTACAACTGTTAATCACTGATATACATTTCTGATATCTAATGGTATTGTAGGTAAAGTAAAAAATTAAAATAAAATTCATAGACACCCAGGGATTACAGTGGTATTGTCAATATTATAAATCATGTTTTTATCAAACATTTTAACAAATATCTATTTTTACAGATTTTCTAAGATAGGGATCTTATGGGGTTTTTTTTTTTACCTTCTATCCTATGTAATGGCTTTATTAAAGATTCTTGCTCCTTCTTGATGCATTCTCAATCATCCAGGGAAGTAAATCTCCAAAAAGTTGATTCTGTTCATCTGGATGTAGCATTTTGTGGGAAAAACGTTTCGTCACTCATCTAAGTGACTTCTTCAGTCTGAGCTGACTGCAGGTTTCCCAGTACATGTGGCTTTTAAACCCCAAAACACACTGCGCCAAAAACTGGTCCACCCCAAGCATCGGGTCCCCCGACACAAACAGAGTAACATAGCGTACGCTGTTAAGTGCCAGGAGGACTGCCAGGATTTATACATCGGGGAAACCAAACAACCTCTGGCGAAGCGGATGGCACAACACAGAAGAGCTACCTCGTCAGGCCAGGACTCTGCAGTCTATTTACACCTACAGGCCAGTGGACACTCTTTCAAGGATGAGGATTTACACATCCTGGACAGGGAGGAACGCTGGTTTGAGCATGGAGTCAAGGAGGCCATTCATGTGAAAAGGGAAAGACCATCTCTGAATCGAGGAGGGGGCCTAAGGGTACATCTTTTGCCATCTTACAATGCTGTGATTGCAGCCATTCCCCAACTCTCTGTGAATGGTACTCATGGCCATTGATCAGTGGTCTTTGATCAGTGGGTTTTGGTCAGTGGTTGTTGATCAATGGTCATGAGAATTTGCATAATTAATGATGAAGCAACTGACCTCCCAGCCCGTTGTTCCTTCAGTGGGCTAGTTTCAGTCATTATGCAAATGTACTGTTTATAAGATTGGGGAAACCTGCAGTCAGCTGAGACTGAAGAAGTCACTTGGATGAGTGACGAAATGTTTCTCCCAAAAAACGCTACGTCCAGATGAACAGAATCAACTTTTTGGAGATTCTTCCTCCTTCTTGTTGTGTTCTTCCTTTTAGCTCCTGTGTGTGTGTGTGTGTGTGTGTGTGTGTGTGTGTGTGTGTGTGTGTGTGTGTGTGTGTGTGTGTGTGTGTGTGTGTGTGTGTGTGTGTGTGTGTGTGTGTGTGATAAATGTCCACACTAACATTACTGTTGTATTCAATGGGACTAGATGACATTTCTAGGCACTTGAGTGCTCGTAAATATCACAAGTGTGAGTTTTGGAAGCGTCCCAATTTTAAAAACTTCGATCGTGAAACTTAGAAGATAAAACACATTAAGTTTCTGTTGCTTTGCTGTGACAGTTATTTTTTTATTAAATTATTTTTTTACAAATGTGTCTATTTTAAGGCCTGCAACTTCATAGTAGTGCATAACTAGCCTTAACATCATACAGTAATGATCGTAGAGTATGTATTTATGTGTCTGTATGTACCCTATCTCCTCTTTAGCGGACAGGACAATCTCAAACAAACTTTACAGTGATCATTAACATCTGTATTTTTTCATATAGATTGGGGTCATTTCATCGTGTTACATTCTCAATTCGCAATTCGCATTCAACATGTGTCACCCATACATAACCAAAATTTGTATCTGCAGGAGAACTGTGTCCGAATCACCACTAAATACGGAATGAAGAATGTGAAAAAGCACCACAGGCCTGGTGATTAAAATAGAAAGTTATGTACAGGTTAAAGTGCTCCACAAGAGTGTTGTTCCACAGTAACTCGCCTTCATGTTGTTGTTTACAGTGGAAACGTTTCAGAAAAGAAGTCCCACATTTTGGTTTTTAATCTATGCACTTAATCATTCGTCTCCTGCCAACAAGTAGACCTTCAAAGTGGAACTGCTAAGCTAAGTTTAAGCTCCATGTATTGTATGCTTGGACTCGTATAGCAGTTTATCAATCTGGAGTTTGTTGTAGAGTGTATACATGACAGTAAAAAAGAAAATAAATACAAGCATAATAGAACCACTACTACAACATCTGCAAATGTGACAATAAATGGTTTGTAGAGATGACACACTCTACCAAAAGCATGTCATTTATAAGGGAAACTAATGTTGCTGCTTAGACTACTGCATAGAGCAACACTTTTTATCTTTTTTATTTTCTTTTTGAGGGCACTATAAATGATAATATGACTCAATGCATAATGAGTAGTCCCACTGCTGATACATTATATCTGAATACATTAAATGTGCAAGTATAAACCAGTAATGTGAATCATACCTACAGTCTGAGCTCTGCCTGTGCACAGTGAACCCACCTCGCCTTCCAGCCATATTTAGTCTTAGCGTATGTGTAAGTGAGTTGGGGGCATAGATTTATTGATCGTCCTCACCCACCGCTGCTCTTATATCCCATCTCCTCCTCACTGGAGGAAGCAGCAGCACCCGAAGAGAGGTATTAAATCAGGCAAGTCATCAGAATAAGCTTGTGGAGACACCTGTGTGACACTTAAGGAGTCATGGTGGTCCTCACTTGTATCCCTGCTAAATTGAGCCTCATCCACTTCATCCGACCACTTCATTGCTCTAAGTCTTCTTAAAGGACATTTCTTTTATTTTACGCCCTTGTTTTTACTCTCAGCTAAGTGTGAGAGCTGTAGGTCTGATACTGAAGGAGGCGGGATCACTCCAGATGCAAGGCTTGTTCAATTAACAGAGTGCCTTTCATCTTGTAATACACAGCCTTGTACTTTGATTTTGAAATCCTCCATGACTCATCGTTTGCAGCAAGGAAAATGGAGCATATGCTTTGTTAATCTTAGTGTTACATAAATACGTAAGCATCCGCACACAATTCACACAATAAATAGCCTGAAATGATTGACTGTATAAATACAGGTCTAGTCAGTCAAACACAAACGCACATCCAAGGCCTACTAGTGTATTCCTGTGCATCACAGATGACTGTTGCAATATGAGGTTGATAGCAGATGATTAGACAGTGACTCCTCCTAACCAGCCAGCACCCTGCAGCTCAGTCTGTCACTGTTTCAGAAAGATGGATTAATGTATTTTACCTATTTGTTGTAAATGAGCGCCACCTGCTGGCAGAGAGTCGCAGATACAGGCTGTGACCCTTGCTTGGCCTCCACAGAGAATATGCAAATTTCTCTCTTCATGCTTATTTTTAAAAGGCTTTCTAAATTTAGCTTTTGTTTTCATCTTTTAAATCTTGGATCTGTTATGTGTGTCATTTTTTCTTGTTGTTTTTACTGATCAGCCACCCACCCACACACACACTCACACACAGCTATGCAGCTGTGAACCTCAAGAACATTTCAAGATTTCAATCTGCAACCTGGAAGGGTTAGTCGCTTCCAGTAAAACTTGATTTATTTTTGTTCCATACCACTTCAAATTCAGTATTATTTACAAATTAACACTGACTAAAGGACCGTTATATTGTAAAGTAACAACCTTACAACATTAGAGAGGGAACCCCAATGATCAGACATGCAATAATCAGGTGATGGTGGGAACGCAGAACTCCATTTTAAGTGTACCCTGCACTGGTATGGTGAAATGATCTATTGGGATAATATAGCACTATATTATATCTATATATTCGATTTTGAGGCTACAGTTTGCACTTGTTCACCAAAATTTGAATGTAGCAGGTTGGAAAAATGTTGCCTGGTCTGATGAGTTTTGATTTCTGTTGCAATATTCAGACCTGAGTAACCATCTCCATCACTTTATGACCACAGCTCACTGATCTTCTAATGGCTCCTTCCAGCAGGATAACATGCCATGTGACAAAGCTCAGATCATTTCAAACTGGTTTAAATCAATAAAGATTGATAACAGCTGACAAATCTGCAGCAACTGTGTGATGCTGTCATGTCAACATGAACAGAAATCTCAGATGAATGTTTCCAGCACTTTAAGTCTTTGTCTCAGAGGCCGTTCTGAATGGAAAAGGAGGTCAAACGCGGTCCTGGCAAAGTGTGTCTAATAAAGTGGCCAGTAAGCGTATATTCAAACACATAAAAGGGGCAGCTGTTCGTGTCACACTCAGGCAGACTACGTGGCTTTGCTTCTGAATGTAAAAAGTCATTCCCTTGGTTTTCCAGGTTTTCCTTCTTCTGTTTAAAATACTACATCGTTAATGTCCGTGCTTCAACCTCATTGGCTAAAGCGGCGACTCGAATGCGCGTCATTGATCCGCGTGCAGACTGTGATTGGCTGCGGAGATGGGGGCTGGAGCTAGTTAAAGCTAAGGCTGGAAAAATAGGTGGAACCCAGAAAGGAAGTGGACCTTCAAAATAAAATAATGAAAACCGAATGATATCCAGACTAACGATGCCTAGAGGATTATAGGCTTTCTTGTTAATAAAGCACATCTAAGCCTACATTGTGGGTTTTTTTTTTTAATGCAGAGTACCTTGTCATTTTTCCGCCACCAATCAGTTTTGTTTGAAATTCATTAGCTGCAACAAAAAAAGCAGCTTTAGATGTATTTTGCATTAGGTTTCTCAGAATGTAGTAAGCCATTTTTACCTGGATCTTTAATCCTATTTGCTAAAAGTCTGGCTTCTTTTATCCGCAGTAAACTAATACATATTACGCTATGTAAGCCAGCAATGGACATTTGCAAGCATGCTGTCAATGCTGTTTCTTTTTTTGTCCACAAGCTAATCATGTGCTTTAACAATCATCTTGTATTTTGAATTTTCATATAATGGTTCATTGGTGGGTACAGTAAATGGAACACTGAGTATCAGTCAGTGGAGCCACAAACATTTCAGCCTGTAGATATGCGTCTTTTCCTCTTCCAAATCTTCTACTCGTCCATTTGACAAATACCATATAGGG